>NW_021621071.1:3413427-3482882 GCF_004785775.1 Grammomys surdaster
CCCCTGTCATCCTCCTCTCCTCCTTTCCCCCTCTCCCCCTCCTCTCTCTCCCCCTCTACTCCCTCTTCTCCCTCTTCCTCTCTCCCCCCCTCCTCTCCCCCTCTTCCTCTCTCTCCCCTCCCCCTCCCTCTCCCCCTCTTCTATCTTCACCATCTATCATTGTGTATTATTCCATCATTTGCCTATCTCTATCTTTTTATACCTCTCTTAATTTTCCATCCCTTCTTTAGTCCATCCCTTTCCTCTTCCATGAAACATTAGTAACTACCCTCATTATCTGTAAGCTTCCATACTGAGCATCAAGTATAATGACACTAAGATAATTTTTCATGATCTAGAATTTCTAGTTTAGTTGAAGAGTAAGACAGAAAAGTTTTTAGCATAAGAAGAGATCATTTTAATATCAAGCTATAATTTAAGAAAATCTTTAGACTCAGAAAATCTGAGCCTAGTTTTGACCCATCAGCGAGGTTATCTCCCTGAGATGTGTTGTGGGATTACATGAATATTCTTTTCTTAATTATTGCTTTTTCTCTCCCAGCAACTTATCATCTTGGGAGATTTCTTTCAATATTTCTTTCATAAGAATCAGGTTTGCAATTAAATCAGAGAAGTTCACATTGCTGCAACTTAATTGCATATACATGTCTGTGTCTACTGTTTTATGTAATAAGGATGCAATAAAGATTAATAGCATTGGTGGCCTGCAATTTTAAAACTTATTAACTCTACAGGGAAGGAAGTGCAAAGAAACAATACAAATAGCTATATTAATGGGAGTGCTATAATAAATATCATTACAAAATCCAAAAGAGTGTTATGAATAATAGAAAAGAATAATAACAATTGAATAATCATATAAAATTTTCTCTAAATGATGTTGGATTCTACTTCTGACTTATTAGTTATACTTTAGTGAGTAAGCTTACATTTATCATCAGCAAGACTAACAATGAACTTGTCCAGACTCTATGTCATGTTGAGTAAAGTGACATAGATGAAAAGAAACTGGCTATATTTATAAACCCTGAAGATTCTCAGAGGCAGCGGGAGATGCAGCCCTCCAGTGCCACCTGTAGTAGTTTGAAGAGTTCTTTCTTTAGACATTTATATTCATTTAAACTTGGATTCCTAACTTAAGTCACAGAAAAGGATGTCAGCATGACATAGTAGGAGACAAATTTAGAATTTATTATTGTTTAATCATGTACACTAAGACAGGAAAAAAAGACAAGTAAAAGAACTATCATGATATGTACCCTAGGGAGTGGGAGGGCTTCTTCAGAGATTAACTCTCTGTTAATTGCAAAGTGTCTTTGCAATAATAATATAGACTATTGGTATGACTTACAAGGTTATATTTTCCCATGGACTTAATATACTAACAAAATATTTCAGTATAGTTATTCCAGCCTGAGAGATGGTTTTTCATTACGTAAAGAGAGTGCAATGTTGTTTCTGGGGTGCATTGTACAGGATCACTGGTTGATAGGGTGAAAAACAAGTTAGAAATATCAAAGGAATCTCCGTGCTTATAGTTTACAAAGAAATCAAGGCGAATGTTTTTACTCTAGAAAATGTTTAAGGGATTATAGAGATGTCTCAGGGAGCATATGTGCCAGCTCCACAAGCCTGTCCACTTGAGATTCATCTCAAGAATCATTAAGGACTAAGTAAAAATGAAGGCCTTTGTGATCACGATTTGTACTTAAGCTGTGAAATTTCAGTAAAACATAAGTGGTCTTGCACAATGCATGCTCTTTGAAGTCTAAGAACAAATAAGCATTACCCAGTTTGCCTAGTTGTGTGTATCTAAGGTTTGTTCTCTGTTGCCATGAGAGAGTAAATACTCTGACAAAAGGACCTTATGAAAGGAATGTGTATTCTGGATTATGGATCCAGGAAACCATTTGAAAGTTCAGCAGAGATAAGGACACAAAAGGGACCCCGAATATTCCAGTGTATGACCAAATATAACATCTAAACATTTCCAGTAACCTATGGGTGACTTCCCAAGGCTATTACAGAAGCTTCTCTAAGGACAATAGATGGCCAATGCTTTAAGAACTTAGATAAGACACCTTTATTTTTCCATCTTGCTTTTGTGCTAATAAACTGCTTGGCTGGTGCTCTGTCTCCTTTGGAGATTAAAACCCTGTTCTCTTCTTCTCCAGCTTTCTTCATTGGTGGACATGGAAGGCACATACAATGCCTCATTTTCTTGGGCTGTTTCTTGTTGCACTGTGAGGTTCACAGCTATATGCTGAGAGGTATGTGATTGGGATCCAAATAAAACTTTCATCTTTTCTCTCTGATCATAGGTTTCTCTTGTCTTTCCCTCTATATATCATG
Organism: Grammomys surdaster; assembly: GCF_004785775.1. Classification (NCBI taxonomy): domain Eukaryota; kingdom Metazoa; phylum Chordata; class Mammalia; order Rodentia; family Muridae; genus Grammomys; species Grammomys surdaster. Next base: position 3,415,780 of record NW_021621071.1, read on the forward strand.
GTTCCCTCATAAAACTTGGAAAACCTCAGAAAAGTTTGGGGGTTGGTAAAACAAACAAAGGAGCTTGTTTGGCACAACTATATGCTCCCTGCCATGATGGTGGCCACCAGTAGCATCTTAGTCCTTGTGATTCAAAGGCAATTGCTTTGCAAAATGGATAAAATTGCTGCATATAGCAGCTTAGGTTCTAATTCTGGATTAATAATTCCATTTTTATGGTAATTGAATTATAGCCAACACAGAGAGTCATTAATATATCTGATCTAACTCCACATGATTCTGAGGTAGACAAAATTGTGCCAAGGTAATTTTGGCCCATGCTCTCAAAGCAACAGCAAGATATCTGGGAGTTAGACATCCTTTTGTAAATATTGCTGCTTATTTTATGTGCTAGACAATGGGAATCCTTCTCTTGCTTTTTGATTTTATATTTTCAGCCAACACACCTAGGCCATTTGTTTACTTCCTGCTGTCTCAATTATAACCTAAGTTTTTTTTAAAAAACGGGTATGCATCCTTACTTAGTCTTTAAAATGTGCAGTAAGGTTTCCTCTCCTGAAATGGAATAAGAAAAGTACATGTTGGAGCTGAGCTCATAATTCACAGAAAATAAGTATATGGTATTGTCACCATCTTTGCCAATAACTTCATCAAGATAGAAACAACCATGTCACTTGAACAACATCTTGTTTTTTTTTACATCAACAAAAAGACAGCTGTGACCATGAGACTTAGCTACCATCTTGGTTAACAAAACCACACAGCATCAACTCAAATTCAGGTACCCCCCCCAGTACTATTGAACCCTCAAGGGATATGTATACTGTACTGCAGGACTTTTCTGTACCACAAGCGTGCAGTAACGCGTGGCAATATTCCATTTCCACCTATTTTTATATTAATATTTTTCTTTTAGTTTTTTACACTCCTTCAAGAAAATCATGAGATCATGAAATCATGATGCAGAGTAGATTCAATGTGATACAGACATGCACTTTTTCTAACCAGCTAAGAAGATAATACCAGACCTCCATACTAATTTTTATATGATGCATTTGCTGGGGGTACTAGCCATTTCTCTAGCCACGTACGTGCCTTCTTCACACTGGCCTTCTATGTGAAGGAAATGACATTTCAAGATGGCTAGACCTAGAATGTTCATTGTTCATGCAACTGCCAGGGGCATAGCCTTAAAGAAACCCCAGATTCCTTATTGTGACACAAAGGATAGATTGGCATGTTCTAGAGGAGCTAATGGACAGCAGCTGAAACAGCCAAAACAAGATCGGTTTGCTTGGCTGAAGCCCTGAATTTTCACTATTCACTTGGTTTTCACGGTTTGCTCTTCCTTCATTCCATTTTTTTCTCTAACTGAAACACAATCCATTCTCTCTTCGAGACTCCTTTTCTCAAAAATTTGTCTGCTTTTGGTTTTGTCTCATTTCGTCCTGGGTAACATTGTTTTTGTTGTTTGTTTGTTTGTTTGTTTTTAACTTACCAGTTGTGATAGATAGACTAACAACAACAACAACAAAAAGAACATTCTAACATCATCTCTTGTCAATTCTTTTTTATTGGTTATTCTTTATTGGTTATTCAAATGTTATGCCCCTTTCCGTTTTCCTCTCTGCAAATACTGTATCCCATCCCCCTCCTCGTGCTTCTATGAGGATGTTCCCCTACTCACCTACCCACTCCTGCCTCACTGCCATAGCATTCCCTTATAGAACCTAAGCTGCTATATGCAGCATAGCATTGTTGGGGTATCAAGTCTCCACAGGACCGAGGGCCTCCCCTCCCATTGATGCCAGAAAAAGTAATCCTTGCTACATAAGCAGCTGGAGCCATGGGTGCCTCCATGGATACGCTTTTGTTGGTGGTTTAGTGCCTGGGAGCTCTGAGTGGTTCCATTAGTTGACATTGTAGTTTTTCCTATGGGATTCCAATCCCCTTCATCTCCTCAGTCCCTCCCCTAACTCTTCCATTGGGGTTCCCAGGCTCAATGTGATGGTTGGCTGCCAGCATCTGCATCTGTATTGGTCAGGTTTTGGCCGAGCCTCTCAGGGAACACCAGGCTCCTGTCAACAATCACTTATTGGCATCAGCAATAGTGTCTGGGTTTGGTTTCTGCAGATGGGATGGATTCCTAGGTTGGTCAGTCTCTGGATGGCCTTTTCTTCAGTCTTTGCTCCACTATTTGTTCCTGCATTACCTTTAGACAGGAACCATTCTGGGTAAAAATTTTTGAGTTAGGTATGTGGCCCCATCCCTCAACCAGGGACTGTGCCTGTCAACTGTATATGATTTCTATAGGCTCTGTCTGTTCTTTGTTGGGTATTTCAGCTAATGTTATCCCCGTTGAGATTTGGAAACCTCTTGCTTCCCTCACTTCTGGGACTTTCTAATGGCTAAATCCATTCCTCCATTCCCTATTGCTACACACCTTTGTTTAATTTTCTGACCCTCTGTACTTCTCCTTGTCTCCTCCTATACCTGATCTTGTAGCCCCATTTTCTCTACCTCCCTCTACCTCCAATGATTATTTTGTTCCCCCTTCTAAGTAGGACTGAAGCAATTTGCAAACTGGTGCAACCACTCTGGAAAACAGTCTTGCGGCTCCTCAGAAAATTGAAAATAGTTCTACCTGAGAACCCAGCTATAGCACTCTTGGACGTATATCCAAAAGATGCTCCAACAGATAAAAAGGACACATGCTCCACTATGTTCATAGCAGCCTTATTTATAATAGTCAGAAGCTGGGAACAACCCAGATGTCCCTCAACAGAGGAATGGATACAGAAAATATACATTTACACAATGGTGTACTACATGGCCATTAAAAACAATGACTTCTTGAAATTTGCAGGCAAATGAATGGAACTGGAAAATGTCATCCTGAGTGAGATAATCCAGTCACAAAAGAACATACATGGTATGGACTCACTGATAAGTGGATATTATCCCAAAATCTCAGAATATTCAGGATACAATTCTTTTTGATTTTTTAATGTCATTATTTTTTATGTATATTACCTAAGTTATAGACATATAAATCCAAACTAAATGTGTTAAATTGCACAAAGACTCTCCTGACACTGACAAACCATTTTTAACGATTTACTTTGACTGCTTCTTTGTGTTTATTTCCTTTCCAGTTTGAGAAGCACAAAAAGGAATACCAGATCGTAAACATTAGAAAAGAGCCAAAGGGAACCCTGATGGGAATATTGGAGGTTCAAATCACAAGAATTTGTTCAAAACTGTCCACCATGGAAGGAAATTATGAAGGCCAGATCTTGAAAGAGACGTTTATATCTTGTCTATAATCAGAATGAGGGAAAAAATAAATAGATGCTATTGTTCAATAAACTTTTGTCATTTTGTACAATACAGGATCTCATCCAGGGAATCCTGCTACCCACAGGATACTGGTCTTCCCAGCACAAGAGAATCTCCCAAAGGCATGCCCAGAAACTAGTCTCACAAGTGGTACTAGATCTCATCAAGTTGCCAATTAAGATTAACCATCATGCAGATTTTGTTTTGTTACACATGAGCATTAACAAGGTGTTTATGGTAGCATGTTTATGGCTTTTTTGTGATTAGAACTTTGGAGAGCATCAGTGCAGCCATGGGACAATCAACAGGAATGGGGAGGCAGAGTCAGTTCGTAAGAAATGCTTTCAATGCGTTCATAAGTAAAAATTTTCCCTTGAAAGTCATTAGCCTTTGCATCTGAAAACAAACTAGCTGTCTGTTTAAATCAGCAACATTGGAGTCTCATTTTTCTCTCTATGCATGAGCGCAACATCAAATTAAAATAATACTTCTGCACATTAAAACAAGGACCAGTTTTGCTACTGAAATACTGTTTTTCAAAAAGTCTCATACTCATGCGTATAGGGCAGCTAAGGTGCTTGTCTTTTCAAGCAAATGGAGCAAAGACAATGATCGTTGAAATCTGATCTAGGAGTTAGTTTGAAGATATACACAATTAACACCTATGTCACTTTGCCTTTGTGTATATACAAGGAAAATTGTCAAGGACAATATAAAACAAAATGAGCATCGCATGCCACCTAAAGTAAGTCCCAGTTTAGTTCCTGAATGAATGAAATGCTGCAAATGGAACACAGCTGGAAAAGCCCTAAAGAAAGATTCAAAAGAATATTATAACGGGCCTTTAATGTCACCAAGGTAATTACTTCTCTCATGAAACAAGTGCCGCACTTTCCTTGTAAAAGGAGAGGATGATACTGTTTTTCCATTTCATAGGAGAAACATGATTTATCACAGTTCATTTATGAGAGCCTCATATTTTCTTGTCATGTTTTGACCATGGTTTATTCAGAAAAAAATTCACTTTTAGGAGTACTGTGTAATCACACTAGCCTGTGCATTTGGCAAAATTTGTAACAATGCACTTGGAAATAATTAAACTTGTTTGCCTTTTTCCCTACCAGAAAACCAAATCTACTAAAAGAGAAAAAAAAGTCTTAGAAAAAAAGCACATTCACACTATCAGGGGATTGTTTTTATAGTTTAACAAAGGAAGGATTCCATTTTAATCATATCTGAACTCATTATTCTTAAATGTTTTTTGTTCCCAGATGTCTGACATCATTTTGATCATATGAACAATTAAAGTCATTCCTCCTGAAACTGTTCATTATTTTAACATGTATTTGTGATTAAATGGAGGGTTTACTCCTCTGATCCCTAAGGAAGACTTAGCTAGTATTTGTTTCAACACTGTAGATTAGGTATATTCTCTGAGGTCAGCCTAATGTCATTTCTCTTCTGTATGCTAAAGCCAATATTCTTTCCAAGAAAGTTGATTTAGATTATCGTGGGTGTTTTGGGAAGTCAAGATAATAAATATCATAAAATTAATAAAAGTAATTTTTTTCATAATATATACATGAAAAGTCTGAGTTTGGATAACTTTTCTTTCTATAGACATTGAAATAAGGTGTTGAACTAAAAATATAATACATGTTAAGCTGTGTTATATCACTAAACTACATATCAATTCTTAAAAAAAAAACAAAAGCAGAAGCAAGTATTAATAGTGCTAACCAGTCTGGAAATTAATAGAATTGTGTTGGACTATAATAAAGGAATCATACAATCATGGTGAAATTGTGTTGTTATAGTTGTTGTTGTTTTAATCCCATTCTCATTTCTTTGAACCAAGTATAATGCAATGGTTGCACATAATTGATAAGTATATATTCATTAACTTTCATTTTAATGTTTTTGTTTGCATGTTTCTGAAACATGATTCCATCTGTCAGCCAGGATGTTCTAAGACTCACTATGAAGCTCAGCCTGTCTAAAATTTACAGAAAACCTCCTGACTCAAGATCTTAAATGCTGAGATTATAGGAATGAAGCAAGGTACTGAAAACATTACATGATAATGTAACTTAAACATTATACGGTAGTGGATTTTCCCAAATTTGGCATTTGTCATAATGTTAAAAAGGTCTTTATCAAAAATACATATGAGACTCAAAAATTTAATAGCATCATAGTATTAGATTAACTAAATTTTGAGTTAAATATAGATAGGTAGATTTGAATAGATATTTTTATAAGAACGCATATATTTGAAGGGAATCAATGCAATTTGTTACTGGGAAAATGAGGATAAAAATAATTAAGAAAGTCTTCCTTATATTAATTAAATAACATATAAATATATGTGGAGATTTTATATGGGAACCAGATGGGATGAGAATGGGGACAAAGGAGTCCTTCATTATCTACTGTTATACCAGCAAATTCAGTGGTGTCTAAGAAGCAAGAAAACTGACATCTGAAGGAGATGAAACATTGTGTGTTCCAGCGAGATAGAAATAGATGATAGATAGATGAAAGATAGATAGATAAATAGATAAACAGACAGACAGACAGACAGACAGATAAATGGTAGATAGATTGATCTTAGGTAAATGACAGATGATAGATTATATATATGTGTGTATATATATATATATGTATATATATACATATATATATATGATAGAGGGTAGGTTGATCATAAATAGATGATAGATGGATAGAGAGATGATAGATAGAATGGTTGATTATAGATGTTAGATGGGTATAGATATAATAGAAAGTATAAATAGATAAATTGATCATAGATGATAGAGTTTATGTAGATGATATATTGATAAATATATACATTAATAGATACCTAGAAAGATGATAGACACATAGATAGGTATAGATGACAGATAGATGGTAGATAATAGATGATAAATTGAGAGAGAGAGAGAGAGAGAGATAGGTAGATAGATAGATAGATAGATAGATAGATAGATAGATAGATGTATGATTGACTTGGAATTTTTTTGCCTCCTTGATTATCTGTCCCTTGCCTCCTTGCTTCAGTGGTTTGGACAATGGCTTTTCACTTTAGTGAGGGTAGAGTTTCTTTATATCTCTATTGATTCAAATGTAGATCTCTTCCAGAAGCATCCCGAGACACAGCAAAAAGCAATGTTTTTCCTAAGTTATTTCAGTCTTTGCAATTTCCATACATGCATACAATGTATACCTTGATCATATCCTTTCTTTGGCAGTCCCTCCAACTTCTGTCAGCATTCTCATTGAATTTCCCTCATTACTTCAAATTTTTCATTTATAATTTGTATCTACTTATATTTTTAGCACACTGTGTTCATCAGTCCTATCCGTTTGTAAATGGTCACAGAATGAACTAAAGAGCCATGGGGAGGTTAGCAGTGTTCAAATCCTAAAGAAAAGAAGCTCTTGCTTCCTGCAGCAACCACTTAAACTCTGATAGGTTAGCAAATAAAACCAGCCATCTTGTAGTGAAACCCAAAAGATATTTCCAAACAGACAACACACACTTAAATACAACTTTGGCTGGGATGACTAGATCAAAACATGAAACAAATAAAGGTAATGGTTTGTGATCTAACTCAAAATCACAAATAATTATCATTTATATTCTTGACAATAAAAAATCATTAAAAACATGAAGACATATTTCAAGATAAGAATACAAAAGGAAAGAAGTAATTTAAAGGAGAGAAAAATTACTTAAAAAATTACTTAAAATCTCATTATTTCATACATAGAAAACACAAAGAAATTAAGTAAAACCTTATGCTAGTTTGCATTTTAGATATGGCAAGCTAATTAAATATGTGAATTGCTATAGTAGGTATGTAAACAAAATATACACAAATAGATTCTGCAATAGAAGTAAATACATAGAAAAAATCTAACTGGAACTAAAATAATGGATAGCATTCTTGGAAATATAACTAATTGTTGACATTGCAGACTGTATTTCTAGAATTACATAATATTAAACTACACAAAAGAAAAGTAATAATTTAAGCAATTTTATAGTCTAATGGAAGACAATATTCAAATATAGAAAATAGAGTAGACTGGTTTATATATTTCAAGGAATTTTATAATATTTTTTTGAAAACTAGGCTAGCATATCATCACTGCAAAGAAGAAAAATCTAGAAAGAATTGTGAGGACACATCAGAATAAAGTGATAATAAAAGTACTTTGAACAATTAGACAGTAAATTGTATTATAAACCTAATATTCTTGCAAAAGTGTGGTGTCAGCATAGGAATGAATTGCTAAGAAGAATCAAGAAAACATAGAGAGATCCAATTAATATGGAAACACAGAATATAATAATGTTAACACTTTAAATCACTGGAGAGATGATAGATCATTCAATAAATGTTGATGGGATGGCAATTTTAAAGATATAAAGTTACTTGATTCATCTATTATATCACAATAAATTTCTGGTAGATATAGAGTGCTATTAAAAATAGAACCAAAAAGTTGGGGAGAAAGAGAGAAAACTCAAAGGGAAAATATTGTTGCTCATGCATGATGATTGGAGTTTAAATGATCAGAAACTCCACAAAGGCACATGTAGTGGCCAGTCTTATCACATGAATAAGAGGCAGAGATAGGGAATGCTCAAAGCAGCATGGCTAACCACAGTAGTAGACAGGCAAGCTCAAAACTCAATGCATAGCGTAGAGAGAAATGGAGGAAGATATGCCACACCACATTCAGGCTTCCATTTCATGCATACATATGTGCCTGTATATCTCAACATATGAGGCCCCACACATGCAAAGATACATTAATGCATACATATCACACACATATAAACACATGCAAAATAGAAAGCAAACCCATGCAGAAAGAAGATATACATAGTTGAAACCAAAATAAAGGAAGTTCATATAAACAAGTGAGAACAGAAAGATAATTTAATGTAATAATTAAAATAAACTGTGTGTTGACGTTTGAATGTGCTTGACCCAGGGAGTGGCACTATTTGGAGGTGTGGCCTTGTTGGAGAAGGTGTGTCACTGTGGGCTTGGGCTTTAGTACTCCTGTCCTAGCTGTCTGGAAGCCAATCTTCTCCTGCTTGCCTCCAGAACAAGATGTAGAACTCTCAGTTACTCCTAAACCATGCCTGCCTGGAGATTGGCATGCTCTTGCCTTGTTGATGATGGACTGAACCTCTGAACCTGTAAGCCAGACTCAGTTAAATGGTGCCCTTATAATTGTTGCCTTGGAGATGGTTTCTGTTCACAGCAGTAAAACCCTAACAAAGACAGTGTCTAATGTAAAATTTAAAATAAATAGGAGTGGGGTTGTATCTGGGTTTGTAGAGTATTTGCGTTTGTATGGACAAAGTCCTGAGTTCAATACCTAACAATGCAGAAACTGGATGTGTTGACACATACATATAGGCAGTGCTGTGAAGGTGAAAGGCAAGAGAAGCAAATAAAAATAAAGAGTAAATTAAAGCAGAAAAATATATTGTATGAAATTCTCAATGAATTAGTAAAACATTTTATTATTGAAAATAATTTTTAAAAGAGTACCCAAATTATGAACACAGATACTACTAGACATGGTTAACTGAAGTCCATATCAGCAAGTGCTTCCCTACAGCAGATTTTCAGATGCAGAACTTTAGTCACTGAATGTTTTAAATTTATCTCTTATTATGGTAAATACAGAAAGATTCATAACTTACAGAAATGATGTAATAAATCAAGATGTGTGTCAATAAATATTTTACATTTCAACAAACATTTGAGGAGTAAACTCATGAAAACTCTAAGCATGTAAAATGTTAGAAAATTTTTCCTTTAGAATGGAATAAGAACATGATACATCGCTTGCCTGAACAGAAGATAATTTTATAGAATCACAAAATTATAAAGGCAAAGTATCAGTCCAGTCAAAGCCCATGAAACTGACAGGGCTAAAGGAGAGTAGGTTTACAGACACATATATATTGTAGGATGCATTAGTTATTTTCTATTGCTGTGATAAGAGAGTAGAACCTAGCAGTTTCAGATATTTTTGAGGCCAAACCATGAGGCTGAAGCAGATGTAATAGTCACAAGGGAGCTGGAAAACCCATCAACTCACATATTGAACCACAAGCAAGAAGTAGATACCTTACTGGGGAAGATGGGAGGCTTTGAATGTCTCAAGGTGGTCCCATGATATGTTTTCTCCAACAGGATGACACCTCCTTGGCTTGTCCATACATTTCCACCAGGAAACCAGGTTTTGAAATATTTGGGATCACTTCTCAACCACATATAGGTGTACATATATACTATACATCATGGAGTGCAGTAGAATAACTTTTAATTTTTCATGATAGAATTCCAAAGACAGAGCCAAAGTAAACCTTGATATTTAGGAATAGAATGCACTGGGGTAGAAACAATTTAAGACCCACATGTAGACTTAGGAAATGAGAATGAGTTAAAGGAAGATAATTATGTTCATTTATTGTATGACTCCTATAAATATAATATTCCTGTGATATTTAATGAGATTTGTAATGTAATAAAAATTTAAATATACACAGATTTTAATTGATAGATATTTAATAAATTTTGGCTTCGTTAGCATGTATCATTAATTGCAAAAGCCTCTTAATTGCATTGAGATTGCTCTTCTCTTTGAATTTATTTTCAAAAAGAAATCTGAATGTTTCTGCCGATGTATGTCAGATCATGGCTTCCAAACTGCTTCCAAGATATTCAAAGTCAACAAAATTAAAGTGATTTACAAGAAACCCCAGGTTGCAATCTTGGAATTTCAATGGAGATATAGGCCAAAAGATTGGAAGTTCATGGCTATCTTTGGCTATATATCAAGTTCAAGACCAGCCTGAGTTAGCTGAGAAGCTGTCTTCAAATGCAGGCTAAACTAAATTGTCTTACAAAACCTAAGTCACATTTGAACTGTTTCATCCATACTTTATGCTCTCTGGCTTGATTGGCTCCAGTGTTCTAGACCATCATGGTGAGGAAACTTGTCTGGTCACTTTTGAAATCACGGTCTTTGCTTCATCTTTGATTCTGTTTCCTCAGTGAGCAGGTCTCTCATCCTATTGAAGCTTGTGCCTTTTCAGTACTAGTGACACTCCGTTTTTGCTGTTCTAGTTTTCTGCATATTACTTAACATCTGAAAAAAAGATTAATTTTCATTTACATTTAGCTGGTCCTTCCATTATAATATAGCTCTACAAGAGGAGGGATTTGTTTCTGATGGTCAGAGAACAAGATGCTATACATATCAAATATATAATGTACGATAAACATTAATGTATAGTAGAAAATATAGGCTGAAATTCTAGCTGTGTATAAGTGCCAAGATTTATTTATCAGTATGAAAAAGGATAGCAACTTCTATAAAAAGAAAACACAATTGTTTTTAAATGATGGGGAACAGTAAGAAGCTGTCCTTCGGGAAGACAGAGGGAGTACAGAAATAGGAAAGTAGAATGATGTAGAATGATGAATATTTTTGAAAATGTCATGATGAAATCCATTATTATATATGCAGAAGAATACTTTTAAAATTGTGTGATAATTTTATTTTGTAAAATAAAAGTATAAGATTAAAAAGAGCAATTTTTCATACATAATTGTCTTTATAAATGTTTAGTTGTAAACATTTTATTATTTTCCAATTTATCTGAAAGAATCTACATATAATTAAAATTGGGTACAATCAGCAGAAAATTAGCCCATGTCCACAGTTTCAAAAGTGGAAAAAAAAACATAGTAGTGTCACTTAAGGTGTATGCAAAGGACAAATACAGAGAAAATGAACAGAAATTTGTTTTCTTTCAAATGTTCATTAAGGCATGAAAGCACAGAGTCAAGTGTCCATTGACTGGAATAAAGCAGTTCTTGGGTTACAACTAATCAAATTTCTTTGCATAGTTGAGAATGGGCCTGGGGTAAGTTCTTTGCAATTCAAAGAGACTTTCCTTTGAATATTTTATGAAATAGATATTTTGGATGCTGTTTAATTCATAAGGGAAAAAGACATGTTTTGAACATGGTGTGTGGTATTTTGTTCATTTGAAAACTTATTTTGATATGCAGAAACACCAGTTAACCACAGTCATGTGAATTAATTTCTATGAGTTTTCTCTTTGTTTCTTTCCCCTTTATTTGCGAGGCCACGTAGTATCAGGAAGAGGTTGCAGAAAGAATGTAAGGACCAGAGGGCATGGTAGACTCCAAGGAAACTATTTTCCATATACAGCAGGACTCACGTACATATGAGCTCACTGACTGTGAAAGCAAACAGAAGACCTGAAAAGTTCAAATTTCCAAAAAAAATAAAAATCCCAGAAGAAGAACAGGAATACAGTCCCTCACTTAACCATTAGCTCTTTGCAAATGATAGCTTCTTGAGGGAGGGGGATATAGTTATTTTCAGTACCAACCAACGCCAGCATAGGGAAAACAGTCAGTAAAAGTTGGCAACCCAAAACGTGTTCCATCTTTGATTTTGTTGTTACTGTGACTATCAAATTGTGTGTGTGTGTGTGCTTTTTTTATTCAACAGAAAAAAAGGAATGTGAAGTTGGATGGGAAGAGAAAAAGGGAAATTTGAAAAATGGGAGCAAATAGAATATGACCAAAATTATTATGATTTTTAAAAATCTACTATGTATCATGTCTGAAAATTTGTAAATATATTTTAATCTCAAAGGAAAATAAAAATGTTGTCTCACTAATATATGGTGTTATAGATAATAATCATTTCAGAGATTGGCATTTTTCATTTTATTAAAAATAGGGTTTTTTTCTTAAGATATAACCTGGTTAAAATTTCCTGTAAAGGTAACTTTGATTTTCACATATAATTGATATCTAGAAAGCTTACAACTACATAAGATCATCCTTTCCAGCTCTTTCTGAACTCTTGCTGGCTGATTCAACTCAGTTATTCAGGCCGAAGTCCTCCCCATAATGACTGATTCAAACTGGCTTCTCTCAGCTTCTCACTGAATTGCTGTGCTTGGTTTCTGACAATTTGTTCTAATCTTCTGGCTCCTTGTCTGGCTTGTCCTTGGCAACACTATATAACATTCCCAGTAAAACTGTTCTCTTTTCCTCCTTCCCTCCCTCCCTCCCTCCCTCCCTCCCTCCCTCCCTCCCTCCCTCCTTCCCTCCCTCCCTCCCACCCTCCGTCCCGCCCTCCCTCCCTCCTTCCCTCTCTCCATCTCCCCTCCTCTCTGTGTCAGTTATTCTCTTAACTAGACTCTCTTTCTTATGATGTTCTTGTTGTGAGAGTTTCAGAGTTGGGCATATCCTATCTCTGATTCATCTTGTCAAATCCTTTCCTGATTAGTCACTTTGTCTGCCACTGATTTAGATATCACTTTGAAACATGGGTTCATACTTTGACAAACTAACTTCACCTTCATTTTTTTGGATGAAAGGTGTGTACCAGGGCAGTCTATATTCTAGTAAGAGGGATGAAAAGTGTCTGGCATGACTTCTTTCCAGCTGGATCACACATACCTAGATCTTCGAACATTATCTCTTGCCAGAACAGTCATATTGCTGGATTAAAATTTCTCTACAGTTTATCTTTCCTCTACTCCTCTCAGTTCATTCCCCCTCCCTCTTATCCAGATTCACTCCCTTTCTATCTCTTAATAGGAACAAATAGGTATGTAAGAGATAATAACAAAACAAAACAAAATAAAATATATGAAGATTAAACAGAAGCCATCATATCTAAGTTGTATAAGGCAAGTCAACAAAAGGAAAAAACATCCAAAGCAGGCACAAGAATCAGAGACCTACTTGGTCACTCACTCAGGAGTCCCATACAAGTACTAAGCTGAAAGCTATAAAATATGCAGAGGACTTGGTGCAGACTCATGTAGGCCTTGTGCTTCTCCTTTAGTTTCTGTACATTTATCTGAGATTTACTCAGTTGATTCAGAGGGCTTTGTCCTACATATGCTCTTATACTATATTTTCTGAGTTCTTAGTGAAGGCATTGGTAGACATATCTCATTTAGTGTTGGGTGCTATGGGTTTCTACATTTGCTCCCATCTTCTTCAATAGGAAGCTTCTCTGACAATGGCTGAATAAGGCACAGACATATGTGTAGCAGTGACCAATTAACCTCTTCTCAAACCAACATGTCAGCAGCAGTGTGTTCCTTGCTACCTGCCCCAATATTTCTGAGTTCCTTAATGAAACACACACACACACACACACACACACACACACACACACACTCCATGTCGCTAACACACTGACCTCTGATATTCCTGAGTAATTACTTACTAAAATCTGTATTCCATATTTACTGCCCCAGACTCAGACCTCAGCCCTCTTTCGCCATGATCTCCAACTCTTACATAATTTCCATGCTTTCTTCTGTACCTCTCAGGCCTGGTGTTTCTCCCTTCCTGGCATGGCAGCTCTATCTTCTCCCTCCTCCCTCTGTCCCTTCCTCTGAAATCCTTGAAGTCCTGCCCCTGTCTCTCTGCCCAGCCACTGGCCATCAGCAACTTTATCAGTAAAAACCAACTGGGAACAGGAACACTCAGTGTCTTACCTGTAATTTTCATGAGATTTGGGGGACCCAATGAACATAATACAATCATTAGACTAAATTCATAACATATATGAGTTCAGGAGAATATCATTAATGTCTCTGGGCTATCCTGTGTCTGGGTCTTGGTTGCTTATGCCAAGACAAGGAGGATAGAGTATAAATCAAGGGTTTTTTTTTTTTTAAAAAATCTTCTAGTATTTCTATTTATATTATATAGTACATTTCTACTTTGTTAGCCTATAAAGTCCCTTCCCATACAAGAACTAGAATTTAGTGGTAAAGTCTTTGCATCCTCTCACTTGACTTCTCCATGTTTAGTAAGCTGTATGGGTTTGTCCTCTGCAATTTGGTCTTGCTGTCAGTTTATGGAAGGAAACACGTTCTTTTGCCAATTGTTTGGGTGTAGAAAAATGGCTTGAAGTGACTGCTTCTAGCTTGCTAGCTACAAGGCAGCTTTGAATCTTTGTGACTCTCAGCATACTGAGACCCCCTAAGATGCATACTTTCTCAAGCAGAGAATTCTTGGTGTTCTGCCATGTAAGCTGCATGTCTGAGGAAGTGGCCTTCACCATCCTTTTCTCATGAGGAAGTAGCTTGTTTTTTTTTTTAATTATAAGAAGCAACACATTTAAGAGATGGACTGCTGACAGATTTCTCAGTCTGCAAGGAGGTTTGGGTCACTTTGAACCAAGGTAAGTTATTGCTAGGGAAACAACAGCTGGTGAGAACTAGAAACTGTGGGAAATCTTTCTTCTGCTTTGCCTTTAAAGGAAGTTGAAACTTTCAATTAACTGCAATGGTTGACTTGGCTATGGACCCTTGTGTCCTGATTAATGCTGCTCTACCCTTAAGACCCCAATACACTAGACATTGACATTTGGAGATTTCCACAGGACCCCTTTAGAAAAGAACTTGACTTGCTGTTACCTGGTCCCAGTTCTGAAAGCGTTGGTGACAACTGTCTCCTTCATTATTTGGAATTATTTTATTATACACTAGGTTTCCATGCCACCCCTTGAATGCCCCTCAATTCTAGTTCTCTATCCTAGAATTTCCTCCCTCTCCCGATAGACACTCCCCATTGAAGTGGAAGTTTTTGGTTGTGTCATGCATTGTAGACTCATGTGGTTCCTTGCTGTGGCAGACTGACATGGAGTTTTCCTAACACAAGACCTGAAGGGAAGACACATGATGTTTGGAGAGAGAATAAATAGGACTCAATGGACAGGGATGATGTACTTGGATAGATAGCTTTGCCAGACTTCATTGGTCTCTCACCTTGACTAATCTTCACTTCATTGAGAGAGGTATCCCAGAGAACTAGCATTCTGGCTGGTTCCGGTTGCTTCTGCTGACTCCTGCCAATTTGGTGGACTCCTGGCTGTTTCTGCAGGATCATGCCACAACTGCTTATTTATGTTTGGTATCCTGACACTATTGAATTTGACTACTGGTATCCTGACAAATGAGATTGGAATTGCCCCAAAGAACTACTTCAACCAAGTCTACATCCCCTTGTTCTATTTACCACTACATCCCCTTGTTTTATTTACCATCTTTTTTTGCCTATCTCTGGAAATGGGCTAGAGAGGGCATGTCAAAGCATTTGAGAAGCCATATTGAAGGCAGTAAGAATCTAAGTCCCCACCTCACCCTACCTGATTCTCTTGTTTCTATTCCTGTACCCTTCCCAGGGAGATTATGTGCCAATCCCCTCCGTCCCTTCCTCTATACCTGACCTCTCAGGGTATTAGGAGTATAGCTTGGTTATCTTTACTTACTGGCTAACATCCATATATCTCTCTGGGTCTGTGTTACATCACCCAGGATGATTTTTATCTAGTTGCATCCATTTGCCTGCAAACTTCATGATGTCACTTTTTTTAAACAGCTGAGCAATAGTTCACCGTGTAGATGTACCACATTTTCTTTATTTATTCTTCTGTTGAGGGTCATCTAGGTTGTTCCAATTTCCGGCTATTATAAGTCCAGCAGCAAGAACATGGTTGAGTAAGTGTCCCGGTAGTAGGATGAAGTGGTCTTTGCCTCAAGATTTGTTTCAGTGGATCTTGAGGTAGATCAAGTTGTTTTTGAGGAACCACCAAACAGATTTCTATAGTGGCTCTACTTGTTAGCTCTCCCACCAGCAATGGAAGAGTGTTGCTTGTATCCCACATCTTCACCAGTATAAGCTGTCACTTGTGTTACTGATCTTAGACATTGTGATAGTTTTAGGATCGAATCCAAAAGTAGTTTTGATTAGCATTTCCCGGATGACTAAGGGTGTTGAATGTTTGTTTCTTTTTTATTGTTTATTTTATTTATTTACATTTCAAATGTTATCCCCCTTCCCAGTTTCCCCTTCACAGACCTAGATAATTCCCTGTTTAGACCTGGGTCACATTTTTATTAGATTATCTGTATTTTACAGCTAGCTGTCATTTAATTTAATTTTTTGTTCTTTGTATATTTTGAATATTAGACTTCTTTAGGTTGTGGAGATGGTAAACGTCTTTTCCCATTCTATAAGCTGCAAATTTGCCGTAATGCTGATACCTTTGGCTTTACAGAAGCTTTTAGAACTCTTTTGTAACAAATGGAATTGACTGACTAAACCTGTCACATTTATTATTAGCATAGAAATCTATAAGACTTCTGCAAGATGGTAAAAATAGGCATTATGGCAATGTAATGCATTTATTTCAAGGAATATATTTAAAAATATCTAAATATAGTTTATCAAAGGAAACTTTTGAATTTAATATCAGCTAAATTACTTTCTCTTTTGTGTGAGTGCAAATGTGTTTGTAAGTGTTCTCTCTGTCTCTCACTGTCTCTCTCTCCATCCCTCCATCCCTCCCTCCTTCCTCTCCTCTCTTCTCCTCCCCTCCCCTTTCACCCTCCCTCCCTACCCCCCCCACTCTCAGTGCACACTTGCACCTGTGTGGTGGGTAAAAATCTCCAGCATCCTTCATCAGGTAATGAAGGTGATTTTTGTTTTGAAGACCAGAGTGTTTGCTTTGAACTCATCAATTAGGCTGAGATGATTGGCTAATGAACCTTTGGGATGCACCTGTCTAACCATGCAGGGATTACAAATGACCATGATCACACACTCCATTGTATGGTGGGTTCAAGGACTCAAACTCACTTCCTGAAGCTTTTAAGTCAAGCAGTTTATTGACTGAGGTATATGCCCAGCACATCAATTATTGTTCATTCCTTTTATTACACATGTGACTTTTCTATAAGGCAACAAACACTTTTGATACCCCCATATAGTTATGTTTTCTGCAGTTGTGATAGCTTTCTTACCCTATTGATTATCTATGAATTAAAAGTTAAGTTTATTAAATGCCTAGTAAAGAATGTCTAATTTATACTATATATTTATTCCTCATAATGACATAGAGTATGAATTTGAGGATTTCATCGATTTAAAGAAATTCTATACTAAAATGTTAATTCTGTACTAAAATGTCCCAAACCTTCATTTTTCCCAGTATAACCACTAGTATTCTGACTACTCCTTCTCGATTTCACTTGCATGTGCAGTGTATGCCATACATGACATATGCAGATCCAAATATTTTTGCCTTCTTTAAATCCAACAATTGAGTTTCTCTTCATAGAAGTCATAAATTTGCTATGTTTCCATTATAAATACTCTAAGAACATACCTAGTCACCTAGTCACTAGGAATTGAGGTCCTTATTATCTAGTGAAGACATCATGTTTAATTAAAAGCCCAAATCTGAGCTGCTCTTTTTCACATGTACTTTAGTATCATCTGCTACTCTTTTATGCTTACAAGTTGCAAAACCTATCTTTATAAGTGAACAACCGTATTCAAACTAATTTTCTATTGTGTCCATAATTATAAAAACCTGTTGCTTTATTTATCTAATTATAAAAAACCTGTTGCTTTATTTACCTAATGAGTGAAACCCATAATTTTTAATGTTATACATTCCTCAATATTTATGGGAAATATAATCAGTTTCTACTGTATACATATACACATGAACACACACAGTCACATGAGCACTTAAACACATTCTGACTCATACATACACAAATGCAGTTCAGCATTTGCAAGGATTCGATTTCTAATAGTATCCATTTACCCTATCTTTGGCCTATATTTCTATTTGTCATTTTCCATAGAGGTTTTATTCTTTATATAGTGAATATGGTTACTTTCAATACCTCTATCCATTATATCAACATCAATGTCAATTGAAGACTTTTAAAACTATCTCTCGAAATAAATGCAGTACAATGCTTTTGTAGGCATAGAACAAAAGACACTTCTAAAGCACATTAAAATTTAGAATCCTATTAAAAAACTATATCTAACCAATGTGAAGTTCTTCTATGTAAGTATTAAAATGTATGACTGTAAGCCCATCTTATTTACTAGTTATAATCAGTTTTGCCACCAGCTTTTATTCAATTTCACTTGTATTATCATAATCTGAGAATATTGTGGGTGTGAAAATAGATGTAAAGTTACTTGCATTTTATAAGATATTTTAAAATTGCTAGTACACATTGCTATTTTCATTTTCCCATTTCCTTTATATCAAATAAATGTAATTATTTTGTTAGAAGTGTTATATTTGAAAATGAAAAGCCACTACACTTCTTGCAAATATTATTTTACACTTTCAGCCACTATTTAATCTAGGTAAATATATAGTCTTGTTAAAATTGTTACTTAAGTTGCCTGTTTATCTAAACTTAGTCTTGGAAAACATTTCAAACTTTTGGTATAATTTTTTCTAACCAATAGGGTCAACAGTTCTCACATATTTAAAATAGAAATTTAATTATTCTAATAATTTACTCATTATAATTTTAAGTATGTGTGTTTGCAAATGTAAGTATTATTTTTTATCATTGTTCTGTTTTTCTACAATTATTCTTAATTTTCACTCTGAATAACTTAGTACAAATGTAACTTTGTGTACATTTACGAATGTACATTTATTTACTTGGGGAGTAGGTATTTTTTCACACAGTATGTACTAGGACCTGTTTTAATGCTAAGAATTAGGAGGGCCATATGACAATGTCACTGCTTCTTGGAGGCTCACATTGTACTTGAGACACAGATAATAGAACAGTGAATTAAGTTCACATCATTAAAGAATGATGTGTAGGAAAGAATTTAAGCCAGAAGGCATGGAAATAATGATATTAACCTGGAGCTATTTGCTAATTTTTATTTCTATATTTTTATTAACTTATTGAATCATCCAATCAACATTTTGTATGTATCTCTGTGTATCTAAGTGTGTGTATAGTGCTATATCCATGCAGGAACTTGCAAAAGTCAGAAGAGAGCGTTGGATTCTCTGTCACTGGGGTTACAGATGGTTATGGATTTCTGTATGAGTTGTATAAACCAGGCGTGGGTCCTTTCCAACAACATTAAGCACTTATAAACATTGAAAAATCTCTTTAGCTGTCTACTTCACATAATTTTAAAATATTATTTTGGTTAATCATCTATCCTTTATATATTAAAGATATGTTTTATTCCATCTTGACTCAAGGGCTATGCTCTTTCTATTTTATATTTTCATTTATTTAGCGAGTGTTACACCTTACTCAGTGAATGTTCTACTTAAATTAGATCCTAGCCTAAGAATGTGCATGTCTTTTGTAGGATCTGGCTATTTGGGGTTTGATTGCCATATATTCTTTAAGCAAAACAGAGCTCATTACAGTTTTAAGAACATAAAAATAACGATAAACCGTGAGTCACAACTTACATTATCTCTTCTGTTCTTTCAGGTTTCACTTGTTGTACTCTGGCAAGCATTAATAGATGGCATCATGGCAAGTTTTCATGGAAGAGAATTCCCAGGTTTCCTAAACATGAGAGACTAAAAAAGCCTGCAACTGTGTGCACTAATCATAGATATCATGAACTAACTGAAGGTACTGACCCATGAGAACATGATATAATTCTACTTTATATTGCACTTAAAAGAATATATCGTTTACATTTTTGATGTTTTGTGTATTTTCTATTTTGGTTTTAATTTTGTTTTACCTCAAAGTTTATGCTTTGTAGTACTAATGAGATAATGTAAATGGAAATTATATCTTGAAGTTCAGAAGAGTTAAGTAAACATGCATGGAACATAATTCTCAACTTAAAACGTCAGTTCTTAAGCAACTAGGAACTTAGATAACTCTTCCCTACTGTGGAGCTACAACTTTGGTCTATTGAAATTCTCCCCTCCTTTATAAATCTCCACTTCCATTTAAGTTTATTATTCTCAAGGGATAGTAATGGAAGTGGAAGCATGCAGTATGGTCGTGATTAACATAGATATTCTGGTAACTCTCTTTTCAAATAATTGCATGGTCTAGAATTTAGAAATGTTATCTTCCTTTCTCATAAATCATTGGTAATTAGCACATTAATGGAAATGATTAATTTAATCTCAAGAGCATGGTGGAAGCATTGAAAATGTGAGCTTTCTTACAAAACAGTGACAATGACATTTTAAGTATTTCTATGGAATATTAATGGAATAAAATCTAAGCCAAAGCAGTAATAGAAAGTTACACACCGGTAGATTCAAAGAGAGAAATGATCCCAAAATTTTACACACATTAGTTACACCTTTAGATCTGAGAACCAGTTCTAGACTTCTCTCGTTTAAACAATTCTTTTCCTCTCTCTCTTTTTAAATTGAAAATAATCTCTTTTTCTCATACAATATACACTGATTATACGTCTCACTCCCTCTGAACCTCTTCATTCTTCTCCACCTCCACTCCCATACAGATCCACTCACTTTCTGTGTATCATTAGAAAAAAACAGACATCAAAGATAAAATAAAAGTTGTCATCACACTGCAATTAGACAAGACAAATCAATGGAAGAAAAAGATCCAAAGAGAAGGTGCAAAAGTCAGAGACCGTTTACATACTCAGGACTATCATAAAAACACTAACCTGAAAGCCATAGTATATACGCAGAGGATCTAGTGCACACCCATGGAGTCAGTGCATGCTTCAGTCTCTTGTAAATTCCTATGAGCTTTGCTAGGTTGATTTAGAGGATCCATTTCTTCTGATGTTCTCCATCCCCTGGTTGCTTACATTCTTCCCTCTTTACTCTTCTATGGCATTCTTTGAGCTCTGAGGGTTGGATTTGGTGGAGCTGGCCCATTGAGAGCAGTGTGTACAAAGGTCTTTCTCTGTCTTTGTAATGTCTGGATATGTACCTCTGTATTTGTCCCCATTTGCTGTTCCCATTTGGGAGGATTCCAAACCATTCTTGATATCCATTTACATAAAGCAACAACATGTAGATTAGTTTCGTATTAAGTGACAAATAAATGAATGCCAAGGCTATATGTATTATATAAAGAAAAAAGGAAAGCAAAAAAAGAAAGAAAAATAGAAAAAAGGAAAAATTTCTGATTCAGAAGAATGTGTATCTTGATCCGATGGATTGAAATAAGAATTTGCATATTCTCCAAATCATGGAAGGCTACTTATAACATATGGAATTATAGAAGAACCATGGTAAAAATGACAATATTAGGAAACTAACAGTGTAGCCACAGTATTAAAAGTCTCCTTCTTGGAGGAAAAACACAGACTTGGCAGGTTGTCAAACTGACATGTTGATAAAGAATACAAAGTTCAGGGCACACATGAAAACTTCAAAGCATAAAACAACAAAATGATAAACCCGGATGAAATTATTGAAAATAGGCATTCTTCTTTTAACAACTTATGTGCTTTTCTGTTTTTAAGAAATTAAGTTTTGCATATTGAACTTGCTAACTCATGTTAATTATTTTCTTATATGATTAGGTGTTTTTAATTGGATTCATCTTTAGCATGGTTGACTGCACCTATATGCATGTGGTTTATATGTTTCTCCTGGGAGTTCCCACTTACAAATTGGGGTCTGAGTATATTTCTCCTTAGGCCCAAAGGCATTGTATTTCTTCTAGTGGAGTTTTAAACTAATTACTTGACTTACGAGAAACAAAAATGGAGAAAAGTTGTGTACACTGTGACCCCATTTCCCATCTTTTGGCAATGTAGTCCTAGAATTAATAAGTAGCATTAATTGAATTCTCATTTTATACAATATCATGCTTCAATTTGTAAGAACCACATGCATTTTATTTACAATCATTATATAATGATAAGTGCTATTGTATATTTTACTTTTTACTTATTGTTATTATGAGGCAGAGGAGGAAGAAGAGGAGGAGCAGCAGCAGCAACAATAGAAGCAGCACAGCAGTAGTATTGCATGTGTTTGTGTATAATAAAAGCATGTGAATATGGACACATGTGTGCCAAGTTTTGCATGTGTTGCGTAGAGCTTAATTTTGAGGAATTGGTTTTATACTTCCACTGCGGGATCTATGGACACACTCAGGTAGTCAGGATTTTGAAACCAAACTTCTACAAAACATAGCATATTTCTGTCACAAGAAATGCTATTTTTAAGCAGACTAATATGTCATTTTGTAATATCTTAGGAATGTACATAATGTAAAACTAGTCTTTTTTATGGGTTGGTTATGACATATATCATTCATATATAAGTGTCTTCTACTTAAATAATCTTAATTAACATAATTCAGTAAACAAAACTGTGTTTGCTTTTTCCAAGGATCACCAGAAGACCGAAATAATAGAAAATGTTGGTGTATGTTAAGGATGGCATGGTCACATGAAGCCCAGAAATACAGCAGGCTCTGGTTATTTGGTTCATGTAAACCTAGTTTGTGATGCTTTGCAAAATGACAAAATTGCTCAAGGACATACTTTCCAGAAAATAATGCTGTTGTTAAGTGACACATTTATAGTCATCTTTTTCTTTCCTTCTTGGCAGAATAAAAAGAAGTTCTGCTGTCATTTCTCTTTTTATAAATACATATACTTTTATTCCCCCCACCTCCAACACACAGATATGATCTGATACACGAGTAAAACTACTTAAGTTCAGTAGTCATAAGAGGGAAAACCAAGTCCTGCCACAGTATTATTATTCCTGCCCTCTTTCAAAGTCATGTTCTTATCACATATCAAATTAGTTTATTCCATTTTGACAAACCCAGACCTTTTTGAAATTACTTATATGTTATTATATCTGTGTGTGTTTGTGTGTGTGTGTGTGTGTGTGTGTGTGTGTTAATTACATACCATATGTCTGGGTGATGATAGAGGCCAGAAGGAGTCAGATGTCTCCAGAGCTGGAGTTACAGGCTGTTGTGAGCTACTGACATTGCAGGGAACTGAATTCAGGTCCCCTGAAGGAACCACACCTGCATTTAACCAGTGAGTCACCTCTCCAGTTCCCCAAAACTTCAACTGTTAATCCATCATGCTATAAACTGTAAGTTGTGAAGTCAGGCTCATGTAGTATTGCCTACTCAGTTATTTGTGAAGGATCAAAACATTTATCTTTATTTAAGGCAAATTCTCCAGTCGAAAAAGTGACATCATACCAGGTATGTACTTCAGAAATAGAATGTTGGGAAAATCGAATCTCCCTACCCAAGTGAGGGACAAATGAAGAGAGCATAAGACAGTGAGAAAAAAGATAGAGCAAGGAACAGAGGAAATAACAAAGAAAGGAAGGAAGGAAAGAAGAATACAAAGAAGGACCTCAATAGAATCAAGAAAAATACAAATCCTAATATGACAAATCCCATTTTGAACATAAAAAATAATTTCATCCTTCATGATACCTTGCCTCCTAGACCTCTGGACTCTCCAAAGAAGGTTACCTAACCCTATGACTCTGCTGTGCATTAGTCAAACTCTAGAATATCCTGTAATAAGGAGACCTACCTGTAGAACAGAACGACTTACTTCTATGACTCATGAGTCTGAATGACTGGTGTGCAGCCTTAGATAACTATGATTTGGTCATATGTGATCTATGAACTCACAAGCACTCTACTATTTTGTTTTCATTTTTCTGAACCCTTCTTATTCCCCAAAGACAGTATTTTTGTTATGTCATCTCATGTTTACTCCAGGCTTCTGCTGAAAGTAATGATCAAGTCTGGTTCTAAATTCATGGCCTTTATTCAATAGCTGAGCAGACTTATTTTTATATTTTAGAACATGTTTGCCATTCATGTTGTAAGATAAACAAAAAAACATCAAATTCTTCAAGTTCTAGGTCCCATTCATCAGACAATTGCTTTCTTCATCCATTTTTCTTCTATAACATTTACATGGACATAAAAATATCTCATGTTTCAAATTCAGTGATTTGCTCTAGATATTTCATTTCTTCTAAATTGTGCCTTTTACAAAGCAACAAAATATAATTTCAAATGTAAGTTCTAGCTTCCTTTCCCTCATATACACCTGATATGTCACCAACATTTCCTGTAGTTTCCATGTTCCTGGACTGAACTACAAAAACCACTTTAGCCTTGCTAATTCCTCAGGTCCAAGACACATTTTCAGGAATTTCTTAAATAAATAAATAAAAAATCCTATATCTCTATATCCCAATTCTAAATTTTATTGGGTCACTGTTACAAAATTCCAGGGACTGACATTTATTTCTGTACTTTTTGGACCTGAAATGTTCAAGGTCAAGCTTCTGAAAGGGTTTTACTTTTGGTGAAGGCTATCTCCCCTCACGTAAATAGCTTCGGTCTTGCTATGACTTTCCCTAGTTAATAAAGACAGAATTCCAGTACATATTTTTCTTAAGTTAAAACATTAAAACCTCCAGATTATAGACTATCCTTTCAATTAATCAATCATAATTATATTACTAAAGATCCTATCTCCAATATAAACACAGATAAATTTATGGCTGCTTTAGCTGTTGAGGGCTAAGATAGCCCCAATGGAAATTAAGGTAGAGATTAATGGATGTTCAATCCTTACTGTTGATAGGTGTTTTGCTAACATAATTGGAATATGATGAGACAGTTAAGTTTGTTGTAATGAAGGGTAAGTAGTCAATACTAGTTCATGTAATGACTTTTAGCAACTGAAACAATCTTCAAAAAATCATATTTTGGAAAATATGGGTATAAATTAGGATTTGTCTTCTTGTAGAAAAGAGAAAAATTCAGATATGAGAAGATAATAATGGGGGTTTAGTTCATGAGACATTGAAAGAACAAAATAGTATGTTATATAGATTCAATTATCAAACAAAGAAACAACAGCCATTATGGAATAGCTATATTAATGTTAATATATTACATTAACATTTTTCCAAAATAAAAAATATAATTTGTGTATTTGAAAAAGTGGATCTACAGAAATATTTTCATAATGTCATTCCAAATAATGGAGATAATATTAAAAATCATGTTTTAATGCATAAATTTTGTTCTATGTAAATGAATGGTATTGATGCACAGGGACATAAAGTGATATAAATATTTATGAATAATCAAGATACAAAAGTAAATGTAATACAATATGAATGAAAAATAATGCATATTTGATATGAGGTTGAAATATAAACTTTTATTTAAATGTTAGTAATTGCTACTACTAGTGGAAAAATAAATTATAATTTATTTATTGATATTCTTTCTTGTATTTCTAAGTGATTTCTAATATATAATTTCCTTACGTTTCTAAATAACATATTTTTTTTCCTAAGGAGAAATATTACACTAATCTGTTAGAATATTTAGGAATGTTATATTGAAAGATGAATGTTCAATTCAGTATTGAAGTTTGGCTATTACTGTATCACATTAATTTGTGTTACACACACACACATGCCCACAAGATCTTAGTTTTGCCGTGTTGAAAATAAAAAGAACGATAGCAAAAAATATCTACTTTAGAATGAATTTTAAACCTTATATATATGTTCTCATATCCTATCTCATTAGTGGAGTTTTGAAATTATGAGTGTCTCAAAATTCAACGTAAAACTAATATATGTATAACTTCCATATGTTGGACATAAATTTAATAATAAGTGTACAATTTGGACATTTGAAGCCCCGTGGCTGGTTCTAAGTGTTTCACTGAAGATTTAAAGCAAGTAGACTATGTATCCTTTGCATTTACAGCAAACAAATTGATAGACAAGTCATTTTCTACTTATTTCACATGGATTTTATATGAAAGAGGCAATATGATGTATTCACGTTACTTGGCTGTTTGTGTTATGCCAACCTTTTGACAATGAAATAAATTACCACAGGGAAGCAAAGCAAACAATCAGTAAACTCTATTGAAAGTTGAGACAAATAATTAAGGAGTATATGAGAGATTCCAAATAAACTAATTTTCTTTCCTTTGGGCTTAATTAATGTCTCATACACATGTGCTTCTAATAATCGTTAACAAATTAGTTTACCTCCTCCCTAATGGCTTGGAGAACATAGACCATTTGATCAAATACCTCATGAGTAGATTTTAAATTGTTCTGATTTTACCAGCGTATGCTATCAACTTAATGTAAGTATCCTGTGAATTGACTAGATCCTATCACTATAGATGTGAACTGAATCACAAACATATTACATTGAATGAATGCTATAAATATGTACAAACATAATGCATACTTCGGGATAACTCTAGTGAATGTAAGCATTGCAAAAATAGTAAAAGAAAAAGTTCTAATAATCTCAAGGCAGTTGAGTATTAGTTATCTCTGTGCCTTTGGCAAGCAAGACTGAAAAACTAATTAGGTGTCTGCATTCTTTCTTGTCAATAAAAGTCACAGGTGGTTTTACTCCATTCTCTCTGGTCTCTTAATCAGAAATTGTTCTGATAGTTCTTAACAACTTGTGTGTAAATGTTCGGATATTTTAATTATTGAAGAACTAAGATCGAAACGCACAGGGGCAGATGAGGAGCAGGGAGGAGATTCTCCCATCATTTCCACTCCAGTCTACAGTCTCTTAAACTTGACCTTATATTTTTGGCTTAACCTTCTCGGTGCAACAAATCCAACTCCTTTCTCGGATGCCCTAAAATTACTTTGGAAGGGGACCATTTATTTTCTATATCTGGTTTCAGTCTTAATAGCCCTAATAACTTTGAGAAACTGAAAGTTTCTTTAATTTCTTCATGGCCAATCAGACACAAATCTATGCATGCTTCATTTTCTGCATAATGAGCAGGGTCAAATTAAGAAACCTAAACATTGCAAAAAATATGTATTCCTGTTTAGGGACTACTACAGAAAAATAAACACATAATAAACGTAAATATAGAGTAAACGAACACTCTTTATTGCATTTTAGTATAATGTTTCCAATATTTTATAATCTTATGATAATTTTATCTAGCATGCAAATATATGATACACTTTACTGCAACAAGCATTACAGGAAACCCCTGTATTTGTTTCTCTATCAATTATAGCATGTGTTTCACACGCTGTCAATTTCTGGATGTAAGCAATGTATCTCTATAAAACAATAATTATTTGTAAAAGAGCTGAATAAAATATAAGGACTCTATTTGTATTAAATTAATACTTGTCCACCTACAAATAGATCATTTGACTCATGAGATTTGATTGATTGTAATGAAGTAATTTTGACAAAATAGTGACGGGAGTTCTTTCTCCATGCCTCTAATTACACAATCAGTACTCTTTAAATGGAGTGACAGCAAGATTTCTGAATTTGATGGGTTTAAATTTTTCCCAGAATTGCCATCAAACATTCTGTCATGTCTTTAAATCTACATTCTAAAAGTAAGAACACACCCTATAAGCTTTGTCTGTTTATTTCTAACCATTATATTGCCTAAAGACACAACAGTTAAAACTGATGTTAACTCTATTTTTCTCTGGAAGGCTCACGGATCATATAACGTCACCAAGAGTGAAGTTCTCTGCTTAATTCATTAAATTTTCCATGACTGTAGACCTGAGCTATTGAATCTAGTATATGTATATCATTGGTAATATTTTTAAAATCTCTATTGTTTCTCAGTGTCACTTCTGCACTAAATTTATCAAGCATTCTAAACTACTTGAGTGCTGTGGTGTTACCACTACATTAACCTACTGAGTTGATTATGTGGGAGTGAAGGATATACTCTTATTCCTTTGGAAATATGAGCATCTCAAGCAAAATAAAATAAGAAACAGATTATAAGAAGTGCCAGTGTATCTGATAATTAATAGATTAAGACTATAATCAGAATCAAAGCACATTCATTGTCAGACTGGGTATTACATACAGAGGAGAGCTTAAAATATTAAATACAAGGAACTGGAAGTTAGTCACTAGGAATCATGTTATGGATGCATATGTAAATAGTAAGATTCTCCTGGAAAAACAAGTAAAATTAAAAATATGTAAAATGTAAATCCACTTTTAACAGTTAATTTTATTTTATTTACTACCATATCTTGTTTTTATTGAGATCATATTACTGGCTATGATGTTTTGTGCTTTATCTGTTATAATTTGCTAAATGCTTATAAACACTACTCTCTGTGTTTTCAGCAAATAATACTGGTCGTTGCTTACTCTTGATGCTGAACTTAGTTGGATGGAGAAATACCTAGAAGATTAGAAGTAAGTGTGTGTGTGTGTGTGTGTGTGTGTGTGTGTGTGTGTGTCCATGAGGGTGCTTATGGAGAAGACAGACTGAAGGGTGGCCTTGAATATTGCAATACTATGCAATGTGTTAAGAGCATGGATGAAATAAAAACAGAAGATACAGGAAGTCTATGATCCAAGGCATGCTCCATTTTTGCTTCATACCTACCCTGTTGTTAATAGCTCTTATCTGGCGCGTCCTTTTTCTCCATGCTGTTTACTTACCACTAGAATCCTAAAAAAGTGGAGCTGGATATCCACGCACCTAACAGAATTCATATTTGGTATGTTTTCTGTCAGATATTATCACATATCTGAGAGATATGTGATATTATATGTGATAATATACTGAAAAATTTGACTTGCTCATATGGTTACTAAGCTGTTTTTGTACTATACTGAGGCATTGTAAAGACAAAACAGTTTCTCCAAGACTACCCAGGCCAGGAGAAAGGTAAGTGACTCATAGGTCACTTTAATACCTGCATCGTTTTTAATACATATAATTTCCTAAGAGTGAGAGCGAAATAGCAATAAACTTGTCATATTTTTACAAAGTGAAAAGCTTACTTAACAGTCTGACATGGTATTTAGTTAGTGGCCTGAGACTTTATCACACATAACTAAGTATTTAAAATCTGGAAAGAAGTGCAATTACAAACTGTATTTTAAATACATAAGTAGAAAAGTATAGATTATATAGTAGTATTTTAGAATGTTGATTATGTACTGAGGTAAAATTTCTGAGATATATATTAAGTAAAAATTCATGAATAAAATTAGCTAACTCTAGGAGATGTTGGTGTTTAATATGTATTATTTGGCTCATGTGTGTTTGATCTTCGCAAAAATTTAATATCCTTATGTACTTTTTTACCTGTCTCAACAATCTTAAATTCTTATAAAGCAACGATTGTAATATCAACCAACCAGACCCTTCAGAGCTCCCAGGGACTAAAGCACAAACCGAAGAGTACACATGGAGGGACCCATGGCTCCAGCTGCATATGTAGCAGAGGATGGCCTTGTTGGGTATCAACAGGAGGAGAGGTCCTTCGTCCTGTGAAGGCTCAATTCCCCAGTGTAGGGGAATGCCAGGGCAGAGAGGCAAGAGTAGGTGGGGGTGGGGGAGCACTCTTATAGGAGCAAGGGGAGGGGGAATGGGATAGAGGGTTTCTGGAGGGGATACCGGGAAAGGGGATAACATTTGAAATGTAAATAAATAAAATATACAATAAAAACGTAAATTAAAAAAGCGCATTAACAATGCCCGTATTGGTGTAAATTAACGAGACCAGGCTCATTCATAGCTATTCATTACACTCATTGGAAAACACAACTCTTTTCCTTTCTCTTCACTGTCCAAATAACATCCTATTTATATTAGGATAATCCTAACTTTTGTGAACTACCACGTGTCTGAGTGTCCGTGATCTGATTTCTTAAGTGACTTGTGCACAAATGACCCCGTGACGCAAAGTCATTTCCCATTTATTTTTTTAAATATAACACCTGTTGAGAGAATTCTGGGAAAGTTTATCATCACTTATGTTAAAATGGGATCCTGAAAACCGTGGAGGAGGAGAATCCGTTTGAACTGATTGGAATACTTTGCTAAGATATAATCCCTGCAGCTGTGACAAACGTGGCTCCGCATCACAATAAAGCTAGCTCAGCTGACACAGCAAAGATGAAAGAATCCCGAACTCCTGCATCATTAGTTATTTAACAACTTCACCAGCTACCCAACTGCTTCACTTACTGCTATATTAGATAAATAATTAGTTTCGGGAATTTTGACATGTTCTTCATTCTTTAAAACTATGAATCGCAAACATATTCTGAGTGATATAAATATCCTCTTTGAAGACAGAACACTTCTTAGAAGTGTTACTTCACAGCAGTGAGGGCATCATTACTGTCCTCCTTGGATCATTTTTGATAGATAAAGTATAAGATTTAACTCACTAGTTAAATAATAAAGAGAATGGATCTACTTGTACAGAATAAAATCTCATATAAGCGATCACCTCTTGGTATCTTGAGCTATGTTCCCAAAGACATAAAATAAATACATTGCCCAGAAAAACAAGAACCAAGGTAGATAGGTGCTTTTCTGTGGTATGCCTGCAAACTTATCTCCTGTTTTATCTCTTCAGTTAGTCATACTTTTAAGAAATATGTTAATAATCTAGAATGTCCGTTAGCAGTTCAAATAAACTTAACAATCATATTAATCAAAATACAATTTAGAAATGTTAAAATCAGATTATTTTGAGGAGCCCATTTTTATAATTTGTATTTACTCTTCTGTGAAGTCATTGTTTATAGCTCAGCATAATCATGGAATTTTAGTGTGCTGTAAGTTTTCTAGTAGGTCTCTGTAATGAAATTATAACGCTATAAGTAAGTACTACCATAGTATACTAACTTAATGCACCTATAAGATAGATTTGCTCCAATTTTGTTTTTAAGACTAGTAGTAACTAGGAAAAATTTGTACACATATGAGTTTGGTCACACCAGATCATGTCCCAGTATTAGCTCCCTTTAACTCTATTTGGTTTTTTTTCTTCCATTCCCAATCTCCAAATAAGTTTGTCTCTGATCATATTTGGTTTCATATTAAAATAATGCAAAGCTTCATTCCTTGTTATTCATGAAAATAATTTTCATTTTCACAAATGGGATTTATTACACATGTAATACGTTAAAAAAATCCAAATGCCTTATATAGTGTTTAAGGAAGAATGAAGAACCCCCCTGGTTGTTCTACTCTAATGAGAAATATTTGTATAGATTGCCAGTTGAATTTAGAAAATAAAGTGGTTTTTAGTAATCATAACCTTAGAGTCATTGATTATGGGTAAATACTAAAAGAACGTTGAGCCTTATAGGAAAGCAAAACAGAACATTCTACTACCAGATCTCTTTATTTCTACCTATTCTCATTATCTACTCAGTTCTTTGTACCACGGAGCATCTAAGAATTCAAGATTTCTTGTTTTTGTTTTAATCCTTTGCCTGATATGGCCTCAGTGAGAGAAGAAGAGCCTCACCCTGGAGAGACTTGAGGCCCCAGTTAGTGACAAGGTCTGGTAGGGATGGGGATGGGGTGGAGACATCCTCCTCGAGACTGGGGAGGAGGAATGGGATGAGGAATTGTCAGAGGGCAGACAAGGAGAATAACAACTGGACTGTAAATAAAAGATTAAAGAATAAAAGGTAATAAAAAAGATATTGATACACAAATGCACAGATGTAACAAAATAAATATCTAACTTCTTAGTTGGTTTTTGTAATGAAAACTCACTTCAGTGTTATTACTTGCCAAGGCTTACATATCCTGATCTGTTTTAATTATCTGATGGTCACTTCTGAATTTTCTTTTCTCAAACTAAGAGGCTGTTGTACATGAAATTTGTATCAGTTTTCTAATCCTGACTCTTTACAGTTTTTGTTCCATTAATGTTTTCAAATTTAAATGTGACATTGACTCTCCCATAAATTCTTTCCACCATATATCCAGAAAATCTGTGCCTTCTGTTTACATTCAAAGTATACCTCTTACCTTCAAGCACTTAGCATATTGGTTCATAAAATAAGCATTTGATATTTTTTATAAGGAGAAAAATGGCACTTTACCATTTTAGGAATGTTATTATTTCAAGTAGTAGAGTCATTTTAAAAGAAGCATGTTGAGGGGAATTTTTTTAAGTATGCACTTGTGAAGCATATAGGCTACAGTAGTAAAGTTAGAAGTCTTGACCTACATCCTGCTCTGGGATGTTAGTGCCTGTTGAAGAAGAGTTATTACAAATTTTAATAGGAAATTTTGAGAATTATTTGAGAATAATTATAAAAGAAATGTAATGAGATATTTTGGGAATTCTATAAGTATTCTTACTGCTTTGGGACTTGGGAGTCACTGGTATCATGTGATTCACAGGCATACAATTCCAAAAGTCCTATAAGAGGTACATCTGTAACCACTCCCATTTATTGAAGGATTTCTGTTGTAACATAGCTGAGAGTTGAGATGATCAGGAGGAACAACTCAGAGAGAAAAGTAAGAAAGATAAAAGAGGTTACCACATAAGAATTACCATAGAAATAGAAGGAATCAAGATGATATCGTAACAGCCAAGATCAAACTTTCATAGCAATTATAGCATCAATAATACATCAAAACAATTCAGGATAAGTGGAGTGCCCTTGATTTCAACAGAGGCTTCAAAATGTGAGGACTTTAACTTAGGCATCAGGGTACTGGACACACACACTCCCACAAAATTTCACTGAGTCATTGTCATCAGTGTCCCTGTCTTATGAATTAAAGGATAAAAGTTACAAATCACAGATGATGCATTTTAGAAAGAAGTTTCTTTATGGATTTATGTAGGTTGGTGCTTAAGGGGAAAAAAGTAGGTAGAGTATCTGTATAGCAGGAATGGGTCCCAGAAAATGCAATACCATTGAGGATTCCCACTTAGACTCAAAATGGCTTTATTGGATAAAAAACTGTTTCATCCAGTCAGTCCATCCACACTGTAACATCCAAGTGATATTTAGTTTTGAGCATTCCCTAACAGAGTTCCTATGCAGAAAGGCTCATTAAGGAAAAGAGAGAGAGTAAGAAGCCACACTATCCTTTTAAAATTCTCGACCTTATGACCAGAGTAAACCCATTGACATCTTGGCATTAATGCTTTATCATTTGGTCTTTATCAATTTCTGAGTAGTTTAGAATCTAAGATAGTTCCGCATTTTGGCCAAAAATACCTACTCTTTACTCTAGAGGTCCACAGTATGCCTGACCAGGTCTGTCACATCTCCTGCACTGGCCATAAGCCTGCTTATATGTATAAATATGGAGATAGTGCCGATAAATTAGATACACTGGAAGTGAACGCATATTGGGATAAATGGGAAGACAGCAGCCAGCAGGATTTACAAAACACTTCAATCTTGAATTCAATGTATGGATGCTGGATGTTTCTCTAATTGAATCCAGCAATCAGACTTGATTCTATGCACATAATGTGGTGTATAAAATCAATACATTCACAAATCAAGGACTGTGGAGTTTTGTGGAAGTTGTTTTGAGCTAAGGACAACAGCTGCACCTCTCAAATTCTTTTCTCATTCCTCCCAGAGCTAACCCCAGCTCTGGTTACAACATATTCAGAAGGGCTAAGAACGTGTATGGCCTTAGATTCTAATTTCCCAGCTTACTTTTGTGGAAGACAAATGTACTAATGTGTATATAAGTTTGTTTGGTTGTTCGTTTTTTCTTCTTAAACCTTTAAAGCTCTCTCTAATAAATACATAAATGATATAATATGTTTACTTCACTTAGTTACTTTGAACAGACACCTTACTGAATTGTTAATCTTTGGTATCTACACAGTGTTAAACACAGAGCCAGCATAGAGTATGTACTTGCAGGTGAAACAAAACAATACAAAACAAAAGCAACAACAACAAAGTCTGAAGACAAAACAAATGAATCTTCCAGAATCTAACATGTAATTATAACTTATTGATGGGTAAATACATATATATTAGAATGTATTCAGTGTATTCTGAGTCCCTTGGAAAGTGTGGTTATTAAAAAAAAAAATTATGAGAAGCCAGCATAACGTAGAGTTCAAGCTCAGAAGAAACCATGTTAAGTGGAAGAACCCTTTGTATCAAACGCTCATTGCTCTAATACTTTCGTTTTGTGCATCACAGCATCTCCACTAAGGATAATCTCGAGAGGATTATGGAGGGAGGCCTCTCATCTATCATTTAAGTCTGCTTTTTCCAGAGAAGTATCAGTCTTCAAACATTCTCCTGAAAACTGCTCTACATCTCTCCTTAATAGGTCAGACTAATTCTACAATGTCAGCTGGCATCTATTTATTTTCTTTAAGTAAATTTTGGCTTTGTAATTTTGCAGATCTCATAAAAATCCAAATCTTGTTCATTTTATATATATATATATATATATATATATATATATATATATATATGTATACGTATATATATATTTTATTAAGTGAAAGGAAAACAAGAAATACTGCGAAAATTTGTCTAATGAAAAATGCACATGAATCAGATTGTATTGGAACATTTTTGAAATTCGAGGTAAAATTCACACAGCAAATGTACCTTGACAATCACGATAACTTTCTTTACCAACCATTGTGCCTTTCACATTGATTCTTGTGTGTGTGTGTGTGTGTGTGTGTGTGTTTGTTTAGATCAGATATTTATGAGAAAAGTGTGTGTGTTTAGATCAGATATTTACGAGAAAAGCTAGGCTATTTAATGTCTTCCTAACTTAACTATTTGCTTTCTTCCAACAATACAACAATGTAAGGAGCCGCCATTAGAAGATGGCGCTTGGCACCGATGTTTGAGGTGGAAAACAACTGCATTCAGGGTCGTAAACACCTGCTGTGAGCCTGCATATCTTTCAGAAGCAGCTCCTCACCCTCCCAAGCAGTATGTAAATGAAGTTCTGCAAGAAGCACCAATTAGACATTTATACACAGTCGTGATAACTATTTAAGCAGCACCCATTCTGGGCTTGGGGTCTTTCGCTTTGCAATCAATGGTATGTTCCCCAATAAAGTGCGTGAGGAAGGATCCTGTTGTTGTGTCATCCTTGCTGGCGAGGCGGGCGCATCACAACAACAATATTGTATTCCCCTTTTCTATTTTTCTCAGCATTCTCCTATATCTTCTATGATGCTCTCTTTTATTTCTGTCTGTCTTTGCCTCACACAACAAGCATATAAATAGCCACTCAGCTGATATATTTGTTATTATACAAATAATATAACTGGGTTTGTCAAAGGGGCTCACTATTTTGCCGTTGCTCTATTTGATGCCTGGTTTGGCTATTGTTTTGAATTGAGACTATGTAAATTTACCTTAAACCTAATGTAAAGCATTCTATAGGGCTTCATGCTACAGATGAATACAAGAAAAGACTTCTGGTTAAGACACATTAATATATAAGTAGAAGAAACAAAAAAATCTATGTTAATTAATAAACCAATAACTCCATTCCTAAGTAAAACAAGTATCGAAGAACTACCAGTTATTTGGAAAAAATAAATAGAAACTCATAGACAAGCATTCATAATTCTGACACAGGTATGTAAACTAAAACAATTTTTTTTGGGAACACTGCAAGCAGGAGACTACCATAACTATAACTATCTTCTGAGAGGCTTCATCCAGCAGCTTATCGCATCTGTTGAGGCAGAGACACAGATCCAAACATTGCAGAGCTCAGGGAGTCTTATGCAAGCATTCGGGAAGGATTGATGGAGCTTGAGATGTCAAGGGCTGTGGGACAGTGGACTACACTAGGAAACTTGGTAAGGTAGAGCAAGTCTAAGACCCTGGCACTCGGGAACCCACCTGAGATGGTAGATGCCTCGTGCTCCCGACTAGATTACTGACCTGAAACACATGCCACACTTCCCACAAAGGAAATGTGAAGCGACCCATGGTCACGTGGTCACGTAGCTCAAAACAGAGTTCTCCATGCTAATGAGCTACTTAGAGGTCCCGGAGGTTTAGTCAATAAGCTTCCTTTTCAGGACATTCCTTTCTGCACAAAGTATTTAATCTCTGATCCACACTGAGAAGGTGGTATGCATCCATTTTCCATGATGAGCAGTCAATAAGCGATATGGATAAATATGGACTGTCTCTTTCATAAAGAACAGCCATGGCGATCATAGAGAAAGCCTTTGACTACCAAGCCACAACCTAAACCTCCAGCAGAAGGCCAGTCTACATTCCCAGACAACTATTAACAGCTAAGAACAACAATCAATGAGCTAAGCGG
Organism: Grammomys surdaster; assembly: GCF_004785775.1. Lineage (NCBI taxonomy): Eukaryota > Metazoa > Chordata > Mammalia > Rodentia > Muridae > Grammomys > Grammomys surdaster. The sequence continues at coordinate 3,452,136 of NW_021621071.1, forward strand.
AGTTCCCATTCCCCTGGCTCGGGTTAATCCTCAGGCCTCGACCCTCAACTCTGTTCCCAACTCTTCTTGACCCAGTGGCCGCTGAATATCCAGGAGTTTAGCAGTACCCAGTCCCAACCTCGTAGCACGCCAGTGGACCCCGATCCTTCTTTCCGACCCCTCTGTGCAGTTTTCCAGCAGCAACTGGATGCTCGGGAGCTTGGGAACACCAGCTTCAGCCTCTCACATCCTAGGCTGCATTTTCCCATCCCTGAGCATTGTCTTTTCCACAACCCAGCCGCAAGACAGAGTGTGGACCCACAAAGGACACCATAAGATGATCTACAACGTCAACTAACCTGGGCTTATGGTGGTTTACAGAGACTAAACAAACTACCAACCAAAGAGCACATATCAGCTGGACCTAAGTGTGGAGAGCCGCACAGTGCCGCGCCTTAAAGATGGCGCTGGTTTCCGCCTTCACCCAATCTGATGGCGGATGCTCTCTGTGCCTTATTTGGCTCGGGCTGATGACCTAGCTTGGTTTCCGCATATGTGTGCCTATAGGTATTTGCCATGTGGCATTCCTGAGGTCAGCACCGATGAAGTATTTAGCCTGTGGGCAGGGTCTCCCCGGGGTCAGAACATTGTTAAGAAGGGTCCTGAATAAACTGTAGGATCGTGTCGTCTTCCTTGCAGGACCAGGGGGAACATGCTACATAAGCTCCCTACATATTTGTAGATGTGCTGCTTGTTCTTCATATGAGCCGCCTAATGATTGGAGCAGAAGCTGTCTCTTACTCTGTTGCCTGTCTTTGGATCCCCTTCATTTAGCTGGCCTGCCCTGTCTGGCCTCAGTGGAAGAGGATGCACTTAGTCCTGCTGAGACACAATGTGGGAGAGTGGATTTGTAGCTACAGTGTTGTTTCTATTTCCTTGATGAAAAAGGATGAGGATAATCACGGGAGATGCATATGAGGGTGCGACTCGGAAGAGAGGAATGGGGAGCTGCAACTTTTCTGCAAAGTGAATAATAAATAAATTTTAAAAATCCAGGTTAGAGGTGTTACATCAGGTCTTTCTGCATGTCCTTTTTCTAACAACTTCTAGGAAGACAAAGTTCTGACCGCTACTAGCTAGACCTCTTTGTACCTTTCAACTTACTTCTGTCCCTACACCATTCAGCATATATGGCTATCATCCAATATTCTTCGCTGAAATAATTTTTTGTGAAGATGGTTTGCATATTTCTTGTTCATTGTTATCTATTTTACTAAGAACATCGAATAAGTGTGGAGCTTACCTTAATTCATAGATAGCAGAACATTCCTCTTTCTATATACTTATCTATTTATTTTAGGAATAAATAAATAAGAGTTGCTATATTCCTCTTGCTAACCTTGAACTTCTGATCCTCCTATCTCTGTTTTCTGAGTGCTGGCACTACAATGCTCTACTATAGACATTTTTGTTGGCTGTCCCTATTGGAAAAATTCCAAGAACGATGGTTTGGCAGCAAACCAGAGACACTCTGTAGGACAGGATCAGTTCGATCTGTTATCAATGCTATGATATGTTTGTGTTTCAAAAGAATGCTTTTTGCCTTTATAGAGTATCAACGGACTATGTGGTAGCTATGCCTTCCAATTTGGTTTAAATGAACATCCCAATGCTGATTCCCATATACCTTTGAAGCTGTCTTATTAGTTGGCACTATATACATTCAGTTCCTTTATAATCATCACTTTCTTTTTAATAAGAGCAATTTGGTTCCAACTTCTAACAAACCACTGCTAAACCTCACCTATACATCATTTTTCAGGCAAAGTAAATTATTCCGTTTTATATCATTTTAAAGCTTTGAAAATCTATTCATATGTTGGATCTCATTTTCTGTTCTCAGAATACTCTTCTGCAGTTGGCACAGAAAAAGCACAGTGAATCTAAATCTTCCTGCATTATATCTCAAAACCAGATATTGAGCTAGGTTTCTCAGACATCTTTAAGTATATGGGAGTCTTTGGAAATCCTCCTTAAAGTACAGCTCACTTTAAAAATTATCTCACAAATTTTGCTTTGCTGATGAACTTTGTAACAAAGATAATATACACTTTACCCTTTTCACATTCTAAAATGTGGTATACAGTGAGAAAATATTTCTACTTGTAAAGAATTATTTTCAAAACTAAAAAGAATAAAGTGGTTGGAAAAAACAGTCTATGCTCCCCACAGCCTAACCCATTATTTGTTTTATGATGAAGATTCCACTTAATCTTGGTATTACTCCTTTACCAAACAAGGGTGTGATAATCAGAGAAGAAAATTCATTAACTTTTTCACCTGTATCTTAACCCATCAGATGTTAGATTGAAGATCCAACTGGGAATTTCATACTTGCAGAAAGGGAGAAGTTATTTCATTGGACTATGTTAATGACTTTGTAAAACTAGGATGATAAACAAATGTCTGAAGTTGTGTTTCCATAAGTTAATTCAATTAAAATATGTAATTCACATCTCATTGAGGTATTTAATCACATAAAGTTACTTTTTAAATTTTTTCATGTTGAAAGGTACAATTTACTTTGCATCAGCTCAAAAATAGACTTGAGATGTGATTTCATGATCATTCTCTGCAGAAATGGCAGAAACTGATATGTCACAATGACAAATTTATTAATTTTCTTTAATCTATAGTCATAATTTCATATACTCTTAAGTATGAGAAAATATGTTGACTTCCTTATTGTGCTTTTGATATCCTAACCAGAGAGGAATAATGAAACTCCTGCTATCCTTTCACTCTGAGTTTGCACACTATCTAGATAGACACTTATTTAATGTCATGTTCTACTCACTATTCAGAGGAGAAATATACATTAATACATTAATAAGCATTAAGCCAATTTACTGATGAGAAAATTAAAGCTTACAATGAAGCCAAGACTATTTTATGCGTCTAGATTCTCTGCACTCTGGTAGTAAGTGTTAAAGGACTGCTTTAAGTTCAAAACCAGCCTGAATTACAGCATGGGATCACATCTCAAATAAAACTCCAAGCATGAAAGAATAATAAAGAAAACAGATTGACTCTAAGATCGGGCCTTCTGAGACTGTTTCTTGAAATATTACATTGAAAAGATACATTTCATATAATGAGGTTAAAATCATCTATCATGACAATGCCAGATCTCAGACAAATCCATCCCCAAAGGTCACCTTTGTATAAATTAAACAAAACCAAACAAAAGCTAATAAATGCTGATAGTGATGAAGTCACTCAAAAAAGTAGTTGAGCAATACTCTTAAAAAGTGATATTTCACTTGGTCATCCTTTTCTAACCACAAAATCTACTTTTACTCCAAAACCACAGAAGTTGTATGTCTCACTTGGCTATGTCAGAAGATCTAATATTTATGTATATAAGACACTTATTTTACAGATACACAAAGAAAACATATTACTTTGTGTCATGGATAAGAAATTTATTCTGTCAGTCTTGTTTTCATATGAAAATGAAACACTCATGTATGAATGTGTATATGTATGTGTGTTTCTGCATACATTTGTGTTTGTGTGTATATGTGTGTGTGTGTGTTTGTCAGTTCTGTATTCCACAAATTAAATAATATAATATCAAGGTGTGGGAAATTTTTCCAAAATAAAAATATGTTTTAGAGTTGTGGGTGGAAGAAGTCCATTATGAAAAGTACCTTTGTGCTGAGCTATTTTTGTGGCACAGAGTCAAAGAGTAACAGAGAGAGAGAGAGAGAGAGAGAGAGAGAGAGAGAGAGAGAGAGAGAGAGAGAGAGAGAGAGAGAAGAGGGAGAGAGAGAGGTCAAACTAAATCTACCATATGTGAAAATTAGTCAAGCATGTCATATATTGAATCTGATTGGATTTTAATGGAGCTGATAATATACTTTGACAACTTGCTGAATTATCGTCAGAAATATTGAACAATCTCTCCTTATTATGTATGACAGCTAGTTAAGTGCCATAAATTATGGGGCATTGTAGGAGTGGGGTGTGTTATGAAAGCATACAGACAGTGCTTAGGGAGGGAAGTAACTGTTACTGATGACCTCTATATAATAACTAAGAGAGAGGATTCACAGGCAGGGTTGTTAAGCGTCTTTTGTTCAACTTCAAAGAATAGCTATTCACCTGAATACATAACACTTAAATGTATATATTGCATAAATACATCTGCGTGAGCAAATATGTATTTACAAATTTTACTTTTATTTTCATTTAAATAGAAAGTGTGGGCTTCTAACATCATAATTCAAAAGTCCCTGCTTCATTTATAACTATTTGTTGACTAATGACTGGTAAATGGTGGTAATTAATAAATGGAGTGTAGTAACACATTTAAATATTTTATTAAAAACAAAGGTGTCTGTGATTATATATGACATCAAACTATTTTACATGTTTAAATATTTCACTGTTAGCATTGATTACAAGCATGCATTTACATACACACACACACACCTCCTCCCCCGACACACACACCATAATTTATAATGTGTGATCATGAAGAAACAAATTTTTATTTAAAGTTAGAAGATGAGGACCAAAATACCATCAATCCAAAATGATTCATAATTTGTTAAATCTTTCAACAATAATGGCATTATATTGGAAAACAAAGGTATCTATATGATTCATATGCCGTGTTATCTTGCTTTATGACTTAATAGTACATTATGGATTTATTTTTAATACCCATTTTTATTCTTAAACTTTATATTATATATGTACCAGTGTATTTGCATACATATGTGTAAGAGCACTGTGTATTTGGTACTCAATGAGAGTCTACAGTGGAAAAAATAGATTTTTGGAGTTGAAAGTGGTTGTAAGCTATGTGGATTCTGTGAAGAAAATCAAGATAAGACCCTTGGGCCATCTCATCAGGCCCTGAATTGATTTTCATAATAACAAAATTAGTCATTAAGAGACAGGAGTATAGCTCAATTGTCAGGGCACTTGTCTAACATGTGCAAGGCCTGGTTTTCATCCTCAGCACCACAAACAAAATAAAAACAGAAAAACTGGCAAAGTCCTCATTAAATATAGATTTAAATTAAATCCTTCTATTTCTCAGCACCATGTGTGGTATGCAATGGTATAACGTCCCTTCACAAAATGGAAAAACTAGACAAATAGTCATTTTGACTTTGGACATACATTTATCTAGTTTGTGGTCTTCCTCTGACCTATGCAACTTCCTTTTAATGACTATTTTTATTTGAAAAGTTAATTTAAGGACTCTCATGACGGTCTAATCATTATAAATTCTTATCTGTGTTCATTGGTGGATATTCTTAGAGGACTAGGGACTAAACCTAAGGGGCACAATTATAAATTAACCTAATTGCTGAAGAGTTCAGGTAGACCAGAGTCTGAACAATGTACTCTTGATGGCCTTCAACTTCTTATGGTATATATAGAAACCATAACTAGTTCTCATATTGAAGGTTGTCTTTGGAAGTTAAGGAAGAAACAAGAATAATACAAAACACCATGTGGACTGTTTGAAGACCAAGGTTTGTGTTCAGGAAAAGGTTTGGAGAATCTTCATCTCTCCAACTTCATTACAGTCCCATCCTGGATTTCCATCTCAAGCAACTTGGGGAACATCCACACCAGCTTTCAACAAAGCTTTAAGAAAATCGATGGAAATGTTGCAGCAGAGAAAACGAGTGAGGGATAGTTGCAAGAAAGTTGTACTGGAAAAGCTCTTGTAAATATCCTAGATGCAGGATGCACTGCAAGTTTGATATTAGTGGAAATATATAGAAATCTCATTTTTCCTTTCACTTTAGTATCACAGATGGAATCAAGAGAGGAAGGATGCTGATCATATTGGAGAGGACCTCTTAACAAACAAAGTCAGAGGGTAGCAGAAGAAAGCTAGTAGAGGTAAGTAAAAATTAAAGGCCTGTACATATATACATAAGGGTGGGCGTATATTTGTGTCTCTGTGTGTGTGTCCAGGTGTACGTGTATGTGTGCAGTGTCAATATACTGCCCAAATCCCATCTCAACAAAAGTCATAACATTAATATTTGTCTGTATCTTGAAATATACAAAAATTCAGAAAATTACTATGTGCCCTTGAGAAACCATTTTCAAATGAGGGGAGGTAGAACACATGTGTCTAAAAGGCAAAAAGGGAATAATGATCAGGAAATGATTAAGCTCATATGATATAAATGTGCAGACCACCAAGGTTAAAAAATAAGTAACCCAGTGCCAAAAATGAGTCATTGAGTTAACATAACTTCCCAAACTTTACAAAGTACTGGCATTTCTTTTGATTATCAAACACAAATTGATGGCAAGGCTTTTCTGAAAACACCATACTTGAGTCTTAAAAAATGGAGAAATCAGACTAGTATTGACCTGAAAAATTTATCTTCGCTGTCCAGATATAATAGTTTTGGAAGGTATCCTGTTTACTATTTGAAGAGAATCATAACCATCAATCACACCTAGAAGTGGACCTTGTGACTGCTTTGAACATGCCCATTGATATAATGGTGACATGAGCATCACATCAGTAACAGTTTGATAGAACCCAATTTGTGATTCAGTTTATGTCATTCTCATAAGATGAAAACTGTGTTGCAACATTATTTTACAAGAACTGTGGCTAGACAGAATATAGGACCTAGAGAAGAAAGTACTAGTATTTGCTTAATGGGAATAGTATTAAATGCCCTCTTATGACCCAAATCAAGGTATTTCTCAACCCTCATCTGATATACTTCCATTTGCAGTACATGGAATTAGTACAGTCCTGTGACTGGCCAAGAGGCAGAAAATAAGAAACAATTAAATGTTTCTTTAGGCCTAAATGAAACATATACTGTACATCCTCCACAAAAGTCCCAGTGCTCGTGGCAGAATAGATAGCAGAAAGAGTTTAAGAACCCCACAGTATAGATGAGTACAAGAAAATATTGTCTACTGAACACCATGGGACAGCTTCACATGTAATAGCACGCTGTTTCAAACAGCATGCATAAAACCTGTGCAAACCCAAGCTACAGCAAATTCAATGCTTTGAGGGGAGTTGGGAACATTATCTTACACAAGGCTATGGAGCAAGTGGTGGATGTTGACTGCTAGAAGAAGGTAAGAGAATTTTCTGTAAAGACTATAGCCCTGAGAAATCTACCATATTCCATTGGAAAACCATATATCCAAGAATATTTGTATAGCACAAATTGATATTAATGGGTTAAAATTTAGAGGTACAAAATTAAGAGGGTAGAGAAGGGATCCAAGAAGAGTTGGGAGATGCAGTAGCATATAATCAAGTCATATAGAATATAATAAAAATCTAATAGTGAATTGAAAATCCCATCTTTCTGTTATCATCACAACATACCTACTTCTCACCAAAATTGATATCCATTCCATGAAACAAACACATGAATAAAGGGATATATAAGCAACAAAAGTATGCCACAACTCAGATGAGAAATACCCTGCGATTATTAGACAGTAACAGTCGAGTCACAAATACCAATGTGGTAATAGTTCAACTGGAAAACATGCTATGGATTGTTCAAGCAAAAACAGAGAATTTAAAATTTGTAATAAGAATAAATATTAAGTTTATGTGTTTATCAACAGATAACAGATCTGGCAAGGCTGAGAAAATATTCTAAAACTGAAAAATACAATGATAAATACCTCCTAAAGTGGTTTAAAAAAAAACCAGTATTGGATATAATATTCAAGAAAAATATCAAACCCAGTAAACTATTACAATTTTTCTAAAGTTAATATTTAGGTTATTATGTTTTGTCTATGTTAAGTTTTAAACTGTCAAATTGCTTATATTTACCTGTTTATAATCTCTTATTTTTATTTTCATAATATTTTGTGTTTTGATATATTATTTTAAATTGCTTCAAGTTTTCAATTAATTTTTGTATTTATTTGAGGCATGGGAAATCACAGTACATGTACTTCCTTCTGCAAAGTAGGGCATAGCACTTAACACAGGTGACAACACTTTTACATGCCGAGTCATCTTTCTAACTCCAATTTCTGAATTTGATTACAGGCTTTTCTGTTGATTTTGAAATAATATAATTGACACAATTTTTGCTATAGTAATCATGTTATATTTTACATGCCCAGAATTTGGTTATCTTATAGCTGTAAATTTGTATAATTGGAGTAGAATCCAGGCTTTTCAACCAACATCTGTTGCTTATTATCAACATTTTATCTCTAACTATGAGTCAACCTCTGATATTTATTTGATTTTAATGTTTGTTGAAGATAGATGTTTGTGACACAACTTATTTTGATGATACCAATGTGGTAATAGTTCACCTATCTCTTCCTCACTCACTCAAATCCACATCTTTGATATATAAATGGCTTGTAACATTTTAATATCCTTAGTGATCAGAAAAATGCGAATCCAAATTAATTTGGGATTTCATCTTACCCCAACCATAAGAGCAATAACAAAAATAACAATGCCAACTCACGCCTGTGAAGATTAGAGTAAGGAGAGAACTCATCAATTGCTGGTAGGAGAGCAAATTTGTACAGGCACTATGGAAATCAGTGTGCAGTTCCTCAGGTACATAAAAATGGATCAATCTCAAGATATGACTTACAATTCTTGCCACATACCCAAGGGAATCTAGATCTTTCTACACAGATTCTTGGTCATCGTGTTCATTGATGATCAATTTATAAAATTCAGAAATCCAAACCAGCCTAGATGTCTGTCAGTAGGTGAAGGGATGTAAAACAATGTGGTCCATTTACAAATGGAATATTACTCAGATGCTAAAAAGAAATCACAAATTTTTCATGTAAATGGGTTGAGCTAAAATAAAACTATCACGAGTAAGGTAACCCAGACCACCAAAGATATAGCTATTTATCTGCTTATATGTGAATGAAAGCTTTTAAGTCTGCAATAATCAGGCTACAATCCATATAAATACGGGGGTCAGGGAGAGAACAAGAGATTTGGGTGGAGGAAAGGATATCCCCAGGGAGGAACATTGGGATATACAGTTATAGATAGATAGATGGGGAAAGGCTAAAACAGGGGGATTAAACAGAGAGATGAAAGAAAGAGAAAGGGGAGTGTAGGAATATGAGGATGAGTAGGTAAACTAAGGATCATTCAAGGTATCGAATTAAAAATTTAATATAGTAGAAGCTTTTTACAATGTATACTTATATGAAAAAAATCTTAAATGAAATCACCAAATAATAGGAGAAATAAAAGTCAACTAGACATCTCTTGCCACCATATGAAATCTCTAGGGCTCTTTCCAAGACTATTGGTTGCATTATACCAACTGATAGGTCCTATTTGAAGACAACACGTACCTAGTTCTCTAAACACTGAAAGGTCGGCATGCTGCCTCCCTAAAGCCTTTACCATTATTGACTAATCTTCATAATCCTGGAAGGTACTCTGCAAACTACCACATGAAAAAGGTCACCATATAATAGTGACACAAAAATTATGAGGGTAACTAACGACTATGTGATTGGATTTAAGACCCACTTTGGGAGAGGATATCCATGCCTGATACTACTTTGGTGGCTAGGAATTTGGGCCTAGATAGGATGTGGACCTATGGAAAAATCAAGTACTGCTATACAGCTGAAAGAACTTAGCACTAAAATGTCTCCTAGTGACATTCTGGAATACTTTTAGATCAGTGTATTTGTTGCTTAGCCAACACCAGATTAGCTTCTTCACCCGGTAGATGTGAACATATACGTGAATACACAACTGGACAATAACCAGAGTGTCAGACACTTTGAGATGTTTACATCAAATCTCTCTCCTTGGGACTCAAGAAACCCTGCAGAAGAGGAAGCAGAAAGGTTGTTAGAACCAGATAGAGTGGAAGACACCAAGGAAACTAGCCTCTCTAGATACAACATGGCCAATATACTTATGAACCCATGGAGTCTGTGGCAGTATGCACAGGGGCTTAACAAGTCTAAGGAGGATGGGGTCCATGAACGAAGAGGAGAGCTAGACAAAAGGTCCTATAATTAACCCAGAAGCTAACTTCAAATGACAACTGATCACATAGGAAATAGTATATTTTATTCAACTAGTCTCATTGAATATAAAAATCACACTTTAGGGCAGCCCCTAGTAACACAATGGTTTCATACGGGTGTTTTGTTACTGCCTTACTTAGGGTTTTCATTATTGTCAAGAGACTCCATGACCATGGCCACTCTTATAAAGAACAACATTTAATTGGGGCTGGGGCTGGCTTACAGCTTCTGAGGATCAGTCTATTATCATCATGGCAGGAAGCATGGCAGTATGCAGGCAGGCAGGGTGCTAGAGAAACTGAGAGTTCTACATCTTGTTCTGAAGGCAAACTGGAGAGGACTGACTTCCTCAGGCAGCTAGGAGGAAGCTCTCAAAGCCCATTCCCACAATGACACACTTCCTCCCACAAGTCCACACCTCCAAATAGTGCAAAGCATATTCAAACATCACAGTTACCTATCATGTTTTATGATTTCGTGTATTTATAGACTTTCTATGTATGCACAAGTGTCTATGTCTCTGCATTGTGTGTTTTGTTTTAGTTTGTTTTCCTGTTTGTTCTATCTATCTATCTATCTATCTATCTATCTATCTATCTATCTATCTATAATTTTTTTAGTAGTCCTGTGTATATATACATGAGAACTTGTAATGTTTGTGTTTCTATGCCTTACATATTTCACTTCGCTGAAATCTCAAGAATTCCAGACTCACAAATGCCATTGGGAATATAGAGTATTCTAAAATGTTAGAGGATTTAATGTTTATTTCAGTATCATTTTCAAATTCCTCATTTGAGCAACATGTGTATTTGTATGAAGTACTTCCTTTATTATATTGTAAAATTCTGTTATGTATCACAAGAAAGTGAATTAATATGTATGAACTAAACTTCATTTAGTGAAATCTGACAAGACGGATAATGTGTTGTTTCTTAAAATTATGGCAAATTGATATAAACATACCAATTGCATTACAATTAATTATAAAGCGCATAACACAAAGTACTAAATTAAGTAAAATAAATTAATTTAAATTATTGGCTGTAATAGAATTAATGAAATCGTAGTCGTCAATTGAAGGAGGCCCATTTACATTTAAATTGTTGAGAGCTAAAGAATAATATTTCAAAGTATTCAGCATAGTGTTCATTTACATAGATTTTGTAAATGCCTCTATGCAAATATGTATTTCATTTGTTAATGAGTTATTTCTTGGATATGACATTTATAGTAAAAAATGGAACTGTCTTTTCCTTCGATTAAATTAATGTTTTGAATAAATAGACATAGAAATTTGTTGACAATGTGACATTCATTTATAGATGCACAAGATATCCATCATGCTCTTGGAAAACTAAGAGACTAGTTCACTAAAACTTTAAAAGCTTTGTTTTAATTAGTGACAGAATAAACACAAATATTTAAACAAAATTGATCACAGTCAGAGATGCAATTATTAAATTTCTAGAGATGATAGTGGCCAGCACTCTTTTTTGGCTTAAATCCAATTGGCATTCTTAATCCATAAGAAGCAAATGAACAAGCATGGTTCAGGTAGGGTTATCCTATTAAATATACATCCTAAGAAATAACTGTTTCCCTGTATTAACTCTCAAGCAATGGAAATAGTGTTAGAAATGTCAAATCATGTTTCCTTTAGGAACAAGGTTACATTACACAGTGAAGACTTCATAAACCTTACACACCTTGTCTTATTTAACTGGGCTATTAATGTAACACTCAGAACCAGATGTTAAATTACATTTGCTCTTTGCCACTGGCGATAAATATTTAAATCACAAAAAGGCAATTGTGAGAAATGTGGAAAATTTAATCAAGAAATTTATAGTGAGGTTTTATATGCTATAATATTCAACTCAGGACATTGGTGCTTCCAATTCTGTTGGTACTCATGTCTGGTTTCACTTTCATCATAAATTAGTTACGGGAGATGTTTATAATGGAGTAAACAGGGAAAAACACTAAAAATCTTATTTTTTCTATGCTATTCTACTGAACAAAAGTTATTAAATATTCACTTTTCTAGAAACATAATTTAGCTTTCTAAACTTCAGCTTGATCAGTTGAACTCTGGTATGGAAAGGCAAGCTGTGTCCAGAATGACTGAAGTTATTAAGGAGTGAATGACCCAGAGGTGACATGTCTCCAGGGAATTTTTAAAGTTCAAATCTAATAACTCATGTACACAATGATTACAAAGATGACCAATAAAGATCTTACCAGTTCTGAGTTCAACTTATATTGACACTACCTCTTTTATATTGAGAAAACTGTTGGCTAACTAATTTCAAAAATGCTTAGTCATCATTGAAGTCAGAAAGCACTTACTAAAATCTCTAAAACCACCTAAAGCAAAGCAACCGGCCTATATAGTATTTGATATTTCATCTTAGCTGTCTCAATTCAGATGGAATTTTTATATCTTTAAATCATAACTGAAGTGTACATGTATACTCAGAATGGACAAGAAAAAACAAACAAAGGAGGTCTATAGCATTGGGAGAAATTTTACTGCTTAAAATACATCATAAGATTTTATATTGTATACAATATGCAATATACAAATACATCATTGATTGTATATCACAGAAAACATAATATAGATAAAATAGAAAGCAAGCATACGAAACTATACAGTTTTATTTATAGTGTTTGAAGACACATTAAACACACTCAAACATTTGTGTGTACGCACGTGTGTGTGTGTGTGTGTGTGTGTGTGTGTAATATATACTCTAAGAATATATTTGCTTCCAATACTACCAAAATTACAAGCATTTTCAGTTCCCAATGTTAAAAATAAGTTAGAATTTTTTTTTTCAAAAATATCCTCACCTTCCATGCAAATATCAATCCTGCAATTACTGGAAAGTATATTAACTACATAATTATTAAAGTCATCCTTTATGATTATGCTATTTGAAGAATAAATTTGATCTATTAGTTATGAGCTCAGAAGAGGATTTTAATAGTCCTTGAATGAATTAACAAGTAACAGATCCAGTCACGATCCTATTATCTGACACAGATAATCCATTTTAGATACCATTATTTTCTTCAAAGCATCCCTTCCCAGTTAACCATATTTTTTTTGTCTAATCACAATTGTAGAACATTTTTCATTGCTTTCTAACTTCCAGTCCATTGTTTGATGGAAATTTTGAGGGGTCTGTTCCAGTAATGATCTAAAAGTGACATATACTTTGGACAACAGGGCCAAAATAATCAGTGCATACTATATCTAAGAATCACTCATTCCTATAATATGAGAAGAGAGGGTAGAAGCATCCTGGAACTGCAGTCATCTTGGGCTATAATGGCAACTTTCACTGCAGAATAAGACTTTAGCTTGAACAACCAAGGCAATAAACAAAGTCCCTGTGTTTATTGTCTTTCTTGTTCCTTGACTATTTGCATCGATTATATTGCTAGTTTCTCAACCTAGAACTGAACTTAATACTTGCATGTAGTTAAAATGATATAAAAGCAAAAAGGAGAGGAGGGATGGGATAAAGGGCTTAAGAGGAATGGGGAAAAGGGATAACATCTAAAATGTAAATAAATAAAATACCTAATAAATAAAAAGACATTATCATGAAAAGCTTTAAGGGTATTCTAGTTCCTACTACATATACAACATGCTTCTCTTGTCTCAGCCAAGTGAAGACCCTTCCCAAGGGAGACCTGGACTTCTGCTACAATTCTGAAAACAGAGAACATTCATCTTTAAAGAGCAAATTTATTTATTTCATTATGAATTCCTTCAATTTTGTTAAAATACCAATGGTGGCTAACAGAAAATCTTTAAACATTGAGATGTCACTCATCAGACCTATGTTCATTATCTTGTAAGTCTCACTACAGGGTAGTTGTGCTTTCAACACCAATTTCAACACTGTGACATTTCCACAGCATTGGTGTGTAAGATGGGTTGGTTTGCTGCCTATCCCTCTCTGCAGAATCTCATCTGACTCTGCCACAGAGAACCATCAGCCTCCCTCACACTGTTTGTATCTCTATGACCTTCAATAATACATGTACTTCCTCATTTCTCCAGTCTTGAAATAATGAAGATGCTCATTCACAGAAAAACAAGGAAGAACAAAAATAATCAAAGAAGCATTTAAAATAGAAGCTGCATAAATTAAGATGAGAAATTTCACTGGTCACACTAATTGTGCATAGATTAATACATGACTTAAAAATAAAATACATCACAACTGGATGGGTGAAGCACACACTATACTCTTTTTTTACTATTAATGATTTTATTAATTTACATTTCAAATGATAACCCTCTTCCAGGTTACCCCTGTACAAACTCCCATCTCATTCTCTTCCCCACTCCCCTTTGCCTTTATGAAGGTGCTTCTCCACCCACTCATTCCCTCCTACCTCACCTTATAGCATACCTCTATGCTGGGTCATTAAGCTTCCCTCCCCTCCCACTGATGTCAGGTAAGGCTATCTTCTGCTATATATGTATCTGGAGTCCTGGCTCCCTCCATGTATACTTTTTGTTTGTGGGCTTAGTCCCTGGGAGCTCTGGGTGGTCCAGTTAGTTAATATTGTTGTTCTTCTTATGGGGTTGCAATCCCCTTCAGTCTTTCAGCCCTTCCTCTAGCCTGGGATCCCTAGGCTGAGTCCAATGTTTGGCTTTGAGTATCTGCATCTGTCTTGATCTGGTAGAACCTCTCAGGGAACAATCATATTTCTTGGATTCCACAGCCCTCACCTCTCACCACCTAGTCATTCCACTGTCATTTTCTTATGCTCACCCTTTGGGAAAGCTGCCGTTTGACAGACAGTGAACATTCACCAGCACATATATAGCCAGCTGATGTTAAGAGTTCAAACTGGAAATACATCATAAGGAAATTATAACAGTGCAAGCATTAGGGAACTCAGCAGTCAAGGTCAAGTTATATATGCTCTCCTACTCCAAAAGTTTATGTGTTATGCTATTTACTCCCTGACGTTCAAAAGAAACCGTAACCACAGAGCACTAAGCAACTACTCTTTCTGAAACAGAAAGGTCATCCATCTCCTTATGGCTTTTCTGATGCTCTCCCAGCATCTGTTCGATGCTTCTGCCTACATACTTCTTTATTCAGTCTGGAAGTCCTGGTGAGTACTTTTCCTTATGTCTCCATAAGGTAATTTATAAGAAGGGAGGAGACAGAGTTGGAATACAAGAGCTTCCAACTCAAGTGCATATGTTGAATAAATAATTCTTAATAGAGGACTCATTTTAGCATTCTTTTTAAAAGATGGTTAGTTATCATGTATCTCTGCAAAATAGCTCAGCTGTTGCTAGAAGTTAACAATAATTCACAGTAAATTATATATTTTTAACACAAAGTAGAATGATTGCCATTCATTTCTAAATCACCCTTCTGCTAAAAAAAAAAAATAGCTTTTCTCCCATAGCACACTCTTTCTTCACACATATCCTTGCTTTTCCTATTAACCTCCCTACATATGCACTCATTGTATCGATATTACCTCTATTTTTAAATCATGGGTGTGTTGTGTGTGTGTGTGTGTGTGTGTGTGTGTGTGTGTATGAGAGAGGGAGAGAGGGAAAGAGAGAGAGAGAGAGAGAGAGAGAGAGAGAGAGAGAGAGAGAGAGAGAGAGAGAGAGATGGTCTGAGGGTGATTGAAGAAATCTTTCAAAAGATCTGGGAGTGTTGAGGACTGGACTATATTTCTCTAAAATTTTACAGTCTGAGCAGTTGATAATAAAACTTCACTTCAAACTAACTGTTCCTCAAGATTTATAGTTCACCACCTCCATTTATCCTGCTCTGAATGATTGCTTGTAGATTTTCAATTTCATAAGAGGACTCATTTTAGGATACTCTTTTAAAAATGGTTAGTCATCATGTAACTCTCCGAAATAGCTCAGCAGTTGCTCCTAGTCAACCTTTATGGAGGTGGGAAGATATTCAGTGCATGAGAATACTTACTCAGCAAACATGAGAACCCAAGTTTAAATTATCAGAACCCATCTGAAAATCCACATGGCTTCACATATTTGTAAACGCAGTACTGGAGAGCAGAGGCAGATAGATCCCAGAGCTTCCTTGTCATGTAGCCTCACCAGAAAAAGTGAACTTAGGTTTAAAAAGGAGATCCTGTCTCAAGGCAATAAGATGGAGAGAGAGATGGAGGAACATTCATGTTCTTCTCCGGGCAAGAATACACATAAGTGCTTACACCAGAACGTTTACACCCATCCATCTCACATAAACACGCACACACATGCCTGTGCATGCATGTGTGTGTACACACACACACACACACACACACTCACTCCAAAACATAGTGTAATAAAAATTAAAAACAACTTTGATCTCTTAGAAGCAGTTGACATGACAAGTCACCTTACTTTCCTTATGCATTTATTGCATGTGCTTTTGGAAGGTGCCTATACCTCAGGAATATTATAATAGGAGCAGCAGACATATGTACTTATATCTCTTGATCAAGTCAAATGCTCTTGATTGAGTTACATTAATCTTCTTCATCATCAAGTTTATTACATAATATTAAATAAGAATGATATTACAGTTTAATTTAAGGTTAAGGTAAATATTTAAATGTTACCAAGTGTTATGTCATAAATGAGAATACACTCGGGCTCGGAGAGCTGACTCAGGTATTAAGAGCACTGGCTGTTCTTCCAGAAACCCTGAGTTTATTTCCCAGAAATCACATGATGGCCCATGACCATGTATCATGAAATCTGGTGCCCTCTTCTAGCCTGCCAAGATATATGTAGGCAGAAAACTGTATATATAATCTAAAATGAATAGAAGATATTCATTAAAATAAGCAACTAAATCTTTAGAAATGATTGGAACATTTTTTACTGCTTTTAATATTTTTTCTTTGTTTTATACATTTGATGTTTTGATTATTATGTGACATGAGGAATTTCTTTTCTGATCTAGTCTATTTGGAGTTCTGTAGGCTTCTTGTATGTTCATGAGTATCTCTTTCTTTAGGTTATAGAAGGTTTCCTCTATAATTTTGTTGAAGATATTTACTGGCGCTTTAAGTTGGGAATCTTCACTCTCATTTATACATATTATCCTTAGGTTTGGTTTTCTCATTGTGTCCCGAATTTCCTGGATGTTTTGGGTTAGGAGCTTTTTGTATTTTGCATTTTCTTTGGCAGTTGTGTCAATGTTTTTCATGGTATCTTCTGCACATGAGATTCTCTCTTCTATCTCTTATATTCTGTTGGTGATGCTTGTGTCTATGACTCCAGATCTCTTTCCTAGGTTTTCTATCTCCAGGGTAATCTCTCTTTGAGATTCTTTATTGTTTCTACTTCCATTTTTAGATCCTGGATGGTTATGTTTCATTCGTTCACCTGTTTGGTTGTGTTTTCCTGCAATTCTTTAATGGACTTTTGTGTTAAAACATATGAAATAATAGTATTTTAATAAGTATATAGTTTAAACAAATTATTTTCCTCTTTGTTTCTTGGTTGCCAGAATAACGACACTGAGACTGAATTATATATGAGTCAATGTCTGAGCCAATATCTTTTGCTTGTTCCCCAACTATCTCATAACTTAATTACCTATCTGTTTTTTTCTAACACCTGTCATATAGTTGGTTACCTCTCTTCAGTTTTCTGTTACCAACACCTTTAGCTTTCTGGGTAAATTTCCTGTACCTCCAGTTCTATCACAGAAATCCTCTCTCTCTCTGTCCTGGAACTTCCACTTCCCTATTTCTTACCTAAGCTCATATACCTATTGATTGACAAAATATTGCCTGTTCAATATAGTATAGTACTTTTCAAATTAATATTTCATAAACAGTAATTTTATTATTAAAACAGAAAATGAATGAACAATTAATATCTAGACATGCAAAAATTTAGAACTCAGGGTTAAGTAAATAAATATAAGATATTTTAAAATCAGAGAATGTTTAATAACATTTAAAAATTCAGGGTATTTACATACTTCAATTTATGACAAATGGCAGTAATTAATCTTTGATTGTAAAAACACTGAGTACACCATATACAAAGGCTCCCAAAACAGATATTAAGGGTTTTTTTTTTATTAATTCATCTTTAAAATACATACTGGGTAAGATGTGCTCTGAAATTTTTGTGAGGTAATTATGTCTCTTGAATGTACAGACGAAGATCTTTATAATATATCACATTAAAGGCATGGAATAATTTCAGTAGCTCAGCAACCTTGTTATGATTTCCTGCTGTATCTAATGATTAATATGCTCTGGAGGCAATATCTTCTTAGTTCTCTACATTACCACATTTAAATGTGGTGTGAAATATTCAGTCACACATACCCAAATTATTTGGCATTACCTTTGAATATTCTCCGTATTTCAAGTTTCAATGCCATCTTTGAGGAATTTCTATAAATTCTGACCTCACATCCTTCTAAATGTAATCTGCTACCATCAGTCACATGACTTTACTACCCTAAGAAGTCTCCCACTTTCATTCTCAATTCTCAATAGGACAAAGAGCCCATACTTGAAATTAAGTCATTTTCTGGGTGCATTCAGCTTAGAACTGAGTATATTTTCACTGAATTAATAATAACAGAGAATTCTTATAACTAATATATCTTTGCTTCTGTTTTTAATCTCATACCAGTCTGTGTCATGCTTGCTACATTAAAACAGCCATTGCTCTTTCTTTGATTTCTTATAATTCAAACCTTTTACTGATTCTTTTCTGAAAGCTTTAAATGAAAGGTGCCTTTTATTATTCAGGTCCAGAAGATTCTGATGCCTTTCCAATGATTCTTCCCTGACTATCTTCATGAGGCAAATTTTTGTTTGTGTTGCCTTCTTTCTATTATCTAACACTAAAGGAAAGGGACAAATCTTTGCTGGTTAAAACACGTAAAAATGAAGGTGGTGAGAATGTTTTGGATATTGAATGCTTTGAAATACACACATAATGCCCTGAGTTCAGATTATCAGCACCCACATAAAAAGGTGAATGTGGTGACAAATCAGTAATCTCAGTCCTGGGGAGGTGCAGATAGGTGGATTCCTCAAGCACACCGGGACTGCAGGCCAAGACAAATTGATAAGATCTGGTTAACAGATAGAATCTGTGTCAAAAATTAAGATAGAGAGTGATTGAGAAGGACATCTGTTATCAATTACTGACACCCACATGCACATATATGCAGCTGTGTGTATGCGTGTATGTATACATACATTCATGTGCAGGAGTAAATACACCTACTGAAAAATATTATAAATACTATGCATACCCACCAAAAAGAAACTTCAATGTTTTTTGTCACCTATATGACTGCCAAGAAAACTTTCAATGGATGAATATATATAATAAAGACTAACAGGCCTGTACTAGGTGAGTAATGTTACACATAGATAAGATAGAGAGACAGGCAGAGACACAGAAAGACACACATATAATATGGGTTTCAACATGGCAAAGCATGAATGTTTATAAAATTCAGTATAAATATGGTACAAATGACAAATTGGGTTATTTACCTCTTTCTATTTTATGTAAGTAAATAGCATAGAAATAGCACTATTTGACAGCAGCAATGTAAATAAATTAATGTAGTAAGAGTATCCAACAGAAAAAGACACAAATAAGTGACAACTGTATATAAATGCACATTTTACCAAATAAAATAGGTCTCTCTATCTCCCTTTCCCCTTTCTGCCCATCTCCTGGTTAACACTAAAGAGATCTGGCTACATGGTAAAATGCTTTCTTATCTAAGTTGTATTCCTAGCCCAATAAGATTGATTCTCTTAACTGAAGGGAAATAGAATGGTTTAATTATATGTTTTTGTTTTCTTATGCAGCCTAAGAATTTTCTTTACAGATTATGTTAATTAACAAGTAAGAGGAGGCAGAATTTTGCTTATCTCAAAAACTAAAATCATTTAATAGCCGTCTTAATGTATAATACTAATTCAAATGCAGAAATTACCAAAAAGTAAAAAATGAAATAAAAGAAAAATAGAGAAACTTTAGTTTTTATTTGCCAGAAATAATTGTCCTCTTAGAGGTTTACTGCTGAATAAACTCACTCTTTCTAGTTCTTTCTGAACTCTGGTTGCCTAGTTTAACTCAGCTCTTCTTGCTCAAATCCATGCTGATTGGTTCAATCTGGCTTCTCTCAGCTTCTTACTGAATTGCTCTGCTTGACCTCATGCTAAGTTTGGCAGTTTGTTCTAATCTTCTGGCTCCTTCCCATTCTCTGAATTCAACTGCCTCTGCTTCATGAACTATGCTGACTGAACTGGTTCAAGTGAACTGCACTCACCCGATGAACTGACGGACAGTCACTGCCTGTGTTGCTCTTAAGTGCTCCCTTTCTTGTCTTTTCTCATATGAGTCAGGCATATCCTATCTATGACTCATTCTGTCAGACTATTTTCTGATTAGTCATTTTATCTGCCCCACAATTACAAGTCATTTCCAAGAATGTCTGCTTCCTTCTACAAACTAACTTTATCTTCCTTCTTTGAAATGAAAGGTTTGTACTAAGGGCATCCTCGAATGCCAGTCAAGAACTATTAAAGGTTTATCATTCTAACTGGAGCATAAAAGTTCTTTGGATGTCATCCCTTACCAGAGCAACCATATTGCTGTATTAATATTCTTCTACATCTGATACAATTGTATTCTCCCCAATATAGTAAAAGATTGTCTAATTTATGAAGCCCCTACATTTTATACCAGTACAAATACATTAGAAATGATGGAACATAAGTCTGGAAATAAAAGTAAAGTAATTCAAAGCCCATATGCTTCAGTTCAAAATCAGAGCTATATAAAATTCTTAAAGTTTTATTAGGCTTTTCTAAACCTATCTATATAATACTAACTCACGACATACAGAGAGGGTTGTTTTACATGTAGAAACTGCTGAACATATTGGTGATAATTCAGAATAACATCATCATCTACACAGCTACAATATACAATTTGAAACAGAAATTATTCATTATATATCACACATATTTAATCTCATACTAGATTGCCTAGTCTACTGGCACAAAAAAATGAAGAGATTTAACTATTATTAATAGGAAATATGTTAGACGCCTCAAAATTTCATTACCAAAAAAGCATCATGTTAATATCAAATATTTAAAGAGAAAATTTTCATTACTTAGAACAAAGAAATGTTAAAAAAAATGAAATTTGTCAGATGGATACATTTCACTTTACAGAATTTGGAAAACTAAAATTTGTATATCACAATATTGATACATACTCAGGATTTCAATGGCCTTCTGCTTTAAGTCCTGAAATGGCCAATTCTGTCTATAATTGTACATGGAATTATAATTATTGGAAGTGATGGCTATCATTGGAGATATCCTTACAAATTAATACTGATAATGCTTCCACACATGTTTCCATTACAATGAAATTTTTCATAGTATAGTATAGTATAAAACATTATGAGTATACCATATAATCTAACAGGTCAGGCAGTTATAGAAAGATCTAATTGTACCATAAATGAGATGCTTAATGAACCTAAGTGGGAAGTCCCAGAAATAGACTAAATGATGCTTTACCAACTTTAAATATTTTAAATGCCAATGAGTCAGGAACAAGAGTTGCTGAAAGATACTGGACTGTAGAAAGCAAAGCAAAACAAAACAAAACCTGCCAAATTAGTTCATCCTCAGAAGATTGAAATACCCAAGTGTCAACTCAAAGACCACATGAAGCTCATGAACAGGGAAGACCAAGTGGGGATACTTCGGTCCTTCTTAGAAAGAGTAACAAAATATTCAAGGGAACAAATATGGAGACAAAGTGTAGAACAGAAACTGAAGGAGAGCCTGTCTGGAGACCATTCCATTCATCCCATGTGCAGTCACCAAAGGGAGATGCTGATGTGGATGTCAGGAAGTGCATGCTGACAGGAACCTGATATAGCTGTCTCCTTAGAGGTCTGCAAGAGTCTGATGTATACAGAGGCGAATGCTCACAACTAAACATTGAACTGATCATGGGGTTCCCAATGGAGGAGTTAGAGTGAAGACTGACAGAGCTGAAAGGGTTTGCAGGCTCATGAGGAGAGCAACAATACCAACTAACCAGAGCTCCCAGAGTCTAAACCACAAGCCTGGGAGCACATAGGGAGAGAACCATGGCTCCAGCTGTATATGTAAGGGAGGATGGCCTTGTCAAGCATAGGTGGGAGATGAGATCCTTGGTCCCATGAGGGCTGAACACCGAGTATGGGGGGAATTCGAGGGTGGGGAGGTGGGAGTGGGGGGGGGGTCGCTGGGGGCATATTTTCATAGAAGCAGGAGGAGGCTGGATGGGATAGGGAGTTCCTGGGCAGGGGGGGGAGGGAATGGGGTAAGGGGATAACATCTGAAATGTAAACAAAGTATCCAATTAAAAAAATAAACTTTAAAAATTATTTAACATCAAATGGAAGTCAGGGAATGTGTTAGGTTGGGGAACTGGTTTTGTCTGTATTTCCACAGGTGATGAGAGATTATGGGTTTCATCAAAATTAATAAAAATCTGATCTGAATAAGTGTAGCTTCCAAATGAAAGGCACAACTCAAGGGCAAAAAAGAAGCAAAAAGACAGTAATGCAGACAATACAGAATGCTGAATCCCCCTACATAGGGACAGTTTAACAAACTGGCTGAATAAAGACAGATAGTTCCTCATACTAGCCAATTAGAAAGCCTTGAAGCTGAAATGGATATTTGCTGAAGGACAGATGATCACATCATAGTTATAAAGGATCATGGCATCAATGGATCTTCATAAGAACATTAAGAGTTTTAATTTGTTGGAATCCTATTTGCATCTGTTGTAATAGCTATACTGTGTATAATATTAAGCTTACACAGAAAAGGGGAAGACATAGGGAAATGTTAATCCGGCAACATGGATGCTCTGGCAAGGGATCAATCACATACAAAGAAATTCTAGGTCTGTGCGAACTGGCTGGAATGATACACATTTAATCTCTCTGCTTGGAATACAGACATACTTTTAGTATATACATTCCATCACAAATAATGAAGGTAAAGTTAGTTTGTAGAAAGAAACAGCCATGTTTCAAAATGACATCTAGTTGAGGGGCAGACGAAGTGCATAGTCAGAGAATGATTTGACAGAATGAGTCAGAGATAGGATAAGCCCAACTCACATGAGAATAGACTTAAGAAAGAGAAGATTTCAGCACGCTGAAGGCCTAAAATCAGCCATAGGCCTAAAATTAGCAATAGGCCTGTCATACATGTATACTAACACCAAGTCTTGGGTCTCAGTGGAAAAACATTGAAACAGATGGCTAAAAGCTAATGTAAACAGGCAGCTTTTGTGGAAATTTACCAGCCTGAATAGTCATAGACCTTGTAAATAGTTAGCCTTGGCAGACAATACCAACTTAGATAAGGACAAGCGAGTCATAGGCAGAGTCATAGTGACTTGTCCCCTGAACCTTCACCCAGCTGATACCCAGTTCTGAAGGTATCTGTATTCCCCCTGAACACCCACACTCCATTGCCATTCCCTTCTCCACATCCTGCCTTTCTGTGTTTATAACCCCTGTGTGAATGAATTACGATTTGAGAAAAAATAAATTATAAAAAATAAGAGATTTAAACCAGCAGTCTCAACTAACCTGGACCCCCCCACCAAGATCTCTCAGACAGTGAATCACCCACCAGGAAGCACAGACTAGGTGATATGAGGACAACTGTCTGGTCTAGCCTCAGTGAGAGAAGACCCATCCAACCATCTAGAGACTTGGGGCTCCAGAAAGTTGGGAGGCCTGGCATGGTGAGGTAGGATGAGGTGGTGGGGTTGGGGGACATCATATTCGAAACGGGGAAGGAGGAATGGGATGAGGAACCATCAGAGGACAGACTGGGAGGGGATAATGACTGGACTGTAAAAAAGATTAAAGATAATTAATAATACCTGAAATAAAGTTTGAATTCACTCAATTCTATCAGTAAACATTTATTTACCTGTGTTTGCATTTATTCCCTATATGCACAGAAACAATGTAATCGAAGTAATCATTCTTCTGCGAACAAGAATATCTGTTTTCATGCAGACAATGAGCTTTCTGCAAAGAAAAAGACAGAAGACATACACAGGTATACATACTCAAACTCACGAGGGAGAATATTCTTTTTTTTATAAACTTTTCATACAGACATATATAATATACACATATAATATGCATTATACTATGTATGTATATTATAACCTATGAATTTATGTATTGCCCATTTACCATGTGTATTATACATACTTTATATGTATATAGATATATGATACATATGTATATAGAATAAATAAATAAATATATGTAATGAATATTCACCATCTGTGAATGAAGCTATGTGTGGAGAACTCTGAGAGTGTGGGACTGTCTAAGGGTATCCTGGGTCATGGTCGAGCAGGTGCCTAGAACCCCGAGACTCTGTAGACTCTGTGTGTGATTCTGCGTGAGAGCAGGCAGGAGTTAGGCACCCCCCAGAACCCAGAATCCTGAAAAGCAGTCACGGTCTCCATAAAATTACATAGGCCAGGCTACAGGCCTCAGGCCCTAGGGATTTACATACTAATGAAAGCCGGAGGGCAGAGCAAAATAAACATGCCTCCCCCAGATCCTCCCCCAATCCTCCCCCTTTCTCCCTCCCTATATAGCTCAGGACCACCCTGAGTTTTTGGGGGTACTCCTAGATCCATCTATCATTCGCCATGACAATAAACCTTTTTGGAATCAAGGACTTCCTCGTGTTATTGGGGCCTGTCGCTGCCAAGGCCTCCAGGCCTCTGGAACTGTAGAGTTTCCCCCAATGTAGGACCCGCCACAGTGGTGGAAGCCCCTCTGGGGCCCCACCGCTGTGGCGGGCCTTTAAATTTTCCCCACATGAGAGCTTATGATGAGATGACTCTAAGGAAACACGATAAAAAATCTTGTAACCAGTGTTTCTCCATAACATGAGTTATTTTTGCTTTCTCCCAGATGTAATAATTAGAAATGGATTTACTCCAGATTATACATCATCTTAATCATTATTATTTAGATTGATGTTTCCTAGTAGGAGTTGTCCTCTAGACTGTATAAAGCCTAAACTCATGTGTCCTTACCCTTATGTCTACATACAGATTAAACTGAAGTGTACTTTGCTTCTATGACTTTGGCCAACATCCAGAATACAAATTGTCTTATGTTCTGACTAAAGTTGACTATTACATTAGACTTTAGGTTGCCTCACTTTGGTCAACTAGAATGATAACAATAATATTTTCAGGTAACAAATAAAATATAACATTTATTATTTTCATAAATATAACATTGTAACTTGCTCCCAAATTCTTCCCATCATCCTCCATCCTTTCACTTTATCCCCTTCTTTGCATAAGTAGCACCCTTGTACTCTCACCTATATGTGTATGTGAGCATGAAAATATTCTTAATTTTATATGTCTAAAAGAATAGTCACTGTCTTACTTAACTTTGGAGTCAGGAGAGACGAAGGTGTGGATAAGATGTTGCATGTTCTGGAAGTCATATCTCAAATATTAAAGATTAACACCATCAAACTGCATTCTGATCCTTCCTGTTTTTAGGAACCTTAATTTTAGAAATTATTTAGTAATGAGATTTTAATTTTATCATTTATTAAAGAAACTGAAAGAGAAGAAGCAGATTATTCAGCTTAATTGATATTGTGAATATTTATCCAGGCAGTTCTTATATTTTTATTACAGGGTTATAAAATGGATGGCTTGTTCCTTTCCATTCTTTAATAAGACTTATGAAAAAGAAAACATTTTCTTACTTATCAATTTGAGTATAAAATTCTGTAGTCACTCTGTTTTTCATCCCTCAACAATATTAAATACACAGTGAATCTACTTTAAAATAAACCTCTTTAAGTGGCTAAGGACAAAAATGAATAAACATGAAAAGGTTTTTTTTTTCAGAATAAAACAAGAATTTTGGAAAAAAAATAACTACAAAGTAATAACAGATGGACACTCTGAAGAAAGTACCATTGAACTGCTTTCCTCCCTGCCTTTGATCCTTTCTGCCTTGCTGTGACTTTTATATTTCCTCAGTGTACAAATACATATATTAAGTGTGGAGTATCTAATATCTACTTATAGTCCTTTTATTCCTCATTTGAAACCTGAATGATCATGTAAAGATTATGTGTTCCTTTATCATCATGTGCTGTTTGAGGAATGATTCTCATTCAATAGCTTTTAATATTTTAGTACATGAAGTGCTGATATATTCTTAAATGCTGTGAAGTGTCAGTATTAGCCAAATTAAACTGTGTGTTATTCAAAAGAGTAATATTTTGATGAGATATAAGTTTTTGATGATCTTAATTTACCAGCTCTGAGAAGTCAGTAGTTTTATTCCATGTCATTTAATTGTTAATACAGTATCATCAGAGTCTTATTGTTTTTTAATATAGGAATGTATGTATGTGTGTATGTATGTATGTATGTATGTATGTATGTATGACATAGCCATATTCTCAGCTAAAAGTGATGCCCTTTGCAGAACCTCTGAGAGCTTGGCAGGCACCTGATACACTTGACTAATGAAAGTAACTAGGGTCTTTAGAAAGCATTCTTCTTTTTTTTTTATATGTGTAATGCTCAGGCTTTGGACCTGTGAGGTAGTCTGGATGCCATAACAGTAATACAAGACTGTAGTCTACACAAATTAAGTTTAGGGAATAAAGGAATAAACCTATCTTGAATTCTGATTACACCAGTGAGTCCGACAGCATGACCAGCATCTCTTGATTTGTTGGTTGTGACTCAAATATTGCTTTCATATTCTACTCTCTGTGGCTGAATGCACTAGGAACTAACTGTCCCAGAGAATATGCTACCACTGACTTAGAAGTCACCTAGCGAAATGATTAAATTTTTCCCTTTTCTTAATAGATCCCTACAGGTAAATATACAGCCACATTAAAATTAAAAATAATGGCTGTTGATATGATTTGGGACCTATTCAAAAAATTAATAGATAGAATGTGGTTCCAGAGATAGTAATTAAACTACTCAAGGGCAATTCTGATCTGGAGAAGTTACCATTTGGAAGTTAGCACTGTCATCTGTTGAAATGGAAGCATATGAACCATTATACTGAAGTATCGCAGACTTTTAATTCCACGCGCGTGCAATATAAAAATTTCATGAGTGCATACTCACTTGACCCCTCTGCCAGATTTATAAAACAATGTTATCCTTACAGACCAATTCATTTATTTCAGAACTTTTAAAATTAATTCGAAGAACAAGTTTTTGAACCATGATTGTTTAGGAAAGTGATCATTTTGTAAAAGGCATTTATTAATTAAAATTACAGTCTTTCAGAGATGCTGTTCTCAAAACAGAATATTAAATACTGTAAGAATTATTTTCCAGAAAGTTGTAAGTACAGAGCAGTTCATATCTTGCTCTCTGAAAAGCAGACAACGTCCTTATATAATTTCACTGAAATTACCCACTTCATTTTTACTACAGAACTATATTGATGAAGGTCAAAACTTTCTTTTACTTTCCTTTATACTCTTCAGGACTCTGTAAAATGTTAGCCAAACAGCAGATATTTGTTTCAGTGAGCTCATTTTAAGATGAGAATAATGTAGCAGTCCCTAAATATCCAAATAGACCTGCTACATGTTGATAGTTATATCTGTTTCATAAAATATGTCTTATTTTACTAAGAAATGGACTAATAAAATCACAATTAAAATGCCTATCTAAATACTATGCTGAGTATATTTATATGTCTGTTAATATTACCCTAAACTTAAATATGAGGTTTCTGTATCTAAAGAGATATCATTTAAGACTAGTTCTGGTTTCCCTTTGTCCTTGTTCTTACCTCTGAGATGCCACAATAAAAAAAAAGAAAACAACCCACCTGCTAACTCCCAAGTAATAGGACCCACTGTAGTCAACAAAATCTAAGAGAAAGAGTAATAACCTTATAGACTAGAGAGATGCATCTTTAGAATGAATAATCATTAATAATGGAATCAGAATTCTGAGGTTTCACATTCCAAGAAGGAAATAATTCTCTCCTAGGGATGTAAAATAAGTACATTATGCCCATTGTTTAAAACCAAGGATGTCTTTCAGATCCTGAGACTTGCCTGCCTTTGAGAGTTAATATACAACGGCTCTCTAGAGTTCTTCCAGCTCATTAAGTTATAAATTTAATCTCACGCTTGTCTTCTACTATAGTCCTTCATGTTTCTGTGAGATTTGTCTCAACAAGCCCTACCTTTTTCTTCCCATTCAAAAATAATCACAATCTTAAAAGCTCATGTGTCTCCTTCATTATAACTCATCAAAGGTGTTTGTAGAAAAGGCATCAGGCATGAAAGTAGCCTTCAGAAGAACATCACTAGGAGAGTAAGATTTCATGTCCATAGACAGTTATGATAGAATCCTGAAGAGACAGACAGGAGACTTTGAATCCTTCCATTCCCTTCAAAACCAGAGAACAAGGAGAGTTTCAAACTTTTGTTAGTATTCCGGAGATAAAGCAAGCTCTATTCAACATGACCTACCCTATGTTCTAGAAGGTACAAAGGCTGATGAGAGTCAAGTTATAATTTAAGGTTTCTTTGACCTTGCTTGAGCTGCAAAGGAGAGGGAGACCAGAGAATAACTGTACTTCCAGTGATGAAAGAGACTACAGGGGAGTGAGTCTCATTTTCTGGAAAAGAGTGTGTGACCCCACGCTTTGCAAAATGCGTTTTGTTTGGTTTTTATCGATTGAGTTGACCTCTCCTAAATAAGTTCTTATCTTACCTCCATTATGTCCTGATATTATAGTCGCAGGTTCTTCTCTTCAACAATTTATCAATAAGATGTCCATGTTTTCTTAGTGGTTAGCTCTAGTAAAGCCTCCCAGTAGTACTATTTTCAATATATTTGACACCTAGCTATCTTTTAAGCGATCTATTGTTGGGCTATCTGTTTGCCTAGCAGTTGGGGTACCTGAGGAATGCAGGCAAGCTCTTCAGTGGAGGCAGAACACAGTCTCTTTTTCCCCTGGTGGGAACAAGCTGAGTCTGAAATAGATGCTGTGGTTCCAGGTCTCCTGTGTACCCAGAAGCTGCTAGGGTACTGCTGGGCGTTGGGAACAGGGTCCGTGAGTCAACACTTCACCTCAAGGTGTCTATTCACCAAGTAGGAAGGGAATGGTTGAGCCTAGGAGCAGGGTGGAATCTGGTTCTTTTCTGAGTGAGGGACGAAAGTACAGAGAAGCTGAAGGAGAGAAAGCCTTCTCTGAGAGATTTAGGTAATGCTCTGTACAACCAAGGTCTCCCCTCATATTTTTGATGAAAGAGGTGGTCTATGCTTGTCCAAACTGTTCTACTTGATGGCGAAAGTGAATCCATACCCCTTACTCAGGGTGCATTAGGGATTACATACTTTTTGGAGGAAGAAATGCCCAGGAAGAGAATCTCATTGGTTAAGCAGTCAGGGTCTACCTAGATAGCTCATTAGCATGGAGAAGTGCAGATTTTTATGCTACATGACCAATTGTTATTTTCTTCTCGGTGGGGTGTCATGGTTACATGCTCTAGGTCAGGTAGTTTGGCAGGGAGCTGGCTCCCCGCCTGCCATTCTCAATATTGATATTCTCTGGGTTTTGAGCCTGCTTAGCCTTACCAGTTCTTCTGTCTGCCGGCACAGTCCACTTACCCCACAGTATACAATCTTGATTAATTTTTAGTAATCAAATACAGCAAAGAGATGAGTTACAGATAACTTTCAAATCGTATACTTTCAGTCCTGTGTAGGCCCTCTTCCTTCTTTAAGGGAATGTTGCCTTGTAGGTATTATTACTGTGATGTGTGCAGAAAAGTAGGTGGAGGAAGTTCAGATCACAATCTGCTGAAAAACTGAACAACCATACCATCAACCGCGTCAAAGACATATAAGCGTCTCAGAAAAATTGACCTTCCCCAGGTGAATCTTGAGATGGCGTAAACTACAGCTAACGAATGAGCCCCATTTGCAAACATCATGAAATCCAGGACCTATGTAATCTGCACTTAGATTTCTGACTTACAATGTCTGGAAAATAACAAAATAATAGCAATAAAAATACCTATGAATTAATGAATACTGAGAGTTAAAGCCACAAGCTTTAGTCATTTGTAACACACCAATAAACAATGATGTATATTTGATATTGAAATAGCTAGATACCATAACAAAACCTGGAAATATAGGATTTGTCTTGGGAGAGTGTGTTGAAGTAGATA
Organism: Grammomys surdaster; assembly: GCF_004785775.1. Classification (NCBI taxonomy): domain Eukaryota; kingdom Metazoa; phylum Chordata; class Mammalia; order Rodentia; family Muridae; genus Grammomys; species Grammomys surdaster. The sequence continues at coordinate 3,482,544 of NW_021621071.1, forward strand.
AATAAGATCTTGAGCATAATTTTAGAAACTGTCTAAGTTGCAGTGGGCTAGTTAGTAAAGAGAGTATCAAAGGGCATTGGGGTTTGTTTAGAGATCTCTTTCATACATATACTGTTTGCCTTCTATTCCCCCTTAACCTTGAAGAGGAAAAGAAATACTCTTAGGTGGCTTCTGCTTCTGCTTCTGCTTCTGCTTCTGCTTCTGCTTCTGCTTCTGCTTGCTTCTGCTTCTGCTTCTGCTTCTGCTTCTGCTTCTGCTTCTGCTTCTGCTTCTGCTTCTGCTTCTGCTTCTGCTTCTGCTTCTGCTTCTGCTTCTGCTTCTGCTTCTGCTTCTGCTTCT
>NW_021621071.1:3482982-3501615 GCF_004785775.1 Grammomys surdaster
TCCTCCTCCTCCTCCTCCTCCTCCTCCTCCTCCTCCTTTTTTACTTCTCCTCTTCCTCTTCTCTGCCTTTCTCCTCCTTCTCCTCCGTTTCCTCCAACTTCTTGTCCTCCTCTCCTCTTTCTCTCCCTGCTTCTTCTTCTCCCTTTTATCTTTTGTCTCCTGTTCCTCCTCTCGTTTTTTTATTCAAGTCAACTTATTTATTTATTTCTAATTTATTTTTAATTCATTTTACATCCTTATCACAGCTCCTCTCCCTCATCTCATCTCAGTCCTGCCATTACAAATTCCTTCCCTCCTCTGCTCAGAGAAAGGGTGTCCCACTTAGGTACCACCCCACCTGGAACATCTAGTCCCAGCAGGAATCTACATAACCTCTCCCACTGAGTCCAACCTAGGCAGTCCAGCTAGAGGGGAGGGAATCCACTGGCAGGGAACCAAGACTGAGTCCCACATGAACACCAAACTGCACATTTTTGACAAATACATAGGGGCTTAGGTCCAGTCCCTGCATGCTTCCTGGTTGATGGCCCAGTCTCTGTGAATTATCATGGGCCCAGGTTACCTGTGTCTGTAGGTCTTCTCGTGGTGTCCTTGACCCCTCTGCTTGCTCAATTTTATCCTCCACTTTTCCATTAGACTTCTTGAGTTCCTTCTGATGTTTGGCTGTGGGTCTCTGCATCTGCCTCCATTTGCTAGATGAAGGTTTTGAGGAGACAGTTATGCTAGGCTCTTTACTGCAAGCATTAACAGTGTCAGGGTTGGTTCTTTTACATAGTATGGGTCTCATTTTGGGGCAGTCATTGGTTGTCTGTTGCCTCAGTCTCTGCTCCATCTTTATTCCTGAAATTTTTCTTTCAGTGATCATTCCTACAGTCTGTTACTCTTAGGCATCTAACACTGTGCTTTGTTAAATGTCTGTGGGGATCACTACTGACCCCTTTGAAGGGCCCTTTGAAGGCATAATGGAAGTTTATATTTCGTTAGTATCCCTGAACCAGATTGTTATGATAGGTTAAAAACCACATATTTTAATGTTACTGTGTTCTCTCTGTCTTTCTATTACTCTGTCAATGTCTCTCTATGTCTCTTTCTCTGTCACTTTCTGTCTCAGACTCTCTGTCTCTCTCTATCTCTCTGTTGGTTTCCCTTCTTACCTCCCACTGTGCCTTGCACTGGTGGTTAAGATGTAGACTCTCAGATATTCCTTCAGTGCCAACCATATCTGCCTTCTACCATACTCCCCCTCTGCCTGCTATCATGCTCCCCACCATAGTAGCCATGGACTCTAACTCTTTGAAACTGTAAACCCCAAATAAACAATTTCCTCTATATATTGCCAGGGTCAAAATATCTTTGTCACAGTAATAGAAAAGCAAGGTATTTCTACACAGTAAGGCAATGCCACAGCACTCTGTAACAGCTGTAGTTATGGTCAGCTTTTGGGAAATTACAGTTTGGCTCTGAGTTATCAAAGTCATAGTTAAACAAATCTTCCATCCTCATCAGATGTCCATATAAATTATTTGCTTGAAACTGAAGAATTTGCCACTCGATAATAATGTCTGATGGCAAAAAGCTTTATCAGTGGTTCTCAAACTTCCTAATGCAGTAACACCATCATATGGGTCTACATGTTGTAGTAACACTAACCATAAAATTTTTTTTGTTGCTACTTCATAACTATAACTTTGCTACTATTATAAAATATATAAAATATCGGATATGCAGGATATATGATATAAGACTCCTAGAGGGGTTCCCACAGATTGAGAACCACTGAGTTAGATGATTTCTAGCTTTCCCCCATATTCACATTGGCATGTCAATTGCTCTTGTCATTATTCTTGTTCTTATAGTGTTTCTTTATTTTCTCACATAATATTAGTGAGACATAGGTGTAGATGCTGTATTGCAGATGTAACAAATTGAGGTAGAGTACCCCACAGTTAGTTATTTTCTGTATGTTGACCCATTGGTGCTTTCTGTAATTGTTTCCTGCTATTCAACCAACCACTTTAATTAAATACGTTGACAGTACCAGAAGAAATATCTCCTATTGCCTAGACCTTAAATCCAATTGGATAACGGTTGTTTACCCCCAAAGTAGAAGTAAAAGCATTATATTCTTGAGAATAATTTGCCTACATGGTCACTGTCTCAAATTTCAACATTGGCTTCCCTTCAAGTAGTATGACCTTGAATATGTTAGCCTCAAAATATTTTTTTTCTCCCCAAATTGCTTTGGACAGAGTCTTTTTCAAAGCAATAGAAATCCAACTAAGATTTTAGTGGCCATAGTTACATTTCACTCTCGTCAGCTTGCATAGCATATTTAGATCGAGTCCTCAAGGAAGAGGACTCTGGGTTAATTTTCAGCAAGACTGTAATGTCTTCAGCTACTTGATTTTACATCAATATCTAGAAGAATGTCAGAGCAAAATAATGATCAATTTTGGTTTGGAAATCTATGACCACCTACTCAAAGGGAGGTTTTTCATATCTGGACCTGGAGAATTCTTTAGATAGGCTGTGTCTTTGGCGGTAGGGAAAGATCATCACTCTGAATGTTGTAAATTAATTTTAACGATATGTATATGTGTGTACATATACTTATATTATATAAAAATAAAATAACATTTTGAGTATCCCTAATGTTATTTCTCTATCCCTCTCACATCATAGATCCTCACACTAAAGTGTAATAAGCATTTATGTCAGGAATTATGATTTATAATTGTATCATTATATTAACAGGGCCATAACTTATACTCATACTTGAGAAAGAAACATACTTTGTTCTTTTTTTTTTATGTTCTAGATTTTATTATTTATTTCACATCTATTTATCAGTCTTCCAGATAGAAAAAATGAATATGATAATTCATCTTTCAATAAGACCTGTCATCTCTTGCTTTCAGTGCTGAAAATAACAAATTGAACCTCGTGACAGTGGCAGTGTGATAAGAAGACAGAGCTCTCTTTATCCTAGGATGTCCTACAGCTCATAAACCTCCTTTGCGAAATGTCTGTCAGCTGTGTCTACTTCTTAGTAGAATACTTGCAGTTTAAGGATATGAGAGGTATTGTGTATACTCAGCTTTTGGAAAAATATGAGGAATAAAAGCTGTAACTATAGAAGTTCATTAAACATCTTTTCTTCAATTGAATTCATTAGGAGAATAAAAATACTGTTTAAAGGACAGAAGAGATTCTAGAAGAAACAAAAATATATAGTGTGTGCAGAAATACTAGCAATACATTTTCTGTTGAGGAAAAAGTGTTGGATATGTTAAAATATATAAATAAGAATAATAAAAATTACTGTTGTTTCTAAACATGTTATTTTTATGACTTTTCAGATACCAAAAATGGTAATATTTTATTCATTTACTAACACCGAATAAAACCAGTAAATATTTAATTATTTATCTTAGCACAAGGCATTTGTCACTGACATCTTAAGATATATTTTACGAAGAGCAATTCCCAACACAAATTCTGCACTCTTCCGTAACAAAAAAAAGAAATACTGGACAGCTATGTTCTAACTATAATTTGTGATTCTTTTAAATCAGAAACAAGTCATTAATGTGTAAACATTCTTGCTTCAAATACCATAAATCAGACCTGAATAAGTGTATTTCTCTTATGATTTTCACATTTCTGATACCTAAGGATATGTTTCTCAATATCATCTTTTGATAGTATACTATGTGATATGCACACAGTTAATCAATATAGATCCTGACAGTTGAAGATTGTTAGCATAGCACCTGCCCTTGTGATATGGTAGAGCATTATTTGAGTATATGCCAAGGAGTGGTATAGCTGGGTCTTCAGGCAGAAATATTTCCAGTTTTCTGAAGAAGTGCCAGATTGATTTGTAGAGTGGCTGAATCAGTTTGCAATCCCATCAGCAATGGACAAATGTTCCTCTTTCTCCACAACCTTGCCAGCATGTACTATCACTTGAGTATTTGATCTTAGCCGTTCTGATTGGTATAAGTTGAAATCTCAGGGTCCTTTTAATTTGCATTTACCTGATGACTAAGGATGTTGAACATTTCATTAAGTGCTTCTCAGACAATTGCGATTCCTCTGTTGAGAATTCTCTGTTTAGCACTGTACACCAGTTTTTATTGGGTTATTAATTGTTTTTTTGGAGTCTAACTTCTTGTGCTCCTTATACATTTTGGATATTAGCCCTCTCTCAGATGTAGTATTAGTGAAGATCTGTTCCCAATCTGTAAGTTGCTGTTTTGTCCTATTGACAGTGTCATTTATCTTATAGATGCTTTGCAGTTTCATGAGGTTCCATTTGTCAATTTTTGATCTTAGAACCTGAGCCACTGGTTTTCTGTCCAGAAAATTTCCCCTGTGATAATGCATTTGAGGCTATTTCCCAGTTTCTCTTTTATTAGATTCAGTGTATTTGGTTTCATGTTGAGGTCCTTGGACTTGAGCTTTGTAAAAGTAAATGCATATGGATCGATTTACATTCTTCTACAAGCAGACCTGTAGTTAAACTAGTATCATTTATTAAAGATGCTTTCTTTTATTTACTGTATGATTTTGACTTCTTTTTAAAAGATCATATGTCCATAGGTATGTAGGTTTAATTCTGGGTCTTTGATTCTATTCCATTGATCAACCTGTCTGTCTCTGTACCAATATCATGTGGTTTTTATCATTATTGCTCTGTAGTAAGGCTTGAGATCAGGGATGGTGATTCTCCCAGAAGTTCTTTTATTGTTGAGAGTTGTTTTCATTATCCTGCGTTTTTGTTTTTCCACATGAAGTTGAGGGTTACTCTTTCCATGTCTGAAAAATTGTGTTAGAATTTTGATGAGGATTACATTGAATCTGTAGATTGCTTTTGGTAAAATGGCAATTTTTCTTATGTCAATCTTATCAATCCATGAGCATGTAAGATCTTTCCATCTTTCTTTCTTCAGGGATTTGAAGTTCTTTCCATAGGGATATTTCACTTGTTTGGTTAGAGTTAGACCAAGATATGTTATATTATTTGTGGCTATTGTGAAAGGTGTTGTTTCCCTAAGTTTTATCTCAGCCTGATTATCATTTGTGCTCCACTATGTTCATAGCAGCTTTATTGAGAATAGCTAGAAGCTAGAAACAACCCAGATGTGCCTCAACTGAAGAATGGATACAGAAAATGTGGTTCATTCACACAATAGAAAACTATTCAGCTATTAAAAATGATGACATCATGAATTTTGCAGGCAAATGGATGGAACTAGGAAATATCATTCTGAGTGAGTTAACTCAAACCCAAAACAACATGCATGATATGTCCTCACTGATAAGTAGTCATTAGCCAAAAAATAAGGAATATCCATGATAAAACCCACAGACCGTAAGAAGTATAACAGGAAGGAAGACTCAAGTGAGGATACCTCAATTCCATTTATAAGGAGGAACAAAATAATTACTGGAGTTAGAAAGAGGGAGTGACTTGGGTATGACAGAGGATGGTGAGGAAGAAAAGGAGCAGTGTCAGGCAAGAGGGAGACAGAAGAGGCCAAAAGGCCAGGAGCATGAATTGAAATATGCAGCTGCAGGGTTTGGTGGACAGTAGAAACCTCTAGAACGTCCCAGAGATGTGAGAGGCTCCCAGAACTCAGTGGGGAGGGCCTTAGCCAAAATGTCCAACAGTGAGGGATTAGAACCTAAAAAGACCAGCTTTTGTAGATGGAAAAGTCCCCCAGTGGAGGAACGGGATTACCACCATACCTTCAGAATTTTGGTCCAGAATTGGTCCTGTCTAAAAGAAATGCAGGGACAAAAATGAGTAAAGATTGAGGGAAAGGCCATCCAGTGACTGGCCCAACTTGGGATCCATCCCATATATGGACACCAAACCCTTGACATTATTCATAATGCTATGTGGTGCTTGCTGGCAGGAGCCTAGCATGGTTGTCCTATTAAAAACTCAACCAGCAGCAGACTGAGACAGATCCAGATATTTACAGACAACCTTTGGACTGAAGTCAGGGATCCCTATGGAAGAGATAGAAGAAGGAATGAAGGAGCTGAAGAAGATGGCAACCTCATAGGAAGACCAACAGTATCAACAGACCTGGACCCCTCTAAGCCCTTAGAGTCTAAACAACCAATTAAAGAGCATACAGAGGCTGGTCCATGGCCCCAGGCACATATGTAGCAGTTGATTGTCTTATTGGCCTCAGTGGGAGAGAATAAACCTAATCCTGTAGAGTCTTGATGCCCCAGGGAAGAGGTATGCATTGGGGAGGACTGATGTGGGGGTTGGTGGGTGGATGAGCAGTTGTGGAGAGTGGGACAGCACCCTCTCTGAGGCAAAGGGGAGGAGGATTGTGTGAAGAACTCTTGGAGGGTGTACTAGGAATTGGACATGATTTGGAATGTAAATAAATAAAACAATTTTAAAAATTAATAAAATAGTTTGTTAGCATAGGCTTTTAACTCTTAAACCTTACCAATAATCTCATCATAAACCATGAATTGTTTGCTTTTATCTTCTCATTTTCCTATAGTTGATTTTCCTATAGTGATCCTCACTATTAGAGAGGATCGTTATTGTCATCACTGAAGAAATATCATTTTTGTACCTCATCGCAACCAACAATGACATTATATTTTGCAAATAAGATTCCCTGTAAGAGAGGAGTTGTGATTTCCATGGGCAAAGCATTTATAGATATGGACAAGGACAAAGACTTCCTGTTATAACTGACAAATTATTTGGGAGTATTATAAAGAGTACTATGAGTAGAGAAAACAGTACCATATTTTATACTGTACTTTTACTGAGTAGATCTTAGGTATACACAAAATGACAACTCTAAGGTACAACTTAGCTAATTCTCATAGTTGTAGTGTATATTTCAACATGGTCATGTAAATCAACTCATCATATACTTGCATATAAACAATTTTATATTTTATCTATACCTCAATTCAGTTCTGAAATAAACTAGTCTTGTTTTATATTAAAACTTTAATAGTTGCATAATTTAACATCATATCATCATATAATATATCTTATTTATCATAGTAGATATTAACAAAGAAAGATATGTGTAATCTTTTTATTTTATTTTATATTTATTTATTTATTTATTTATTTATTTATTTATTAATTTTTGGTTTTTCGAGACAGGGTTTCTCTGTATAGCCCTGGCTGTCCTGGAACTCACTCTGTAGACCAGGCTGGCCTCAAACTCAGAAATCCTCCTGCCTCTGCTTCCCAAGTGCTGGGATTAAAGGCATGCGCCACCACTGCCCGGCTAATCTTTTTATTTTAAAAATATATTTCATTTTACTGATGCCTGCCAACAATGAGCTTTACACAATTTAAGCCAGGTTAAATACGTTACAAGTAATTTATAATGTCACTAGCAAATCAACTTTAGAATATGTGTGTGTGTGAGTGTGTGAGTGTGTGTGTGTGTGTGTGTGTATAGACACACACACAGACATACACACACAGAGAGATACACACATCAAGCCACTGCTGTTACTATAAAAGTGAAAGTATCCAAAGTTCAGTGCCATAGGTCAATGGATGTCTACAAAGCTTGATAAATGTGGAGCAAAAACCTGCGAGAATTCTGGGTTTTTTTTGAACCTTGTAAATTTTGTCATGGGTTATTGAATTTATGATAGCATTTCTTGATATTTACATGTTGTACTGTAGTTAGACCTCTGATATGACGAAATACACAAAATTTGGAATTAATGAAGAAGCACTCCTTGTAGATGAGCAGAGGAAGTAAGAAAATGACAACTTTGTCCACACAACACCATGTTCTCTGCTTTCTTGCTCTCTATTTGTTCTCTCCTCTCTCCCTAAGGTTTTTCTCAAGCTCCATTATTATCTGACTCTATCTTATTCCTCAGCTAATGAATTAATTTTATATCATTATAAAATAAATTAAATTTGTCATCTAAAACTAATGTGGTGGCTTACACGAGGTGATTAAATTCAATGAAGTTGAGAACATTATTTATGAAATGATGAGAAATCGTACCCTTTCAATCAATGCTATTTCAGTAGCTTTGCTGAGAAATGGGGGTTTCAGGCACTTAGACACTTAAAGACAAGCAAAACAATAGGAAAAAACATACAAAATTGTTAATGTGCTAACGACTAGATTAAAATAACAAAGAAAGTATAAAACACTGGAGGGTCACAAAAAAAAAAACTGTAGTTGAGAGCTTTAAATCATCAATGCACAAGCTGAGACTGGAGAGATGAAATGGAAATAAAAGCAAAATACAACTAGGAAGAGAGCAGAGGGAAGCACTCCACAGGATAAATAGTGTGTATTTAGTCCTGCACTTAGCCATCACTGTATGCCATCAATGGCTATCTGATTTGGAGACATATTATCTCCTAAGTATGACTTTTGACATTAACAATACAAATTCATTGCAGAAAAAAAAAACCAGGCATTTACCTATAACAGTGCCTTCAGTCTCAGGGGAAAAAAGATTTATAATAGCATCATAATGAAACACTTACGACTGTAACTGTGTTAGATTGTGCTTTCAGGAAAAGCAAAGGCATAATTTAAGAATGTGACAATGAACTGCATTTTCTGTATCCATTCTCCGTTAGGAGGATAGCTGGGTTTTTTTCCAGTTTCTGGCTATTACAAATAAAGCTGCTATGAACATGATGGAGCACATGTCCTTGGGGTATGGTAGAGCATCTTTTGAGTTTATGGTCAGGAGTAGTATACCTGGGTACTCAGGTAGAACTATTTCCATTTTTTTTTTTTCAGAGAAACTGCCAGATAGATTTCCATTTACCCTACGGAATCCTATTCAGCTATGAAAAGCAAGGACATCATGAATCTTGCAAGCAAATGGATAGAACTAGAAAATATCATCCTGAGTGAGGTAATTCAAACCCCTGGATATACTCCACAGACACAAAGAAGTTAAACAAGAAGAAAGGACCAAACGAGGATGTTTTAATCACACTTAAAAGGGGACATAAAATAGTCACAGGAGGCAAAGGGATGGAGGGAAATGGATAGGAGAGGAAAGAGAGGGATGAGGGCAGGATCAGGATAGATGAGGAGGGACAGTAGAGAAGCCCAGAGGGCGAGGAGAGTGGATGGAGAACTGTAGATGCTAGGGCTAGAGGTGGGGAGAATATCTAGGAAGGTCCAGAGACCTGGAGTAGGAGAGGTTCCCAGGAGTCAATGCTGGTGACTTTTAGCTAAGATGTATAAAAGTGGGCACATGAAAACTAAAAAAACTACCTCCTGTACCCAGGCAGGACCCTCAAGGCAGAGATTAGATCACTAACCCAGCCACAAGACTTTTGACCCAAAATTTGTCCTGTATAAAAATCATACAGGGTCATAAATGAAGCAGAGACTGAAGGAGTATCCAACCAATAACTGGCCCAACTTGAAATACATCCCATGGGAAAGCACCAATCTCTGATATTATTCATGATAATATGTTATGCTTGCAAAATGTACTGGTTGCTTTTGTGTGTCAACTTGACACAAGCTGGAGTCATCACAGAGAAAGGAGCCTCTCCTGAGGAAATGGCTCAATAACATCCAGCTCGAAGGCATTTTTTCAATTAGTGATCAAGGAGGGCGGGCCCAATCCATAGTGGGTGATACCATCACTGGGATGGTAGTCTTGAGTTCTATATGAAAGCAAGCTGAGTAAGCCAGGGGAGCAATCCAATAAGCCACACCCCTCTATGGCCTCTGCATTTGTTCCTGCCTCCACGTTCCTGCTGTGTGAGTTCCTATCCTGACTTCTATTGGTGATGAACAGCAATGTATCTGAATAGACTCTTTCTTTCCCAACTTGCCTCTTGGTCTTGATGTTTTGTGCAGGAATATAAACCCTGACTAAGACACAGACAAAAGCCTAGCATAACTGTCTTCTGAGAGGCTCTACCCAGCAGTGGACTGAAACATACATACTCATAGCCAAATATTGGATGGAGGTAGGTACTCTTATGGAAGAGTCCAGGGGAAGAACTGAAGGCCCTGAGAGGGATGGAATCCCAGAGGAAGGCCATCAGAGTCAACTAGCATGGACCCCTGGGAGCTCTCAGAGACTGAGCCACCAATCAAAGAACATATATTTCTGGCATAAAGCTCCTGGGACATATGTAGTAAACATACAGCTTAGTCTCCTTGACTGTCCTGTCTGGCCTCAGTGAGATGTGCCAAAGATGGAAGAGACGTGATGTGCCAGGGTAGGGGAAATCCGGGGGTCCCACCCTCTCAGAGGAGAAGTGGAAAGGCAAAAGGCGATGGAGTAAAGATTGTGGAAGAGGTTGACAAGGAGGAGGAACAGTATTTGGGATGTAAGTAAGTAAGTAAGTAAGTAAATGAATAAATAAGTGGAATGTTTGAATAGCTCACTCAAATAGGGCATTTCATTAAAAAATGTGATCTGTTAAATATGTATTAATATCTAAATGTATGCATATATGTATACACAAATACTTACATGTGTGTATACATATGCATACAGGTAGGCATGCCTACTTGTGCCTCAACGTGTCACTGGTTTTTAGTTAGGTTCAGTTTTCTATAACTTTATAAGTTCGACTTTCTCAGAAATATAAAAAAATGGGGAGAAGGGTCCTGCACACTCACATGTTACAGAGGAAATGAGTGCTGTATACCCATTTTTATGCAACTAATGAGATCAGAATAAAACAATTACTGAAGGGGAACTGCATTGAGAAAGTCATTGGCATGATTCTGGGACTATTTTGAAATTTACAGTAAAAACATGATCGTTCCGGAATGTTATCTTTGTAGCTTGTAAATCACTTCCTCTAAAGCTTTAGAAATATAGAGGTGATTTAAATATCAAAAGCCATTTACAAACAATAAGATTGCTTTTATATACTAATCAAAACATTCACTAAAAGTGAAGGCTCAATGTTCACAAACACACACACAGAGGAACACAGGCACACACATATGTAAAAATATATATTTAAAACTCTAGCGTATAAATATTTATGCAGGCTTAAGGTAATATTAAATCTCAAACTGAAAAGTTATTACCGGAATCAATCATCAAATATTGCACTTCATCATTGGACTTTAAGACATTGCAAAGTTAATTTTGATTCTCAAAACAAGGGATTCTAATGAGAATCATGGTACAAAAGTAGTCCTATAGCAATAGCTTTTATATTTTATATTGTTGAAAGTCATTCAGTACTCATGGTGTTAGAACTGAATTCAATACCTAATTTGCTTTCGTTGAAGACAGAAAAGTAGAGATACTGGTGCTGCTCATTGGGTGGTAAATTGCTGGGTCTTTGGTGATGACTTTGACTTTGTCTATGAAACTTAGAAACTATTGGTTGAAAAGGAACAATTGAGAAAATGGGAATTAAGTTATCTCTTTATGAGATTCTAGAATGCTAGTTCTCAATTTTGCTGATTGGTAATGTAAATACTTTTGGAGATAGAGGTTTGACAAAGGAGTCATGAACCAAAAGTTGATCAAGCAGGCTTTTTATGAATTAAAATTAGGATTGAATTTGTTTCCTGATAGTTTCATGCTTACATATAATGTAGTTTGGTTATTATTTGGTATTCTCACCCATATTAACTTATTTACTTGTCTGCTATGAATTTTCTTTTTCATCTTCATGTCTTTTTTTCTATTTTATGATCCCTGGTTTTAAATAGCTGTTTGTGGGAGCATGATTTTGGAAATGTCCAAGACTGGTAAGACTGTGAGTATCAAACTGAGGACAAATTTAAAAATATAAGATAATATAATATAAGAGAGGTAAAACAAAATGATACCATATCGAAATTGGACAAGACAAGACAACAGAAGGAAAAGAGCCTGAGAAAAGGCTCAAGAATCAGAGACACACTCATTGTCACACTAAGGAATCCCATAAAAATATTAAACAAGATGTCATAATTCATCCTCAGAAGACCTGGTGACAATCCATGTAGGCCTTGTGCATGCTGTTTCTGTCTCTGGGTCTTGTTTTCTTGATGTCCTCCTCCTCATCTGAATCTTACATTGTTTCTGGTTCCTCCTCTTTGGGATTCATTGATCCCTGAGAGGAGGGATTTGATGGCGATATCCCATTTATGGGTGAGTGTTCCAAGGTCCCTCACTCTGCATAATATCTGGATATGGGTATTTATAGGTGTTCCAATTTGCTGCTGGAGGAAGATTTTCTAATAATAGTTGAACATGTCACTGATCTATGAGTATGGCTCATTTTATCACCACACATTTTTGTGTTTTTTTAGACGAGTGATGCTTTGATTTACCACACATCCCTGGGCTATCTAGTCTCAGATTCTTGGTCATCCAAACAGCATCAGATATAGATTCAATCTTGTGGAGAGAGCTTTAAGTAAAATCAGTTATCGACTGGTTACTGTTTTAAAAGAATAACACTGACATAATGATAGGGGTTGCACTGAATCTGTAGATTGTTTTGACAGCATAAGAATTCTACAATATTAATTATTTCAGACCAAGAATATGAGAAGTCATTTCATTTCCTAAAGTCTTAAGTAGTTCACTTCTTCAGATTTTAACAGTTTCTCTACCCATGGCCTCCACCCCCTGCTTTGTTTGTCCTGAGGATTTTTGTTTCTTTCTTTTTTCTTTCCCTTTTTACTCAGGCAAATAAATATGATAATTTCACAGTTTTTTTTCTCTATGATGCCTGTTATCTATGTTGCCATTCTGACTATATGATTGAATTGCTTATTACTGTCTTGTTAAATGACTTGGTTTTTGGCCAAGGAACGTTGAAGGGAACTCACATCTAATATGTTGGGTCAGCACTTTCATTGTAGTTAAGCCACTCGCTTGCTCTTTCCACCCTTGTCAAGTTAATCATTATGTGTCAAGAGAGCGTCTCTATCAACTTGAACTCCTCGGTAAATGTGATGAGAAGAGAAGTTCTGTTGAAGAATGAGCTTTAAATATTACCCTTTGATATCTCAAACGTGTACCCTCAACACTCTGACTGATAGAAGCTACCAAGTCGGCTGTGAAATATTAATTGTTGGAAATTAATTTTATATGACTGGAGATAATAATGCAATTTCCTACCCGAAATTTTATGTCAAGAAAAATACCTCTTAGGAATGAGAGTAAGATAAAAAGATACTTCCTAACACATAAGAAAGTATACTAAATAATTACATTATCAGAAAACTGAGTCTAGGCAGTCTCAAGTATTCAATGAGGGTATGTAAGTCAAGAAAATACTAAACAAGTAAAAAAATTAAATATAGAAGTAACTTTATGGGATAAACTTAGACTGAAACAAATGATGTTGTCTTCTACATAATTACAAAGCATAATAATTAATACAATACAAAACTCTCATTCTTTTATTTTGTTGTTATTGTACTGGTGATTGGACCCAATGTCTTTTGCATACTAAAGAATCATCTTTTTGTTTGAGTGGAGCCAGAAAAGAATTGAAGTATTCTAGTATTTTTACATCATGTAGAAAAAGAAAATAGGAACATTTGTGAATTTCAGAATGAAATAATTATCGGTTTTGTTGAAGAGAAAAATATTACTTACTATTATAATTCTCTGTTTCTGATGTTCAGATGTGTCTTCTCTTTTTTTCATTGCCCCTATGTTTAAAATGTTATGCTCACTACTCTTTAAATTATATTCACTGTTAAATTCTCTTACTTTTTCTTCACTCATTAATGCCTTAATTTCTATTTTATTTCTAAAGGACATGTTTGTTAGACTGTAATTTTAATATAGATATGCAAAGGTATTCTCTATGATAAAAAGATGGGGTAATCATAGCTGTATATTGTACATATGAGAGCAACACAAAGATCAAGCATTTCAAACCATCTAAATTATAATTATTATAAATTATTTTACACACAATGACAAAATATAGGTAGAAAGTAAATATGACTATCTCAACTCTCACAATGTTGATTAATTACAAAGGAAGAAAGTTGTCATAGACAGGAAGTATCTGAGATATACATGGTGTCCCATTTCTTGACCTGTATGATAGTATGATATTATACATTCTCAATATGATTATTGTTTAAATTACATATATCTGTTTTATGTGCCTTTATGTAAAGATAATATATTTCATAAGAAAACAGGGATAAAACAAATGAACAGCATAGCAAATTTCTGTGATGAAACTTCTATGGGAAAGATTAACACTGATATGAAACAGCAGTTATTTCCTACTGAAACTACTTGGAATCTCATTAAATTTATACTGTTTCTCACAGAAATTGCTTCACTCTTCTGAAAAGAATGCTAACTCCTATCAGATTTTTTTCATGGATCCATGAGTACTGAACCTGTGTTGCTTTTACGGAAGGGCATTGGAATCATGGGAGATTTTTACAGACCATCTCTGAAATATGGCTTGTGATAACAATATACCACACCATCCCTTTAGCCGTTCAATATTAGAATGATTGAATTACCATATCTGTGCATTAGACATTTCTATGTCCATTTCAAATAACTCTCAGTAAAATCACTAACATCAACTTATACTCTGTCTTAATTTGATAGCTAATAAAATGCATAATGAAGGTAATGCTGATGACGACAGTGACCATAATGATGATAAAGATGATGATGACAGTATGATCATGTACACAGTACTGACCTTTGTTCACTGATCTGCAAGAGACAAGCACTCTCTCCATTTCTCACCACATTGCTTCTTTATTTTCATTTTTTCCCCAGCCACAAAGCTCTATCAATTTTCTTAAAGCTTTTGGTATTTTTATTATAATCTGTGATGTAATATAAAGGAATCTATCTATAAAAAAGGATAGCATACAGTGTTTTAGGAAAAGACACCCAACAAATTAACCTAACCTAGGGTGATGGAAGACGTCATTTGTCTAAAGTAAATGAATGCATATTCACTTCTGAGCAAGTTGCCACTTTCTAAGAGCTAATGTTTTCTCCAGCACATCATAAATAAAATGCCTGTCAGATCTATAACAATAAATGCAAACAAAGACTTTTTAAGAAAGATTATCAACTACATGTAAATCATGTTAAGCATTTTTGGATGGGATAAAATTGTTAAACTGGCAAAATCTAGAAGTGTTTATTTACTTATTTCTGACAAGATCACTTGCTTCATGTTGCACAGCTTCCCATAAGAATTGCTGCTGGCCTCCACATCCTTTTGGATCTCTTTGCATGACAATAAAAAGCTAGGCCCATTAAAGTATCATTTACAATGAATTTATATTCTTCCTCAGGGATAAATCTAACCAGGAGACATTATGCAGGAAGACTGACTTTTATAAAAGACTACTGCTCTTCTGGGTTCCAAGTTGCGTTCAAAGAATGCCAAGATACAATAGAAATATTTGACAGAAAAAGTAAGGTAAATTAACTTTCATATGACCTCACATTGCCATTTCAAAATTAGAAAGAATGGGCTAGAGAATGTTTATAAAATCCAGAAAGTAATTTAAAGGCTACCATAGTATAAGGATCTGCATTATACTCAGAAGAGATTTCATATTTAAATACGGGTAGAGTTTTAGAATAATTTTAATGCTTCTGAATCAAATGAAAGCCCTTTCTTCAGCATTGTTAATAGTTGCTTGGAAAATATTCTGAAGGAAATTTGGGACTTTCTGGCCATGATTTTAAAACAGAAGGCCATTTTGCAATTACTGATGACATTTAAATGGATAATATTACCTAAGTGGCATGCATGTGGTAAATGAGCTATATGCAACTCAAACATAGAACACACTGTGAGTTAGTATGTTTGTCTAATAAAGAATTAAGATAAAAATTACAAAAGCACAGGTGTATGTATGATATAATTGTTGTAAGAATTAAATATTTCTAAATAATAGAAGAGTTCAAGTCTAATATTTCTGTAGAAGTATAGAATGACATAGGTAGATCAATAAATATAAAATAATAATATAAAATGCATAATAAATATATAGCTGATCACAAACAAATGGTTAAAATTATTTCATTGTTTATTTATAGTTAAAACTTATTTTATATTACTGGAAGTGTCTAACTTATAAAGTTGTAGAAAACTGACTCTAACTGTAAAACCATTGACAGTGTGAAGCATATGTAAGCATGCGTACCTGTATGCATATGTATGTACACATGTAAGTATTTGTGTGTACATACATGCATACATTTAGATATTAGTACATATTTAACAAATGCCATTTCTTTATGAAATGTTCTATTTGAATATGTGATTCCAACAAACTAAGAATATTTTTATTATATTTATTAATTATTAATTATTTTTATTATTTATGAAGTATTCTAGCTATCTGAACAAATTTCAATAAATGAAATATGTGCAATGCATGTTGTTTGTAAGAGTAATTGATGTGAGAGGAAGACTGTTACTCCTTGGTTATTCGTTTGGTTCAGAAAGAACAAATGAAGAAAAGAATTAATAAGATTTGAGGGCCAAAGCTGTTGGAGAATGGTTTGATGGTTGAAGAAAAAAATGCAATAATGTTCTTGGAATTTCCATTTGCTATTGAAGACAAATAGTATTTAAATCTTAATATGACCATTTCATTAGCAGAACATGGATAACTCAATTCAAACCAAAGCAAAATTCTAAAGTACTTTAGATGGTCCTTTTATTGAAAAAAAAATTAAAAGCAAGAACCCTGGCCATTTTCTTCATGTAAACTATGTCCAATTCATGAATTAAGAGTAGAAGCCATAGACTGGGAACTTTTGAGTTGTTCTTATTAATGAAAATTACATGTCCTTGCATAGTGCAAGACAATCTTTTATTACTTTACGCTCCATATACAGATTTAAATGAAGGTGTAACTTAAAGTTTAGTTTTAGAAACAGTTATCTTAAGAAAATGTATATAGAAATAAATATGTTATACTAGAAGTTATTAACGAAAGAGTTCATTCTAGAGCTTTCATATAGAATCATAGAATTATAGAATACAAGGGAGTAAGTTTTAGCTGAAACTCTCCTATCAACCATCTCAGGTCCAAAGTCTCGGAATCTGACCTGTTTGGGAATTTAAATGTCGACAACTAGAGTCAGAGAAACATGCTAGGAGTGGCTGTCAAACACATTCTATGATTAATCAAGTTTCCTACCTCCAAAGCAAAGATATGAAAGAGGATATTTTGGCTAATTTCTGGTGAGAAAAATGACCTAATGACTGCACATTTTGACTAGGAACTCAAACTCCGAGGGAGGGAATGACTGGAGCCAAAATTCTTGTGATTTATAATCATGAGAAAATAGACTACCTTATGAAGTGAAAACTTAATGTCCATGTGACCTTGCTGTGAATGTTATAGTAGCAATGTATGTGACTTCATTGAATAGTCTGCTTCCTGTTCTCTAACCAAATATTCAAAAAAATCAGGGAATAAATATAAAAAGTATTATTATATAGTTTGGGTAGCATAATTGAAAATATGGGTCAAAATGAGTTGTTATTAGAGAAATCACCATGGGAGGCCAAGGACTACGTATTTTAAGACTGTTAAAAGAAGTTGTTTTTAGGGAAATTATCACGGGAGGCTAGGGACTACATATTTTAAGACTATCAATTGTTGCTGGGCGGTGGTGGCACACGTCTTTAATCCCAGCACTTGGGAGGCAGAGGCAGACTGATTTCTGAGTTCAAGAGTTTGAGGCTAGCCTGGTCTACAGAGTGAGTTCCAGGATAGCCAGGACTACACAGAGGAACCCTGTCTCGAAAACCAAAAAAAAAAAAAAAAAAAAAAGGCTATCAATTGTTGTATAGCCGGAAATTGGTTCAATGTGAATTTAATCCATAGTTTCCTAATAGGTGCTTCCCTGACCAGATTTGATAATCATTATGCAATGAAACTTTGATAATCATTATATGTAGTAGTGAAAAATAGTCCAAATTATACTCATATATCATGGCAATTTGCCTAAAAGTTGTAAGTTTCATGCTCTGTATCTGCAAGTTTCTATTCTCACTCTTCCTGAGAAAGTTTTAAAAGTAGGATTAATCCTATAAAGAAAAAGAACAGGAAACATACATCTCAGCAGCAAAACACATCAGTCTAGTCAATATTTCACTTGGGTTATTTGATGCTGATATCTTGTTTCTGGAATTCACACATCTGATATGTAATTATGGAGAGGCAGAGACATTGCTCACTCTGTGCATAGTATTTAATACTGCTACACATTTCTAGATAACAGATTGCTTTAAAATGCTATTAAGAGAATGAACTGAAGCTGAAAACATAGTAAAGTCAAGGTCTGACAATTCCAAAGGATGAATTATGTTTTCCTAAATTTCTCTCTTTCAGGTTAAACTCAGTAGTTATCTTCTAAGTACTAGAAAATGCCAAATTTTGAATTTCTCTGCTTTACATATCTGGGATCAGGATTTTAAAGTATGTTATTGATGTTTTGAAGTTGATACATTGTAACTGACCTCAGAGCCTTAAGACAGATAAACAATACTTAAATAATGACCTGGATTTAGCATCAACATCAATTAGTTATAATATTTCATATATAGATTCAAAAACTTTTATTTACATTTTATTTAAAGTGTCTTTCTAGTAAGTATCATTATATATATATATATAT
>NW_021621071.1:3502015-3692237 GCF_004785775.1 Grammomys surdaster
AAAAAAAAAAAAAAAAAAAAAAAAAAAAAAAAAAAAAAAAACACTATCCCTACACGACGCTCTTCCGACCAATAAGGATGGTATACTATTTTATATGAAATATTTATCGAAAAAAATGTTTTTGGCTTTTTTTTGGTCTGCTGTTAGTACTTTAATTTACAAAATTCATTTTTTTTCTCAGCTCTCTTTCACATTGGTCTTCAGTGGTAAGTGGATTTTCATGCTTTCCCAAAGGCCTTTAACTTCCTTATAAAGGAATTAAGTAGAGTTATCACATAATAGGAAATCCATGCCCCAACTAGACACCGTAAATTACCATGTAGAAGACTCAGTACCAAGAATGGATGAGTAAAATATTGCTGAAATTTGGCTAAAAAGATCCCATACACATCCCTAAACGATATAGGCCATTGCCACAACTGTAAGTTACCTCTATAATATGACAATAAGGCCCAATTCTATCATCAAACATGGATAAATTAATCTGGTGCTCCACTAGAAGCTTGACCTCTACTGACTAATATTTACAGTGCTGCGTGGTACTACACATGCTACTGGAGGAGAAATATAACCATCAGTCTCACCTAGTTACAAAGCATGTGACCTACAACACTGGCTTTTCTGAAAGATATACCGATGCAATGGTGACCTAAAGGGAGTAACCAACCACTTTTTGGGTAGATGTAAGGCCCACTCCATCAGCTAGAATCCACATTTGACACTCTTAATGAGGCTGAGAACTTGAGACTAGCTAGGTCATGGGCCCTAGGGGAAAAGATACTACTATCCCAGTAAATGAATTTAGCAATAAAATAACCCCTAATGACATTGTTACACCCATAGTTTATTACTTCACTCAACACTCACCAGAGAAGGTACTTACAATAGATGCTAACTGACACAGAAATCCACAGCTAGGACATGAGAAAATAGTGTGAGACCATGGAAACTCAGTCCTAAATAAGACATTTATATCAAAATTATCTCCTCAGTGCTCTAGAGTTTATTGGGAAGAGGAGGCCAAAAGATTGTAAAAGCCAGAGATCATGGGTGATTCCAAGGAAAGAGGATATCACAAAGACACAGCCACTCTGGTGTACATCAAGTTCACAGAAACTGTGACAGCAGACACAAGACTTACCTAAATTTAAGCCCAACAAAATCCTATCACAAGTAGAAAAAAAAAAATAGGCAAGAAGATGGTGGCAACTGATACCTCCTAAATCAGTTTTCTTCAATGGAGCGACATTGCCTATTTTGACAAGCCCACTCTTTGGTGGCTTACTCCCAGGTTCATGAGTGTTTAGATTTTTTTTTTAATAGAGTTTAGGTTTGTATGCCTAATGACTATTGTTGCCCACAGTGATCTAGGCACTCCTCCATAAATTAAAAATCAAGACAATCTCTGTACCAGCATGTCTACAGGCTAGTCTAATCTCTTAGGTGATTTCTGGAAGGATTCCAGACTGTGTCCTATTATTCATTAAAGCTAACTAGAACAGTGAATTTTAAAATAAATAACAATAGAAAGGACAAAGAAACCCAACCAAAAACATTCACAGAGGTGAACAATGTGTGCCAGCAATTAACCCGTCTGAAAAAAATAATGGTTCTATGAATAATTAAAGTAAAAATGTCACATATATTCATATATGAAAGTGGGTAGTACATATGTATATAGGTATAAACAACACATACATACACACACACACACACAAGAGGAAGCCCATGCCATCTACTCAAGTTGTCTTCTCTTTGCCACATGTTTATGTTAGCATGTAAGTTCTCCTCTACTGTTCTATCAACATACTTACTCCTACTGCCATGATCCCTGCCATAGAAGTCATGGATTAACCTTCTAATGTTATAAATAAACCACCAACAAATTTTTTCTTACGTAAATTCCCTTGATAATGATGTCATCACAACAATTTCAAATTAAATATGACAACAGATACGTACCTTACCTTTATAAGATAAATTATTTTCTATATATTTTAAGAAAATTTAAAATATTTGCATGCTTGTAATATATATTTTTGTAAGTTTATTTATGTGTAAGTTTCTTTATGTATTTGTGGTATGTGTTCTGGGAGGCAGAATGTCTTCATAGAAGAAAGAAGGTCAGCGGATTAGTACTATAATACAGGGCTTTAGTTGAGCCCTAGAAGAGTAAGATTTGGATGGATGGGGAGATTGTGTGGTGAGAAAATATTGAATCATATTTCTACTTATGTATTAGCCATCGGAACCAGAGGTTACTGAAAAACAAGCAAGTGGTCAAAGAAAATAAAGGATAGGCATACAGCCCTTCCTAGTGAGAGAGGGGAATAGTCCATGGTGATGGGAAAGTATGACAACAGAAGTGTAGGGCAGCTCATCACATGATATTCATGATGAACAAACACACAGAGAGATTAATATTTCTGTGCAGCTCATGTTCTCAAACTTTTATTGATTCTAGAATTCTGCTCTAGCAATGGTGACAGCTGCATTCAAGGGAGGATTTCCTGCTCAGTTAAGTCTTTCTGTAAAAAACGCTCACTGATACAGGAAGAAACGGATTTTCATGACAATTCTAATGCTCATCAAGTTGACAGCGTGGATTAGCCAACACATAATGGTAAGCAATTCTTATTAGCCCTCATCTTTCTTTGGTACATGCAATTCATTTGTTTTGATTGAGTTTTTGTTGTTGTTGTTTGTTTGCTTGTTTGTTTCTTATAAGTTTCTGAGTTATCCGGTAGTATTTCTTTGAAAACTAGACATTGTAATAATAACTTACAGCAATGTGTTCCACTTTTCATTTGCTTGTCCTTATTGTTGCTATTCTGTTAGGAAATGACTTCTTTTTTTTTTTAATTTCCCATTCTTTGTATTATCTATCTTTATTGTATTTATATGGACACTTGTGGCTGATCTTGTGTGTTTAAGACTTGGTAAAAAATACAAATTTGAGCAAAAATGCTACTTGATATTTCAGATATTTTATGTGACTTTTAGGAATTCTAAATTTCCAGGTGATATTCTAGAACTGTTTTCTGAGTTATCAAGTCTGTGAAGCATTAGCATTTTTCTCTCCAAACTCTATAAACTTAAGTAATATGCTATATTAAATAGGAAAAACTATAAAATTGTATCACGACATATTTTATAATGATAGGGTTATCTTCTCATTTATGAAAATAAAACATTACAATTTCTTTTTCACATTTATTACTGGTGACTTGGTACTTTGTTCCTCTTTAATGTTTTTGTTGCTACTCTCATTCTTTAGTTTAAGGAGAGTTTATATTGACTTTCATCATTGTCATTCTTATATTCCTCCTAAATCATAATGCTTAGCTACATATTTTTCCAGGCATCATTATAATTCTACTAGTTATAATTTTTCAAAAGTAAATTTTTCTGTCTATGCTTGGAGATTTCCCAGTTCTTTCTGCAAAGTAATAAGCCCGGACTTTATAATCATCAGTTTTAAGAAGATCATATAACCACGTTTGCCAGCTCTATTCTAGTCTAAAGCATTTGTTTTTATTTGCTGAGAAATCAGTGTCAGAATAGTCACCAATTAAGACACTTATCAATACTTCATATATACATACTAAACTCTCCAATCTCAAAACATAAACATGTCTCTTTAAATTTATTTAACTAGAAAAAGCTCTTGAGTTATATATTTTTGAATAAATGTTAACTAAACTGTAAATAAATTATGTATAAATATTAATATTATATGAATTATAATATATATTTGAGAGGGAGAGAGAGAGAGGTTTAGGCAGATATTTCATTTTATGGTTATTCTTTACTTGATTTTAACCATGGTTTGATGTTTCATCATTTTTGCTCTACATTATATGATTTCAGACTTGTAGAAAAGACTACAAGGTAATTCTCCTCTGAAATCTCAATTATTCCATGTGAAGTTCACCTTCATTTATAACAACTCCAGAGTTAGAAAGCAATTAATGGCAAATTTAATTAGACTCTAGAACTTTCCCCAGAGCAGTTATTCCCAGCTCACAATGAAAGCCTATGTTGAGTGAGTCTCCTGACTCTGGCACCAAGAAAAAGACAATATGGCAAATAATGAACAAATGATCATATAAATGAAACTGTGAGAGGAGAAAGGGCTGTTCAACATTCAGCTACAGGTAAGATTCCAGAAGGCAGAGCACTTTAGCTATAGAAAGATAAAACTGTCTTTAAAACAGACAAAAATTTGTAAGTGAGATGCACTACAATTTAGGGCAGATTCAGTACTGAAATGTGAATAGTCTTCTTGTGTGTTAGTTGTTGGGAGCCATTTTGCCTGCTTCTGTGAGAGCCTGACTGTCAGGCAGTCAAGTCAGGCCAGGGTGTACTGGCAGATTGGTCTGTTGACCCATGGAACGATAAGAGGAGATACACTTGAAGCTCAAGATGAGTGGCTGAATGTTCTGTTAATTTTGGATGAAGGTACAAGGAGGCATAGGGAGGCCTCCAGATGGATACATGTCCAATATACATCAGCCATTGTCACTGCTGACTTTTGACTTTGTTTCCCAGCATATATAAAGTCTAAGAGAATTAAACTCAAGGTTGCTGCTATACTGACTGGACAGCCCTCCTAATTTCTAACCTTTATCTCTGTGTCTTCTTTTCTGTCTTTTCTATAATCATCCTCACTACTCTCTCAGATGACTGCTCAACTTTATACCACCTGGACCAGTACAGTGAGTAATGATGAACATTTTCTCGTACAAATTACAGAAACACAAGATAGACACTGAAAGACAACAGTAGTGTAAAGGAAAGTTAGAGTCAGGAAACTGAGTATTCACTTGAAAGCATAGGACAGAGAATCTCTGTGTGGGACCACAGGCAGAAGCATATCATAAAAATCAACTAATTTGCTCTGGGAGTCTCAGATGTCTATATGCCTGTGAAAATCTGTCCTCAACAAGACAGAGACTCACTTGGGGTCCATGAGTAATGAGGAACTAGAGGAGTCATTTAACAGGAGTCTCTAAGGAAAGGCAGTCTTTTGGGTTTTGTCTCCTGCCCCCTAAGTCTAGAAATCTTTTATAGGTTTGGCTTTAGAGACTTTTCAGTGTAGTTGTGAGCAGAGATATCCAGTCTGAGTTATCTACACATGAGGCATTAATGGAGCTCAGAATTATATTGTATTTTTAGATAACTTTTATGTCAAAAAGATTGAGACATGCTGGCTCCATGACAGAATTCAAACTAGCAGTTCAGGAGACTAGGCCTAAATTTCTGTTTCCCAGAACTGGGCAAGTCAGGGCAAGTCAGTTACTGGGAAACAAACAAACAAACATACAAACAAATACCTCAAAGATCACAGACAGCCAATCAGAAGTTGCCCAGCCACCTGGCCTGAGACAGGAGAAGTAAGTCAACAACCCTTTCCAGATTTTCCCAGCAAGTTTCCAGGCAGCAGCAAGGGTTCTGGAATGTCTCCAGAGCCAATCCCAAAGACACCCATACCCTTGGAAACCAAGCCAACCAATCAAGATAAGCAGCACCTAACTCTCCTTGGAATTCCCTTAAACTGCTTTAAATTGGGTCTGTCAGCTCACCCATTTACATCTTCATAAATGGTATACACATGGGCATCTATATATTCTACATGTAGGTAAATGGTAGACTCTCAAATGCTGGAATTCTGCAAAATAAAACTCTTTGCTTTTGCATACTATTTGAGTATGGGGTATCATTCTTGGGCAAGTCACAGACTCTTATAGTGTTCAATATATTAGGGGATAATGTATTGAAAAATACTGTCTAAGCCCCTTTTTTGTATTGGTCAGGTTGTTATGACTCTATTCACAGACTGAATTGAATTCCGTACTATGTCTCTGTGGATGTTCAAATAATGTTCCCCCATAGGCTCATACATTTGAATGCTTCCTCACCAGGGAGTCAGACAATTTGAAAGGGCAGTTACAAGGATTAAGAGGTGTAGCTTTGTTGGAGTAGGGGTGGTTTTGTTAGAGAAAGTTTGCCACTTGGGATAGGATATGACCTTTCAAAAGAGAAAGTGGGAAAAAGCTGTGGTGGGGGGGGGCTTCCCGGAGGCTTTCCATGTGGTGGGTCCCACATATAGGACAAAGTTCTGGAGTTCTAAAGGCTGGAGTCTTTGGTGGTGGCAGGCCCCAATGACATGGGATAGTCCTTGGTTCCAAAAGGATTTATTTTCATGGTGGATGGTGGATGGTGGATGGATCTGGATGTACACCCCCCCCCCAAACTCAGGGCAGACCTGAGTTAAATAGGGACGGAGAAAGGGGAAGGTTTTGGGGAAGAATGCTTAATTTGCTCTGCCCTCTGACCTTCATTAGTATGTAAATCCCTAGGCCTGTAGTCACACCCTCTATCTGTACACTTTGGGAGAGGCTGTAATGGCCTATGTGACTGAACAATGTAGGACCATGGAGACTAGACTGCGTGTCAGGACTCTGGGTTTTGGAGACTTGGCCGAATGTCTGCCTTTTCTCCCTTAGCGTCTCGGGGTTCCAGGCCCATGCCCAGCCATGAACCAAGATATGTTACGCAGTCCCATAAGAGAACTCCCTAGCCCCATTCTGTCTTTCTCTGCCTGTGGATCAGGATATAGCTCCCAGATACTGCTACAGCACCTTTTGCATTCTGCTGAATTCCTTCATTGTCATGACAGTAAGACCTCAACTGTGAACAAGCTTCCAATTAAATGTCTTATTTCACAACTGTTGCCTTGGTTCTGGTGTCTCTTCCCAGAAATAGGACAGTGAGTAAACAGCCTCAATATTCACTTTTGTTCTACTGGACTCCTTCTATGGCATTTTGTAAGACCACTTAATCTTTCCCAAGCCTGAACCTCATAATTAGCCTATTGGTTTCACACTTTGTGTGAAGCACACTGGAATAATACATAGCATCAAAAATACTTCTTTCATATTGTGCTATTTGTAGAGGAATTTTAATCCAGCAATACAGCAAGGTATCACATCCAAAGACCTAGGTCTGTGTGATCAGGATAGAGTACATACTTTACATACCTTTGACTCTCCTGGCTGGAATACTGACACACCTTTAATACACACACAATTTAATCCCAAACAATGATGTCTAATCTAGAGGCAGATGAAGTTACAAATGAGATATGACAAAATGAGTCTGAGATAGAAAACCCTCAACTCTCATGAGAACAGACAGGAAAAACTGACTACTTAAGAACAGCTCAGAGAGTGAGTTCAGATTCAAACAGTTCAATTGAGTGTAGTACAGTTGAGTTCAGTTGAATTTCTACAGTTTAGTTTGTGCTGTCAATGAAATCAATTGAGTTTGGTAGAGTTCAGTTCAAGAACAGTTTTTATAGGGACAGTTTTACTGAGACAGGGTACAGAAGAACAAGGTAGACACAGGTGAAGACAGAAGAAACCAAAGAATAAAAAGGACCCAGAAGATTAGACGAACTTGTCAGAGTTAGTTTGAGGCCAAGCAGAACAATTCATTGAGAAGCCAAGAGAAGCCAGTTAGAATCAATCAATTTAAAGAGAAAAGCATTTGTCGGCAGAGCAATAACAGGTTATTTATGTATTCATTTACTTATAGAGACTGGCTCTTAAAATACTGTTCACATAAACTCACATTTGGAAATGCTGGTTAATACTTAACACAAAATTACCATTTATGGAGTGTTGGTACTTGTATATTTCATGAGTTTTCATCAAAACCTTACAATTCAGAGTTTGTTACTATGATTGTATTGCTATCAATCTTGAGTTCAGATGAAGAAAACAAGTTGTAAGAAGTGAAAAGGCTTTCAGCTTGTAAATTTTAAAGATAAAATTCAATCCCATTTTTATTGATTTTTTTTATAATCTCTGTCCTTAAATTTATAAGGTCCTATTTGAGAGAGGTGTAGTTATCGTTTATGTAAGACCCACAAGAAATTAGAGATTTCCAGTTATTAGATGTATGGTTTACTTGCTATGATCTGTCTGCCTTAATGGATTGTTATGTGCTACTTAGTAAATTAATCTCTGTCCATGTCAATACCTTACATGAATATTTTTGTAACCCAAGTAAATCATTTTGATACTCTAAGACCCAAACATGCCACCCACTACTGTAGATCATCTCATCCAGTGTTTATAAAATCTGTTTAGAATGGGATCAAGTTTTCTTTGCTACTGTAGAGGTTTGAAGGGCATGACAACCATTATCCTGGATATTTGAATATTTGATCCCAGTTGCTAGCACTGTTTGGAAAGGGTTATTATGTGTGGCCTTGTTGAACAAGCTATGTCACTGGAGGCAAGCTTTGAGAGTTTAAATACTGGTGCTATTTTGAATTTGTGTTCTCTGCCTCCTGTTTATGTTTCCAGATGCAAACTTTCAAATTGTTACTTCAACTCCCGTGCCTGCCATGTCTCTACCATGGTGCACTCTTTCTGAAATGATAAGGACATATAAACCTAAATAAATAAATAAATAAATAAACACACAAATAAGAGTTTGAACTAGAACAGCTCAGTGGAAACAGCCAGCTAGAGTTCAAAAGACCTAAAAAGTGTGAAATTATTCAGCAGTAAGCCTCCTAGACAACAATTTTTTCTGGCAAATATACGTTATATTTATAGCTATCCATCAGCCTTTCTACATAGGCACACTGATTCAATTTAGGTATCAACTCACACAAATGTCTTTTTTATGCTTGAATGATCAGGTAGGTTGTTAATTCTGTATATTTTTGTGATCCTATATGTTTATTATAATTTAGGAACAAAACATGTTCCTGCTTCATGGCAATCACGTGTCTTAGCTTTTACATGGCTTGGATAGTTCTGGAAACTAACAGAAACATTTCAATTGCCCTGAGCTTGACTTGAGACTAAATAGAGCCAGGAAACAGACTAGAATATGTATATGGATATGGATTACCCCACAATTAAAATCACCTTATAACCTTACTATATTTGTTTGCTAAGCCTGTTATGACAAAGGTCCCACAAACTATTTGTTTTGGCAGATATCTACTTGCAGTGGAATGTCATTACCTTGTTATAGATCAAGCAGCAGATTCCTGATGGGGTCTGCTAAAGGAACACTCTAAAGAAGAATCTGATCCCAATCTTATTCCCAGTTTTGCTGTGCCTGGAAAATTTGTTTTTCAGCAACATAATTTCAGGCACAGTGTCCATTATCACATGGAATTCTTTCTATCTCTGCATCATATGATCATAAAAATATGAGTTATTTGCAATTTTCATATATGTGCCCATATAATTAGATGGAAACCAAGAATACTTACTAACCTCAAAGTGTGGCCTATAGCTCTATTGGGTTCATATGAAAGTACCATGTATATAACATAGTGAGACATGAACAATGGATTTCTTAACTTACATAGGGAACCAATGAGAGATCAAAGGAATGATTGCACCCAAGTCTGTCCTGGAGAATCAATAAGTTCATGGGCTGGCCTACAGAAATGTGGATAAGGAACTATTGAAGGAACTAGTTAAAGGAGAATAAATGCATGACCCAAATATAGTTAAAACACTGAAAAAGCCTAGGTAGGTCTGAATCCCTAGACTTTCCTGCTTGAGTGGCAGGGAGAAACAACAAAATGGAAATTAAATTTCTCTCCGCTAGCCCGTACTACTTATAAAAGCTTGGTGAAGGGCATTCTGAATTTTTTCTAAGTTCTGTGGACTTTCTTAGACTTGTAAGTTGTTTGCTTTCTGCAACTTATCTTAATAAACCTCTGTATAAGCCGGAGTATTTCAATTTGGAACTTTCTGAGTCTTAAAGGATCTCCTTTTATCCCAATACTTAATAAATTGCTATATAATAGCATCAAATTAATTTACCTTCATAGTTATACTTTTAAGGAACAAAAAGATATTCTCTATGTAAGATGGAGTCAGTTTTTGGTTCATTATGTGGATCTTCCTAAATATAAGTGAGGATTAATTAATAATGTTAGATAGAAATTTTTAAGTTAAGTCTCCTAGGTTTGTTTCAACTCTCTAATTTGTACAAACTTTGACTCTACATTTTAAGAGTTTTGAACATTCTTCTATATGAAATGTCAGGGTAGACTTAAACTTTGATTTGGGCTCAATGCCTGCTTTCATGTGTCCACCTTCAGAAATTATAATTTAAGTGAGTGTGTCAGACAGGCAAATGATATGCTTATCCAGTTTTCATAAACAAATCAATTACATTTGCAAAGTGTGAATTTTTGGTTTGTTTTTCTATGATTGCAAAACTTGCTTGTCACATTTCCATGTTGTAATTACCTACAAACTGAAAGTACACTCATTTTCTAACTTCAGAGTAATAACCTGCATCTTTTGACATTTCTTCTGCCCTCATTCGACAGTACATTTCCTGAAGCTTCTCTTAATGGTTAACCCCATTGTATTTTCCCTTTAAAATGTTTTATAGCAGAAGTTTTTAAAATTTATTTTATGTCACCATAGCAGATATTTTGGGGAGGGATATATTGTCTGGACGGATGTTGTGTTTGTTTGTGCCAATTTATTATACCTAATGAGACATCTTGGGGCAGCAGTCATTTTGACAGTAAAAGTAATAGCTTTACAAAAGCAGTAACCTGTGGCCACATATTGCTCTTCTGAAAAATGGATGTATTGGCTCGGGGCACATCTTTTTATTGAGCATCCACCATCTATGATGGAAGATATAGGTGAGAAAAGCACATTTCTAATCAAAGAGCACTCAGATAAGGAGGGCCAATTAATCTTTGTCCTTTCAAACTGAGGGGAGGAATTAACTTCTATAAACTAGGGGGATAGAAGAGTTCACATAAAACTTAGATTATTAAAGTTTTTGTTACTCTCCTTTTTCAGCCTGTGCAAAATTACATCGCACCTACGTCGACACTTGACTTAATATAGTTGCAAAAGGCCTGCTTTGGTAGCAGTGCTAACAAACACTGAAGACTATAAATTATCTTGGCAGTGGCTGTTATCTATGCCCGAATGGCGGGGTTGCATTTAGATGAGCTCATCTTAGCTTGTTGTTATCTTGTGGGACTTTCACCTTAATGCTGCTGAGTGAGAAAGCTAAGTAGAAAGTGAAATTCAAATAAATCCTGCCTTGCCTGCTGGCGGACTCTGAGTGTGCAAAGGGATTAAGGAATACAGAACACATTACCTGTTTCGAAGCTTGATCTAAATATATCTATGTTTATATCAAAACTGCCCTAGAGTGTGGAAGATTCTCTGAGTATTGATGAAATCTTAAGGCATACACAAACTACAGCAAACTAATGGGCGGTGATAATTCAAACTTTACTCTGATGGCATAGAAACAAATTAATAGATGCTCAGTAGAAATCCCATATAAACCTACTGATTTTAATTATTCTGATAGCAATTTAATCACCACCTACAGTTTGTTTTTAAGCATTGCTACCACAGGTGGAGAAAAACTGATTGTATATTACAAATTTATTTGCACTACATATTCTGAATTTCTGATCTAACAGAAACTAAAAATAATATGAGGAATAGTTTGTGTGATCAATTTCATACAATAAGAAGGTTAACCAGGAAAAGAAATTTTCACCAGAAAATCTCAATTGTTTGAACCAAAATTCAGTCTGGAGCCAGGGGTGCTGATGCACAACTATAATCTCTGAATTGAACTAAAGAAGCTGCATCAGGGTGCTTAGGATTTTAAGACTGGACTCAAATTGTAGGAATTCAGTTAAACTTAAAAATTAACAGCCCCAGGACACATCCTGGGTGGAGTTAGAGGACACTTGCCAGATTAACATTTAGAGGAGGAAGGGAGAAGCTGATTAACATTCCTCAGACCACAGGGGAAGAAACCCACCTACAGGTGAGGAAGGCCCAGAGCATGTAGACACATTCCGCAGGATGGACCAACCCTTGCCACTCACAGACAAGGGAGCTCCTTGCCACCTCATTCCCCAAAGACCAATCAGTATAAAACTCACACTGTTCTGCCAATCATATTGTGCCTAGTAACTATTTCTCTAGTCCACCCATTAAACTGTAAAAGAACTGCTCTTAGCTTTAACTTGGGGTTCCTCTTGCATGCATGTGAAGTAACCCCAGTGCACTGGTTATTATTATCATTAAACCTCATGTTTTTGCAACAAATCTTCTGTCTGTGTGTGTTTCTGCGGGAGCACATCCCCTGGTTTGGATCTTAGAGTCCAACAATATATGAAGTAAGAGTTTAATGCCAGCTTGTGTTACATGAACATTACCATAAACAAACAAACAAACAATAATACAGCTTCAAATCACATCTGTGTAACAAAACTGTATAAATATTGGGTTATACTCTTCATAATTACTTAAGCTGAAATATTTGACAGTGAGATTACCCATATAATAACAATATTCTACTAAAATATATTAATAAATAATTTAATGTCTAAGAACAATATAACTACTTTGGACCATATAATTTTAATCAATACTTCATTTATGTAATAATTATTGCCTTTCAAAAATGAATACTTAATATTAATGCTTTTCGTTATGAATGTTCAATAAAATGGGAAAGAAAGTAGAAGATGTGAGAGAATACTTAGTCAATATGATGTCATTCCCTAGGTGATCTTAACATTAAGTTTTAGTTTTAGGATACGAGGTCAACAATCTGCATGTCCCAAGATTGCCTAACAGAATAAAAATGGGCATATCTTGCTGTTGTTGATTTAACATATTTCATGAAGTAAGTTTTATTTAATTATCTTCTAGATATACGGATTAAACTATATCCATTTGTCAGAAAACACCTATGCTGGAAGAATTCCTGTTCAGTTATAACAAAAAATAATGTTAACTCTTCTAATAAAAGTTACTTCACAAACTTATAAAGTGAGGCCACCTGTTTTCTGGGCTTTGTTTTGTTATTGTTTTGTGGGTATGTGTATGTGTGTGTGTGTGTATGTGTGTGTGTGTTTGCACATGCATATTTTCTTTTTAGCCTATTTGTTTCTTCTCCACATCCCTCTGAGACACTTGTATGAAGGAAGGAACTATGACAGGAAAATAAGTTTGCAAGCTTCCAGAGAACACCAGTCTGAAGAAAAAGAAAGAGAATTTATCAGAGCAAAACCTTGTGATGCATATATACTCTATTTTGCAGGAAATCATTTCTAGAATATTTCCTCACTATGTGTCAAAGCGATAATAGAATTCCGTAAAATTATATGTTGCTCTGTTCCTGCCTAACTGTAGCCTTGATTCTCAAAAAGGCTTTC
Source organism: Grammomys surdaster (assembly GCF_004785775.1). Taxonomy (NCBI): domain Eukaryota; kingdom Metazoa; phylum Chordata; class Mammalia; order Rodentia; family Muridae; genus Grammomys; species Grammomys surdaster. The sequence continues at coordinate 3,515,280 of NW_021621071.1, forward strand.
AACAGAAAAACTAGCTTGTTTTATATTCGGTCCCTGAAATTTTCTTATTGTTCATAGTCAAAGAACACAACGTAAGAGCTTTTGCTGAAATCAACACACTGCATAGAATCTTAACATAATTTATTCCCTTTTCACTATATTAAAAATAATTGATGGAATGTACTGTTCGTGTGACTGAAAATATTATTAGTTGACTTGTAGTACATTATTAATTGACTTGGCTCACGACCTGAAGGTCCTTTCCAAGAAACACAGAAGTTTTACAGTCTTTGGTATCTCTTATCTAAGAAGAGGAAACTGTGCCTCCCCATATTCCCTTTCTTGAACCCCTCCTCTGTCCTCCTCTTCACTTCATCTACCCTTTCCAGTACTCCTCACCACACATCCATAACTATCTATTCTACTTCCCTTTCCTATGGATATCCATTTGCCCTCCCCCAACATATTCTATGACATAGTTCTATGGACCATATTGGTTACCATTAACATAGCAACATATAAGCATATATATACCTTATTGATCTTTGTGAGTCCAATTTTCTCACTTCATATGATTTTTTTCTAGTTTCACTCATTTGCCTGCACATTGCATTTTTAATGATTTTATTAAAAACATTTTCCCCCACAAATTTCTGTTCCTCCACTGTCATGGGAGATCTTTAAGTCTCCAACCCAAATATGACCGGTCAATGAAAACTCAACTCAGTAATTATGAATATATTCTGTAAGGCTAGATTGGGCAGATACTCCTACACTACTCTGTTCCCCAGCTATGAGACCCTTATAACTTGAGGATTTTCCAGGCCCTGTGTCTGTCCTTCTACCTCTTGCTTTCCAGTCGTCCTCTCCTTCATTATTTTCATTCCCCATTGTCTTCCTCCAGTCCTCCTCTGCTCTCTTCCACCAACCTTTATTTCTCCACCTCCCCTTCTTCCCAATCACTGGCTCCAGCCTTTATTTTACAAATTAAGATGGTCAGAAAGTTCACTAGAATTCACCTGTGTAATGACTCACACCTCTTCTGCAGCCCTTCACAGTAAAGGGGATTTAGTATCAAAATACAAGGCCAGGGCTATCCATGACAATCCTCCATCTTCTTCTCCTACCTCCTCTCCACCACCCCTCCCATCCAGATCCACCCTCATTTTGTCTTATTAAAAAACAACAGGCTTCTATGAGATAATAAAAAATATAATAAATATAATATAATATAATATAATATAATATAATATAATATAATATAATATACAAACTCGAACACATTGGAATAGAAGAAAATAAATAAAGAAAAGGAAAAAAACCCAAGAAAAGGCATACATATGGAGAACCTCTTGTTCACAAACTGAGGAATTCCATAAAAACTATAATCTGGAAGCCATAATATATGTGCAAAAGAAGTATGGGCTAGAATACTGAAAAAGAAACAATACAAATAAAATAAATATTATATATAATACATAATATAAGTAAAACAAAATTAAGTTAAAAATAGAAAAAAAAAGAAACAAAGAAAAAAAGAAGGAGCCCTGACATAATATTTTGAAGCAAGGAGTCTCCATCTACTGCAGGGCATGCAGCCTACTCTTAAGCGTAGGTTGCTTCCCCAGTGAGATTCCTTTTTGTTGTAACTAAATTTTCATAAATTGCAAGTGTGTTGTAAAATGGATAGACCTTCTGGATTAGAGATAACGTCCTATGTCCACTTTATTTTTTTGAGCTCTAAGACACAGACTGCTGTAAACCTGTTAAGACCCTCTGCATACTGCTTCAGATTCTGTGAATTCATATATCATATTGTTAAGCTAAAAGTTTTTGTTTTCTAGGTGTACTGCATCCTATCTGGCTATTAAACTCCTTTTGAGTTATCTTCGACTGTGTTCCCTGAGTCCTGAAGGGAGGAATTTTATTGAAACAACCTTTTTAGGACAGAGTGTTCCAAGGTCTATCTGTCTGTCTGTGGGTCTGTGTATTTGTTCTCATCTACTGCAGGATAATGGTTCTCAGATAATGTATATGAAATTCGTGATCTATAGCAGAGTGTTAATATGAATCATTGTATTGTTGTATGTGTGTGTGTGTGTGTGTGTGTGTGTGTGTGTGTATGTATGCTTAAAAGAGTAGTATTTGGTTGTACCCTAGGTCTCTGGATTATCCAGTATCAGGTTCTTGGGCACACAAGCAATGTCAGGTATAGTTTTTATTTTGTGAAGTGGGGTTTCATTCAAATTAGATATTAGTTAGTTACTCTCACAAAATTTGTGCCACCATTATATTAGAATATAATGCTAGCAGAATAACATAGTTAATCAGAGTTTGTGCCTGAATTGGTGGTTATACTTCTTCTTCGGTAGCTTTCAGAGTACCTTAATGTACCAAAGGCTCTAGGGATCCCAAACTGGACATCTCTTGACACCAAATGAAGCTTCCAATTCTGGGATTGGATTATATCTAATTGCATTGTTATTCAAAGGTGTCCCATGAAAATATGCAAAATGAATAAACAGACAAATAAAATAAAGTAAATAAAACAAAAAATCCAAAACAAACAAACAAACAAACAAACAAACCCAAAACAAATACCAGGCTGTTGCCAAAACTTTAGATTGTTCTCTATACACTGAGGGCAAGATCCCATTGCTGAAGGCTATGTCCATTGAACATGGAGAAGTTGAACTGCCATCTACATAGAGCCGTGCTTAATTAATGTATACTAGAGTCTGTTACAGAAAGGTATTCTGCATGCTATCATAGGAGAACTATAAACACAAAACCAGGCACAAACCCTTTGACCTACAATGGTGACCTACCTACCTGGCGACCTTTGACCTACCTTCCTGATGTACTAATGCAATGGTGGCACAAAAGTTTGCTAGAGTAACTAAATAATATATGACTTGACCAAAGGCCCACTCCATGATACGGAACCTATACCTGACATAGCTTTAGGGACCGAGTACCTGAGTGAGATTAGATAGCCCAGAGATCTAGCATGAAACCAATTTCTACTGTTTAAAAACAGGTAACAATGAAATTGTTTTAATGATCTTCTATTACACTACTCCATCAGCTCCTTGTTCAACCATCATCAGAGAAGCTTCCTCCTGCTACAGATGGGAGCAAATACAGAGACCATCAGCCAAACATTATGCAACCTTAAATGTGATTCCAAATCCCTGGCCCCAGGGCTCAGGGAGCTCAGTGGAAAAGGAAGCAGAGGTAGTGTAAAGAGCCAGATGGGAGGGAGAAAACCAAGAATATAAAGCTCTCTAAGTCAACATAATTAAAGCTAGGATGAACTCACAGTGATTGAAGCTGCATGCACAGTATCTACCTGGGTCTTTAACAGATGGGGTCCTAGAGCTGAAAGGAGAAGAGGAAATTCTGGGACCCTCCTGACCTGGAGAGGGTTTAGATCAGACACAGAGAAGGACTCTGGTGTGGCTTTAAAGGACTGATGGTCTCATTCTTCTGGCCAGTGCCAGTGCCTTGAGCAGACCTAGGCACCAACTCTGCACCTAATCCAGAACCTCAGAGAGGGCTAGGATAGGACCTCAGGAGCTTGGTCGAACCAGGATCAGGATCCCCAAAGCAGCCTGACTCCCAGGAGCTCTTACACCCAGGATCTCAGGATCACAGAATCACAGAGACAGCTGGATTCTGAGTAGTTCTGATACAACTAAGATAACAGAAGAGACAGTCTCCAGTCATAGATAGTGAGTGCAGGTAGCACTAGAGATAACCAGATGGAGAAAGGTAAGGGCAAGTATATAAGCAGCAGAAACCAAGGTTACTTGGCATCATCAAAACATTGTTCTCCCACAATAGCAAGTCCAGAATACCCCATGACCACAAAAGGAAGATTTGGAAACATAAAAATTCCTTAAAAAATTATAAGAAAACACAGTCAAACAGGTGAAGGAATTGAACAAAACTATCCAGGACATAAATATGAAAGGCAAAACAATAAAGAAATTACAAAGGGAGACTACCCTGGAAATAGAAAACCTAGGAAAGAGATCAGGAGTCATAGATGCAAGCATCACCAACAGAATTCAAGACAGAGAATCTCAGGTGCAGAAGATACCATGGAAAACATTGACACAACTGTCAAAGAAAATGCAAAATTCAAAAAGCGTCTAAACCAAAACATCCAGGAAATCCAGAACAGAATGTGAAGACCAAACCTAAGGATAATAGGTATATAAAAGAGCAAAGATTCCAAACTTAACGGGCCTGTAAATATCTTCAACAAAATTGTAGAAGAAAACTTCCCTAACCTAAAGAAAGAGATGCCTGTGGACATACAAGAAGCCTACAGAACTCAAAATAGACTAGATCATAAAAGAAATTCTTCCCATCACACAATAATCAAAACACTAAATGCACAAAACAAGGAAAGGATATCAAAAACATTAAGGGTATAAGGTCAAGTAACATATAAAGGCAGACCTATCAGAATTATATCAGACTTCTCATCAGTGTCTACAACAGCCAGAAGATCTTGGACAGATGTCATACAGACACTAAGAGAACACAAATGCCAACCCAGGATACTATACCCAGCAAAATTCCAAATTATTATAATGGAGAAACCAAGATATTCCATGCAAAATCAAATTTATACAATATCTTTCCACAAATGCACCCCTAAAAAACAATAATAGAGGGAAAACACCAACAGAAGGTGGGAAATTATACCATAGAAAAAGCAAAAAAAGTAATCTTCTTCCAACAAACCCAAAAGTAGATAGCCACACAAACATAACTCTACCTCTAATAACAAAAATAACAGGAAGCAACAGTCACTTAACCTTAATATCTCTTAGCACCAATGGACTCAATGCTCCAATAAAAAGACATAGGCTAACAGACTTGATATATAAACAGGACCCAGCATTTTGCTGAGTCCAGGACACTTACCTGAGTGAAAAAGACAGACACTACCTCAGAGTAAAAGGCTGGAAAACAAGTTTTCAAGCAAATGGTCCCAATAAACAATCTGGAGAAGCCATTCTAATAGCAAATAAATCAACTTTCAACCAAAAGTTATCGAAAAAGATAAGGAAAGACACTTCATACTTGTCAACGGAAAAATCAACCAAGATTAAATCTTAATTCTGAACATCTATGCTCTAAATTCAAGGGCACCCACATTCATAAAAGAAAACTTTACTAAAGCTCAAATTAAATATTGAACCTCAAACAATAATAGTGGGAGACTTCAACCCTCATTCTCATCAATGGACAGATCATGGAAATAGAAACTAAACAGAGACATAATGAAACTAAGAGAAGTTATAAACCAAATGGATTTAGCAGGTATCTATAGAATACTTCACCATAAAACAAAAGAATATAACTTCTTCTCAGCATCTCATAGCACCTTCTCCAAAACTGACCATATAATTGGTCACAAAATAGGCCTCTACAGATACAAGAAAATTGAAATAATCTCAAGCATCCTATCATACCACTATGGAATAAGCCTGGTCTTCAATAACAACAAAATCAATGGAAAGCCCACATACATGTAGAAACTGAGCAACGGTCTACTCAATGATAATTTGGTCACAGAAAAAAACAAAGAAATTAAAGACTTTTTAGAATTTAATGAAAATGAAGACACATCATACCAAAACTTGTGGGACACAATGAAAGCAGTGCTAAGAGGAAACTCATAGTTCTAAGTGCATACAAAAAGAAACTGGAAAGAGCATGTACTAGCAACTTGACAGCATACCTGAAAGCTCTAGAACAAAATGAAGCAAATACACCCAAGAGGAGTAGAAGGCAGGAAATAATCAAACTCAAGGATGAAATCAGCCAAATAGAAACAAAAAAATCTATACAAAGAATCAACAAAACCAGGAGCTGATTCTTTGAGAAAATAAACAAGACAGATAAACCCTTATGAAGATTAATCAGAGTGCACAGACACAGTATCAAAATTAAAATCAGAACTGAAAAGGTAGACATAACAACAGAAACTGAGAAAATTAAAAAAAAAAAGTCAGATCCTACTGCAAAAGCCTATACTCAACAAAACTGGAAAATCTGAATAAAATGGACAATTTTCTAGACAGATTCCAGGTACTAAAGTTAAATCAGAATCAGATAAACCATCTAAACAGTCCCATAACTGCCAAAGAAATAGTAGCAGTCATTAAATGTCTCCTCACCAAAAAATGCCCAGGACCAGATGTTTTTTAGCACAGAATTCTATCAGACTTTCCAAGAAGAACTAATACCAATTCTCTATAAACTATTCCACAAAATAGAAACAGAAGGAACACTACCTAATTCGTTTTATGAAGCAAAATACTGATACCTGAACCACCCAAAGACTCAATAAAGAAAGACTACTTCAGACCAATCTCCCTTATGAATATCGATGCAAAAATACTCAATAAAATTCTCGCAAGCCGAATCCAAGGACACATCAAAATAATCATCCACCCAGATCAAATAGGATTTATCCCAGGAATACAGGGATGGTTCAATATCCAGAAATCATCAATGTAATACACTATATAAACAAAAAAAACACAAGATCATCTCACTAGATACTAAGAAAGCATTTGACAAAGTTCAACATCCCTTCACAGTAAAATACTTGGAAGGAACAGGAATTTAAGGCCTATACCTCAACATAGTAAAAGTGATGTACAGCAAACCAGTAGCCAACATCAAATTAAATAGAGAGAAACTTGAATCATATCCCCCTAAAATCAGGGACTAGACAAGGCTGCCTACTCTTTCCCACCTATTCAATATGGCACTCGAAGTCATAGCCAGAGCAATTAGACAACAAATGGAGATTAAAGGGATACAAATTGGAAAGGAAGATATCAAAATATCACTATTTGCAGATGATATAATAGTATACTTAAGTGACCCCAAAAACTTCCACCAGGGAACTCCTAATCTTAATAAACAACTTCAGCAATGTGGATGGTTATAAAATCAACTCAAACAAATCAATAGCCTTCCTCTACTCAAAAAATAAACAGGCTGAGAAATTAGGGAAATGACACCCCTCACAATAGTCAGAAATAATATAACATATCTTGATGTGAATCTAACCAAGCAAGTGACAGATCAGTATGACAAGAACTACAAGTAGTTGAAGAAAGAAATTCAAGATCTCAGAAGATGGAAAGATCTCCCATGCTCATGGATTGGCAACATTAATATAATAAAAATGGCCATCTTGCCAAAAGCAATCTACAGATTTCATGCAATCCCCATCAAAATTCCAACTCAATTCTTCATAGAGCTAGAAAGAACAATTTACAAATTCATTTGGAATAACAAAAAATCCAGGATAGCCAAAACTATTCTCAACAATATAAGAACTACTGGGGGAATTACCATCCCTGACCTCAAACTGCACTACAAAGCAATAGAGATAAAAACTACATGGTATTGGTACAGAGACAGGCAGGAAGATCAATGGAATAGAATTGAAGACCCAGAAATGAATCCATATATTTATGGTCACTTGATCTTTGACAAACAAGCTAAACGCATCCAGTGGAAAAAAGAACATTTTCAACAAATGGTGCTAGTTCAACTGGAGTTCAGCATGTAGAAGAATGCAATTCCAAATCAACCCATTCTTATCTCTTTGTACAAAGCTCAAGTCCAAGTGTATCAATGACCTCCACATAAAACCAGACATACTGAAACTAACAGAACAGAAAGTGGGGAAAAGCCTCGAACACATGGGCACAGGGGAAAAGTTCCTGAACAGAACACCAATGGCTTATGCACTAAGATCATGAATTGACAAATATGATCTCATAAAATTGCAAACCTTCTGTAAGGCAAGAGACACTGTCAATAGAACAAAATAGCCACCAACAGATTGGGAAAAGATCTTTACCAATTCTACGTCTAATAGAGTGCTACTATCCAAAATATACAAAGAACTCAAGAAATTAGACTCCAGAACATCAAATAATCCTATTAAAAATGGGGTACAGAGCTCAGCAAAGAATTTTCAACTGTGGAATATAGAGTGGCCGAGAAGCACCTAAGGAAATGTTCAACATCCTTAGTCAACAGGGAAATACAAATCAAAGCAACCCTGAGATTCTACATCACACCAATCAGAATGGCTAAGTTCAAAACTCAGGTGACAGATGATGCTGGTGATGATGTGGAGAAAGAGGAACACTCCTCCATTGTTGGTGGAATTATAAGATGATACAACCATTCTGGAAAGCAGTCTGGCGGTTCCTCAGAAAATTGGACATAGTATTACCTGAGGATCAAGCTATATCATTCCTGGGCATATATTCAAAAGATGCTCCAAAACATAACAAGGACACATGCTCCACTATCTTCATAGCAGCCTTATTTATAATAGCCAGAATCTGGAAAGAACACAGGTGTCCTTTAACAAAGGAATGGATGCAGAAAATGTGGTATATTTCCACAATGGAATACTACTCAGCTGTTAAAAGCAATTAGCTCATGAAATTCTTAGGCAAATGGATGGAACTAGAAAATATCATCCTGAGTGAGATAACCCAAACACACATGGTATGCACTTACTCATAAGTAGATATTAGGCCAAAATCTCACAATACCCAAGATACAACTCACGGACCACATGAAGCTCAAGAAGAAGGAAGATCAAAGTGAGGGTGATTCGATCCTTCTTTTAAAATGTAACAAAATACTCTTGGGAGCAAAAATGGAGACAAAGTGTTGTGTAGAGAATGGAGGGGGGACAGTCTGGAGACTGACCCACCTGGGGATCCATCCCTTAAGTAATCACCAAATGCAAGCACTGTTGTGGATATCAGGAAGTGCATGCTGACAGGAGCCTGATATAGCTATCTCCTTAGAGTGTCTGCCCGAGCCTGACATATACAGAGGTGGATGCTCACAGCTAAACATTGAACTGATAATGGGCTCCCCAATGGAGGAGTTAGAGAGAAGACTGAAGGAACTGAAAGGGTTTGTGGCCCCATGGGGAATATGACAATACCAACCAACCAGAGCTCCCAGGATATAAACAGCCAGTCTGGGAACATACATGGAGGGACCCATGGTTCCAGGTATACATGTAGTAGAGGATGGCCTTGTTGGGCATCAGTTGGAGAGAAGGGCATTGGTCCCATGAAGGCTGGATGTTCTAGTGTGGGGGAATTTGAGGGCAGTGAGTCAGGAGTTGGTGGAGGAGCACACCCCCATAGAAGTAGGAGGAGGGGGATGGGATAAGGGGTTTATGGGGATGGGGATATCATCTGAAATATAGATAAATAAAGTACCCAATAAAAATAGCAAAAACAAACAGATAATGGAACTTACTATTGTAGTCAAACACTCGAGACATTTTGTCAACAATTTAATATTAGCCATATTACTGGAATTTCTTATAATCCTCAAGGACAAGGGATTGTAGAAGGGGCCCATGGAACTTTAAAACAATATCTTCATAAAAAATGGGAGGGAGGTATATCCCAGTATACCACAAATTTATTTAAATCATGGTTTTTTATTTTTATTTTTTTTTAAATTTGGATACCAAGGAACTTTCTGCTGAGTGTCTATGGTACTCTACAACTAGGCATATTTATGTATAGGTGAAAGAGAAGGATCCACTTACTGGCATATGGCATGATCCTGATCAGGTATTAATATGGGGATGAGGGCATGTAGCTGTATATTTTCCCCACTACATTTTGCAATAAGGCTCAGTAATTTGGGAGAAGCTAATATGGAAGGAGAGAAGGTGAGGAAGAGTAGATGGAAGAGAAGGAGCTGGTAGAGGGAGAGGACTAGAGGAGGGGAATACAGCATGATGGATTGGCAGAGCCAGCTGCCATCATGGTGTCTCGTGGGTGCCTGGGCCAGTGTTTCTGGCTGGCCCTTACTAGGCGTGGTACCCTCATGACCTCAGGCTTCTTTGAGCTGTGGAGGACTTTGCTTCAGGCCTCGGATCATGGAGGCCTGAGCTAAGCAGAGCTGCTGCGACATAGACAGTAGGCCAGAGCAGAGTCATTTTTTAAATATTACCTCAACAAGGGCATGTTGGTATTTTTTTCTGCAGGATGCTGAAGGAGCATGGTGGTGGAAAGCTATGTTGGATATATGTTCCTGACCTACCTTTGCTTGCCTATATCCCAGATGGGACAAGTTGCCTTGCCTCAAGTTTTTAGAACTACTCGAACAGAGAATCAAAAAGAGATGCCATAATTATTCTTGTATTTTTCTTAAATGTGACCAGTTATTTGGACTCAGCCATGGACTGGTCTAGAAATCAATCCAATATTGGAAATAACAGTCTTCATTTTAAAAGCTGTTTCTGGATATTGTCAGAGACATATTTGGAAGGTAGCAGCAGTTCTTTGTGATGTTACATTAGCAAGAGACAAAGTTGGGACAGGATCTGGATTTCAAACAAGTGTTAGTACATGTGTTAAGGCTCTTTTAATTGTCAAGCTAAAAATACTTTTGTTTCTTCTACAGTATTTAATGTAAGTTGCATTGATTGCACACTTTCTAATTGTGTCCATGTGTTAAACCTGGCATGTCAGTTACAGAGGTCTATCAACTAGCTTTTGTTTTATTGCCCTGTGTATTACAGAAACTTGGTATTCTGAAAGAAGCTTTCAAGTACTAGAAGAAGTAAGTCAGGCTTTAATCAGAAGCAAGAGGGTAGTAGGCTTGATTATTGCTAGTATAACAGCTTTAATGATATTAATTACTGGCATCACTGATTTTGCAATTGCTTTGGCACAAGAAGTTATGGCAGCTACTTTTGTTAATCACTTATCAAATAATGTTACTAATGTGTCAAGTATACAAGAGGATTTAGATAGGCATTTGGAATATCGGGGTGATGCTCTTTATCCTATTCAAATTATTGGAAAGAGGTTCTGAGTTTAAGAGTAAGGACCCATCTCCAGTGTCAGGCCAAATACCATTGGATTTCTGTTACTTCTAACATTTACAATGATAAGCATTATAATTAGGAAAAAGTTTAAAGACACATACAGTGTATTTGGCATAATTCTAACACCTCTCTGGATGTTTTCACTTTGCATAGTGAGTTTATTAATTTAAAGAATGCTTCTCTGCTGTGCATTGATGTGACAGATACTGCTGATAAAATTACCGGTGGCCTAAGGTCAGTATTTCCATTTTGGTCAATTTTCAAGAATAACTTGGTCATTCTAGCCCTTTTTGTCCTGGGAATACTTTTATTGCTGTTCATTATGTTAAAGCTTGCCTTTAACAACATCATGTTGGCAGTCAAAGTACATGGCTTGAAACTGAAATGGAAGCCCAGACAGAGTTATTAATTTAAGAGGCTGTTAAGCCAAGGATGGATAAGATTCTGCACAGAGCCTTACCAACCTAAGACAGAAGTACATTGCCTTTGATAATGCATATTCCACGGGTAAGAAAGGCAATCTTGTCAGAATGACCTAAGATAGGCTCAGTCTTGTTTATGAAATAAAAAAAGGGGAGAGGCAGAGAGCTTTTGGGGATTCTTGGTAAGAATCTTACATTGGTCAAAGACAAGGAAATGGGCTGCTTGGCAGGAGTATGACATTGGCCAAGGACAAGGAAATGGGCTTCAGGCAAGAATCTGACATTAGGCTAGAACAATAAAGTAATTTCAGACAGGTATCTAAATCTTAGGCTAGAACAAAGAAGTAATCTCAGGCAGGAATCTAAATATTACCCTAGAACAAAGAAGTAATTTCAGGCAGGAATCCAAATCTTAGGCTAGAACAAAGAATTAGGCTTCAGACATGAAAATTACTTTGGTCTAGGACAGGGAAGTAGGCTCAGATATTTTGGTCATTCTGATAAGCCCTTAGAAATAGTGATCATGGGAGTGATCACCAAACTTTGTTTATTGCCTTGCTTGTTTCTTGACCATTTGCATCTATTGTATTGCTGATTCTTCAACCTAGAACTGACCTTAATGCTTGCATGTAAGAAAATGTTATAAAAGCAAAAAAGAGGAGGGGGGTGGGATAGTGGTTTTCTGCCATGGTGAAGGTGAATGAGAAAAGGGGATGACACCTGAAATGTAAATACATAAAATATCCAATTAAAAAAAAAAAGACTGATGGCCTCCAGATGTTCTAGCTCTCTAACTATACTAAAATGCAGATGATAACTTCCAAAAAGTCCTAACAAATTTCTTGCTCTTTTTCAGGGTAAAAAGCTGTTGGCTTAGGCGATTGACTCCTGTAGCCTAACAGAGGGGGATTAAGTAATGTGGCCTTTGTTCTATCTCAGCATGAACTGTGTGGCTCTAATTTTCAACCTGGTACTAGAAGTCACAGGAACAAAAAGGGATACTTCGAAAAGTAATTATAGCATTTATTTCTAAGTTGTAAAAAATTACTCATGAAAGCTCTCTAAGAAAATGGAGGATAGTAGAAAGATTCTAAGCTGGGCAAGAGAAAAATTTTCTCTTGCTTTTCTCTTTGGCACTTAAACATCTTTCAGAATACATGATCACATGGTTAAAGTTCATCACAAGTTTACACAAACTCAAATCATAAATTAAATAAGAAGAGTACAACAGTAAATGTTTACATGCATATCCATTAGGAGTAATTATTTGGCTAAACAGTCTTCAAATGTCTATAGCTCCACAGGTTCATTGAAAGTTAAAAACCATAAATAAGTTGTTACTGAAGATTTGTATAGATAAACCCAGTCAATAATTTATCTTCTGTCCTAGCACTTATAATAAATCATTAGTTCCCCTTTTATGACTTTGGTTAATGGTTTTACAATCACTTAGAGTGAACTCTTAGTAGTAGAAAAACTCTGGTTACTATCTAGATGCAATTAACTGGTGACACATGGAAGACTGACAGAATTCTCACTGCAGTTTTGACTATCAGCAAAGGCCTAATAGCAGTCCCACTATAAAAGAGCTTAATAAATACTGATATAATTTTAGGAATTCTTACAGGATCATCATTAATAATTAAGAAGTCATCTATTTGTCTATATAGCATCTTCGTAGATCTGCAGAGATCTGTTCAAAAGGGTGGGCTAATAACTAGTGGTTGTCATATGTGTTTTATAGTAACAGAAAAGGATATTAATAGCAGGAAACTTACCTAAACTGAATTTTTCCTGGGACTTGCCTATCAGAATTCCATTGTAGAGCTTAATCTAAGGCGGTCATCTTAGGAAGATCACCTGCTTGTTAGTAGCTTTTTCTGTGATGGCTCCTGACAAGAAAACATACCCCCATCACTAATCCACAAGATATTTAGTTGGTAACAACTTGCTATTGAAATTTTTCTTCTATCCAAGGTAGTCTCATTGGGGAATCAAACTATTCTTAAGGTTAAGCTGCATGCCCAGCAGTAGACAGTCACCAGAAAATGAACTGCATATTGCATCTGGGAGTATCTTGTTTTATAATGTCATGTTTGAGTGATTCTTTTTTCCTTCTTTTTATTTTTTAATAAAAAAGAAATTTTCACACACACACACCCCTCATTTTACCCTCCAGGTCCTCTTTATATATATATTATGGCGTAAAGTTTAGTGTTCTTTTGGGTGTGCAAAAAAGTAGTTCTCTGACTCATGTGCTTTCTCTTTGGTCCTTTTCCTTCTGTTTGTTTTGTCCTATTCATTGTATCTTTTTTGTTTATATTATATTAATTATATTATATTAATTATATTATATTATATTATATTATATTATATTATATTATATTAATATATTTTAGAAGTCAGTTGTTTTTCTAAGCTGAGACAATGGGGCAGATCTAGAAGTAAGGGAGGCAGGGAGGAATTGGGACCAATAAAGAGAGGGGAAATGACAATCAGGATATATCATGTCAGAACAAAATTCTATTTTCAATAAAAGAAACATATTTTGAAAAAGAGTGTAGAAACTATCAGTGATCCCATATCAAAATATTTTGAGTAAGAAAGCTGTAGAGAAGTTCTCCTCCTGAAGATAAACTTGCTGTGTTCTTTACACATTTATACAGAAAAAGGCAATTTAAGTCAAATGTTTTCTTTTATCATTCAGGAAAGTCAATGGCTCTGTAATTTTATGTACATAACAATTGCACAAAATACTCTCATAAATTTACTTTGCATTTTTAATTGATGGAGATCTCATTTTACTTGGTATTCCCAAAAGGATGTCATCTAGTGGGTTATCCAGTTAAGCTAGAGAGGCTGCAAAGGGTAACTTTTCCCTCCTCTCTGGAGAGGCTGTTAAGCACTCATCATCATTAAGAAGCCATCATCATTAAAAAGTTTTCTTTGACTGCCATTGGCCTAAATAATTACATTTTCCTTCTGCTATCAAGGGTTCTAATATTTCAAATAATGCTATATTATAGTTAATGTTTGTGTCATTCCACACTGCACTTTGATTCACTTAATCTTGGCTGAAAATTTACCCTCTGTAATCTATACAGATTTTGTGTTTTTCATGCAGAAAATAAATAGTAATGAGGATGCACTTTTTATTAAAGATTACGAAGCATCCCCTGAACAGGTAAATAGAGGTCTGATCACTACTGTACGATTGCATGTGGCATGCTTTTCTCAACAAATATTAGGACAGATGAATAACATGAGAAACAATATGAAACCTAGGACTTAAGTAACTGACCCAAAGGATCAAGGAAGAAAGACAGTAAATAGAAATACATTGCATTGTTACAATCAATATTTCTTATTTCAACATAAGTAGACACATACATTTACTTTTATAATCTTGCCTTTAAAAAGTTACATAATATTTTTAATACAATCAAACACTGTATCTCTGCTGTGTGCTTTGTTTTGTACAACTCTTTCTGAAATTCTCATCAAATGATATTTTCAATCATCATCTACATCCCTCCTTCTCATCATCACCTATGTGCATCTATGTGTGTGTGTTCCTGAACTCATGTGTGGTGATTAACAAGCAAATGTGTAGAGTTAGTTTTCTCTATTCACCCATGCCTATGTTTCAAAGACTAAACATCCAAGGCTTTGTTTCCATGGCAAGAGCTTTTCCCATGTAAGTCATGTTAATATTCCAAAATGAGATGATTAACGTAGACAGACATATAATTCAGATAGAAGATGAAATGAATTGAAGGACCAATAATTAGTAACTTTTAGATGGGTGTGGTAGCCTTATACTAAGTTTCCAGTTTTCCTAGAACAGTTCTGAGGCACAGCTTATAAAAGAAGAAAAAAGACATGAAAAAAATAAAGAAAACATTAGCATTACTCTGAGCATATTATGAACAGTGTCAGGAAAACCTGGTGAAACTGGATGGGACAGAATGAAATGGCACTTTTGTCCAATAATTAACTTAATTGATAAGGAGAAAAATGAATGGATATTGAAAATTGTCTCCATATACAAAACGGGATATTATTCAGCTGAAATGAAAAATTAAATTTGCTGGTAAATGGATGGAAGTAAAAAATTTACTGAGTGAGTTAACACTGACCCAGAAAGACAAACATCATCTGTTTGCACTTCTTTGTGGATCCTAGATCTAAGTTCTTAGTTGTAAGTAACCTGGATTAACCCCAGAAATCATAACAGTAAAATGGGACTATGTGTATGAGAGAAGTAGACAGAGGCTTTAGAGTAGAATCTGAGGATACAGGTTCTATAATTGGAGAATGAGAAGATTGAGTAGAGACTTCAAGGCGAGGTGGGAGACTAAAGATGGTGGAATAAGTGAAACTAAATAGATATGAAGGAATAGACTAGCATAAATCATATTACTTTATGTCTATATAAAATTACACATAGAGTTGCACCTATATAAAATTATGTCAGTTTTGGTGACACTGCTTCCCACCCAAAGGATATAAATATTTAACAAACACTCCGGTGCCAAGCATAGCAACTCGCCTTTAAATTTGTTGGTTGTGATATTTCAAGAGACTTCCAAAACAGGATAGGAAATTGTCACTGCCTTGAGTCGCTTTCCAAACATAGAAGGCAAAACCATATTGTTTTGAAGGAATAAAATACTTCAGAAGGAGGACTTATGAAAAACAATCTGATGCTGACCTGGAAGCCTCTTTGGTGAGGACTAGCTTGTATAGTATCAGAAAGAGCTGTGAAAGTAGCCAAGGAAAAAAAGTAATCAATAGTTATACCCAGCTATTCCAGCTGTGAAGAGCAATGTTCATAATAATTAGATATCCTGGAAGGTTCAATAGTGGTACTTACATCTTAGAAGTAATCCACTGTTATCAAATTAGGTTTATTGCCTACTTAGTAGGAAAGAATTAATATCAGAATCTGTAAACCTAGACAAAATCTATAGCCTGTGAAATCACTGAACTTAGAAGAGAATTGGCTACGGATACCACACTAAACAGTTAATACTTTCAACTGCAGTCTAAATAATGATATTTATATCCACACAGAAGTGAAGTTGTTACCGCTAACCAAACAACTTCATTTTGGCCAGGAAGAGTTGATTATAGAAAGCCAAAGCTATTCAAAAGGAGAAGAAACACTGAATGTGTGTTGCCTAGTCCCAACTGATACATCAACCATTCATGCAATAACTTCTATACCTAAGGCTCAGGAGATATCATAGAAGAGGAATGTAGAAGGACTGTAAAATCCAGAGGGAGAAAGCTGAACTGCTACTATGAGATAATGTCTTTTACATATGACAGGGAAGCTGCATCTTAGACACCTCAACAGTTGGGTTGTATGAACAAGACCTAAAAATGACAACATTGGACATACCAATGTAGATGGACAAATTCTCAAATTATCACTCAGCAGTTGCAGAAAGAGGAAGAATCAGTTCTCCAGAAATGAGTCCCCTAAGAGTTTAGCCATATCTGAGTCATCAGGCAATATAAATATATGAACAATACTAAATATTATCAGGAAGTTAAAATTATACAATTTAAACATTAATATATGTGTTTGTGTGTGTGTGTTTGTGTGTGAGTATATAAAAAAGAAAAAGAAGCCATTGATAATTGTTGATATAATAGCATTTTGGAGGGTCAATGTCTCAACCTAGGGTTAAATTGGGGTTTATAGAGGGAAAATATTATGAGAGATAAAATGAATATTGTTGTGTAAATAAGTGTTCAAATAATATTTTATTTTATCAGTTTTGTTTTCTAAAGATTCTTAGGGCTAGATAATAGTAGCTTTTGGTTCATTTACTGAGTATTCGATAATAGAATCACCAAGGTAGATGATGACTAGTTTTATGATTATCTCTCTTTTCTATCTTGTTGTGGCAGTTATACTGTTGAGTGCAGTATAACTGGGTGCAGCCACACTGTGCTCTTAATCTCCACTATGACCCACTCCAAGAGGTACATGTGCATGGATTACAATTCCTTCTTCCTTCAATTGGAGGCACAGACAGACCAATGAGAGTGCACTGTTCATTTTATTTTCTGCCCAATACTGCCCAACAGTCACCTTTAGCCTGATTACAATGGTTAGGGATTTTAACAGCTGCAATCACAGAAGACTAATTCTAATACCTTGGAATAATGATGGGGGGGGCGGAGTATTCTTCCAAATTAATGACCTGCTTTCATCTAGTTGCAATAGCCATACTTACTACATCCATGGTTATATTGCAAGTCCTGAGAGAACCATACAAAAACCAAGTGAACCCTTACACTGGCAATAGATCATGCAATGAAACAAACAAACAAATTACCCCCTCAATAACCCACTATAATAAAATTAATTAAAACTTGGCTTATACTTTTTCTGTGTGTGGTTGTTATTCCCACACAATTCTAATTGTGTGTGTGCATGTGTGTGTGTGTGTGTGTGTGTGTGTGTACAATAACAAAGTCCTGGGGTGGGTATTGAGTCTCTTCCTCTATCACTCTCCATTTTATTGTTTGAAACAGTATCATTTTATAAACCAGAGAAACAGTCTTCCAGCTGTACTGGTTGGCCAGAGAATGTCTGTGATCTGCCTGTTTCCTCACTGGTGGGATCACAGAGGACTGCTTTCATGCCCAGGCTTACCTAGTGCTGGCAAATCAAGCTCAAAACTGTATATTTGAGCAGCACACATTTTATTCAGTGAGCCATTTACATGGCCTGATCCAACAGTTCTAAACAATGCAACTGCCTTCTCAGACCAAGCTAAACACATTCATTGCCAAATTTCTTCCTTTCATACTGTTTGGGATACCAGGCTCATGCCTGCGGTCAACAGATGACAGATATGCATAGAAATGGTGAGAAAGTTGGACAAGAAATTTTTTACTCACAATAAAGCTGAGAACTAATGGAGAGATTCAAATCAAAAGTACTTGGAATGTTTTGGTATATTGCTTTAGAAATATAAAAACATACTTTACATTTTCATATCTGTTTCAAGCATCATTAAAATTAGGAACAAAAGTTTCTACTTCAATTTTTAAAATTCATATGCTAAATATCCAATATTTAAGAAAGCTAATTTCATTCATGACAGGACACTCAATGATGTCAATGACTGCATACAACACAAAATGAGTGACAAAATAGTATAGACAATTGCATTGAATTTGAGAGGCTGGATTTCCTAATGAACGATTTTTACCTATTTCACTGAAAAAAAAAACTGTGTGTTCAATATCATTCCATATAGGTATACATTTTTTGCTAAAAACTGTCTCTTTGTTTAAATTATTTTCATTTATCTTAATTGCCAAGCTTTCTCTGTATATATAAAACATGAAATATGATTGGTGACAGCAATGTCTTTATTTACAAAGGAAGAGAATCTCAAACTACACAAAGTAGAAATCTGTCGATATATTCATTAGAGTTGTTTGATTAATGTCATTTTACTTTTGAATCTTGCTCATGAAATTAAATATTTTATTAAATATTTTCCATAAAAACTAAGAAACAGATATTACTTAAAATTATTATAACAATGAATACAGGTCAATATTGGAGATAAATTACAATCTCCTACAAAAATAAATTCAGTGATGATGCAAAGCTTTATAATTTAATAGAGATCCTTTGAATTTATATATCAATAATTTAAATAGTAAGAATATTTTGTAATTAAAATATACCATAATTGTATCAAAATGTGACATTCTAAAATCAAAATTCAAGTTTTCGCTGTAGCTATATTTAGTGACTGAAAGTTTCTATTAAAACAATCTTTTATGACAAAGCTGATATGAGATGGCAGAATGTCACTCAGCAAGACTGTCCGTACTTCCTCTGTGGTTCACCATTCATCAGACTTGAGAAATATTCAAGCATTCAAAGGACACTTTCAATATAAGACTAAGTGTCCATGATATTGAACATTTTGACAGTAAATATTTACAGTGAAGTTCCATGATGCTGACTATCAATTTCAACTTTTTAATCAAATAATCTTCAATCTGATCCCTAAATTATTATATTTTAAAACATACAGCAAATATAATATAGAAAACACTGGTGAGGTTAGGGAGAAATTCTGATGTGTCACTTCAAAACAGAAGCTTGTAGCAAATAAATAAGACATGAGGGAACTAAAGAGATAGTTCAGCCATTAAGAGTGCTGTTTTTCCACAAAATGCAAATTTCATTCCCATTATCAATGTTAGACAGTTCACCTTTTGTGTGTAACTCCAGCTAAAGAGATTACTGTACCCTCTTTCAGCCTCCATATTTAGACAAAAATAAATAAGTAATAAATTATAAAATCTATTTTTAAAAAGAGCTTAGATGTGTATATAATGTTATTTTGGGGGGTTTATGTTTGCAGCTTTGTGTGTTTCATTTCCTAGAGGTGGCTTTTCTGAAAAACTGATTTGTTTAAAGATTTTTCGTGGAAACAGTTAATTTTTTTTGACAAGGAATCACAGTACTAACATGCTACGTTTTGCTATTGGTTGTTTTTCATTTCTGTTCAGCTTAGAGCTCTCACATAAACAAATGCACACTTCATTTACTATTTCATTTATGAAGATTTAAATAAATACATTTTAACATAAGTGCATTGTGGTAAAATAAGCTGCAGTGGTGGTCTCGGAGATTTTCCACACTGGCGGGTCCCACATACACGAGAAAGGTCTAGGGTTCCAAAGGCTGGGGGCTTTGGCAACAGCAGGCCCCAATGACATGAGGAAGTCCTTGGTTCCAAAAGTGTTTATTTTCATGGCGGATGGTAGATGGTCTGGATGTATTCCCCTGAAACTCAGGGCAGTCCTGAGTTAAATAGGGAGGGAGAAAGGGGGAGGGTCTGGGGAAGAATCCTTATTTTGCTCTGCTCTCTGGCCTTCATTAGTATGTAAATCCCTAGGGCCTGAGGCCTATAGTCACACCCTCTACCTGTGCACTTTGGGAGGGGCTGTTATGGCCTATGTGATTGAACACTGTATGTCTATGGAGATGAGACTGCATGTCAGGATTCTGGGTTCTTGGGACAAGGCTGAACTCCTGCCATTTCTCCCTTGGAGTCTAGGGGTTCAAGGCCCATGCACAGCCAAGAACCAGGATATCCTTACACAGTCCCACAATGCATATGTAAATGTGTCTCTGTACCTCACCATGCATACAAACATAGCACATGTGACATATATGTGTATATACATATATATACACATATATGTCAACCATACACATAATACTAAATCACTAAAATCTTGAAAAAAATAAAAATTTAATACAATCTTTCAAATAATAAAATAGTAGCATAAATAAGCTATAATAAAATATACCAATAGGAAGAAATGGACCTTACAAAAATATTTAAATGCCTTTATCATTACATTTAAATTCATAAACAATTTTAGAGGTAAATTTATTGGGATTAAATCTCCAATTAAAAATATTTTAACAATTGAAGCCCATCCTAACTGTCCAGTAAACTCCAAATGATCCAGTAACTGATATTATAAATAACTGGATGTCTCAGTTAGGGTTTCTACTACCGTGAGGAGACACAATGGCCACAACTCTTATAAGGAAGTAGTTGATTGGGGCTGGCTTATAGTTCAGAGGTTTGAGCATGGTGGCAAGAGGGCAGACATAGTGCTGGAGAGGGAGCTGAGAGTTCAATATACAGATTGGCAGGAAGCAGGAAGTGATTGAGACATTGAGCTTGGCTTGGCTCAAGCACCTTAAACCTCAAAGAACACCCACAGTGACATACTTCCTCCAATAAGGTCACACATATTCCAACAAGAACACACCTCCTAAGAGTGTTATTCTTTGAGTCTATGGGAAGCATTTTCATTCAAACTACCATACTGGATAATCTTTAAGTGTTCTCAGAAATAAATTATTAAACACTAAATGCATACATTAAAAGTATGCCATTTTGTAAACGTCAATCTAGTTGCAAATAGTCACACAAAATGGAAATGATGTACAGTGCAAAAAAGCAGTAAAAAGCAGTTGGGATTTCCTAATTTTTTGGACAACTTCGGTTACAGAAAATTTGTACCTTATGAAGATCTGAATAAGGTGATCAGATGACCATCTTTACATGACTTATGGATAAGGATAAGGGGAGGGAATTTCCTGAATAAGATCAAGAAAGTGGCCTTTCAGCTCCCTGGAGAGGCCATAAAACCAGACACTATGAACAGAAACAATTCAATTTACTCAGTTCCTATATCTCTACTAGCTTTTACTCATTTTGCTATGTTTTGTGGTTTTTGTTCTTCTTTATTACATGTGTATACATACTTCTCAACTTTTATTTATTTATTTTACTGTTAAGAAACAGGATGCACTATGACCTCAGGTAAACAGAAACATTTATGGACCTTAAACTCACTCAAGCATCATCTATGAAAAGCAGAAACATGCTAAGTAAAGTATTTTATTTGATCTTACATCAGAAAATATTCATTTGCACTATCCAACAGGTAAAAGAATACTTAACAGAATTGTGTGAATTTAAAGTGAGATGCTTAATTAAATTTACCAGAATAAAAGACTGGATGAATTAGCATTATTCATTTACTTAGAGATGATTGCTGGGTTTTCAATATGCTTAATGGGTTCATTTGCTTAATGTTCCACATTAATATTATTAGCAGTAGGGTGACTTGCTTTAGTCTCCTGATGGTCACTTAGAAATGACTTTCTTATCTCAGAAGCATCATTTGTATTACTAAATTTGAAGCAGACCATAAATTATACTAGTTAAAAATATCCATGTCTCAGAAAAATATAAAAGGATCTAGTCTAATTAAGTTCAGGTAGGGCACATAAGTGTATTGTTGACCAAAGTCATGTTAAAGTATCAGAAAGCAGTGTTGAAACTAGCAAAGCAGGAAAAGTCTCTGGTGGGATTTAGAATTCTTGGTTCTCTTTTCTTTATTTGGGGAGCTTTACTGAAAGGCTTGATTGTCTTTGGGCTATAGAGGAAGAAGGGATAGAGAGCTGACTCTTCTATTCACATGAGTTTGGTTAAAACTTGCCAAATTATCAAAGGAGATTTAAACCCACAATCAGTAGTACAGAGTAGGAAAAGTATATGTTGAAAACAAAGCATTCATCTCAAGGTCACCATGTAGAAAGTAGAAGAAATTTGCGTTGTCTTGTGTCTGTCAGTACTTCCAGTCTATCGTCCCTTTGTCCAATTATACCATGATGATATTTTAGGTATTCATCACAAGCAGCTGGCTTAGCTCTGAAAAGGAAACCTGTTAATATTTTGGTATTATGATCTCTCTTTCCTCTCCCTCTCCCCCTTTCTCTCTCCCTCTCCCTCCCTTGCTTCTCTCTTCCCCTCCCCCTCCTTCCCTCCTTCTCTCTTTTTCTCACTCTCCTATTTCTTTTAATAAATCATTCTTTTTGTTGGTGGCAGTAGTGGTGAATTTAAAATTTATTCACTTTACATCTCGATTGCTGCCTCACCTCCCTGTCCCTCCTTCAGACAGTCTTTCTCAGAATCTCCTTCTCTTAATCTCCCCACCTCCTCTGAGAGGGTGGAGGACCCCTAGGAATCCCCCTACACTGGCACGTCACCATGTTCATACTTCTGTCCATCACTGCCTCTTTCCTTCTAATTTTATGACATTCAGAATCTGATTATTCCAAGGATTTTTCTGCCACTCAAAATCACCTTTTAAAAAAATGTGTTTTTTTTCTCAATAAACATATTTTAAATATGAACTCACTTCCTTTGTCTGGAAGGAAACTAATCTGGAAGGAAAATAACTTTATCAACTGCTTCACTGAGGTTAAAAATAGTACAGGACAGGAAACGCTCTGCAACCTATGGTCTCTATGTGAGTCCTATAAAGTAGTCTCTCTAGTCCCTTTTCCATTCTTTGTTATTTTAGTAACTTTCTTTTACTTAGATATTGAAGGTGACTAATTTTGTGTCTTTTTCTGTTGCCAGATATGTAATATAACATACATATAATATATATGTAATAATACATATGTACACACACATTCATAGGCCAAGCCCTATTTAACTGTCAATAGGTGCTAGGTAGCTATAACCTCAGAAATGATTATATTGCTTGTAAAAGATAATCAATAGTTCACAGTAGTTTGTCATCGTCATTAAGGTGTTTTTGGTTGTTATTGTTGGTGGTGGTTTTTAAATTCTTTTTCCAAGGGTTTCCTCTGTAAAGTACCATTTTTTTAATGATAAGTCTGGGTTGATAAAAACTTCTAAGACATAGGACATGTTTCCATTCAGAGATGCACTTATATCTGTATAGCCCTTATAACTCTGCAACACATTCACTATTTAGATAGCATGGCTAGGAGAGAAGGCATTGAAATGTGAATTCAAATGTCAAGAATATCCAGTTTGTCTCCAGTATTGGCTTTGGGATATGCGACTTAACATCTACGCTCAAAATTTTCTTATGTTAAATTCATGGTAACATTTATTTTATGTGGCAATAAAGAATGAGATAATTCATGCATGTTATTTAAAACACTGCTTTCAAATGTCATTTCTTTGCCTGTTTAATTTTCAATGTGTTTGCCCTATGTTCATGTAAACACTTTCTTCAGTCTTATCTTTCCCATAAGCAGGTATCTTCTTATGAGATTTTAGAAATGTTACCTTGACTCATTTTATGGAGGTCTATGATAGGTGACTCATACTCTGCAACAGACTAGTCTCCCTGGTCATTTTGAAAGCTATAAAGCAAACATCCACAGAGACTTCTGGAAGTCTAGCATCAAACACTGGCAATGTATACCTGTCATTTATTTTTTTATCCTTTAAACCATAGAAACCTACTATAATTTTCCTTGTCCAAGATGAATCTCATCTTTGTATTTATTTCTTAGTTTCTCATCTTTTTTCTGTTACAGGATTTGAAGTGCATGTTTACTTGGGTGTTGAGTGAGGTGCTGAACAAATAGTTCATAACACACTTCTAAGTTTAAAGAACTAGTCAACACTGATCAGTGTACCTTTTGAATAGACAATACTCTATCTACCAAGCATAAGTACCTAACTACTGCAAAGTATTTTATCATTAATTATTAACAATCATTTCTTTAACTCAACAACTAAATGTTAAGATGTAGGAGTTAATTTTATGATTGAATCATGGATGAGTGTATAATGGTCATCCGTAATGCTAAATAAATAGAATAAGCTTTTCATTCTGCAAAAATGTGTTGTCCAACTTTTGTCTATTTTTTAAAAATCCTTTTACTCTCTAATTTTTGACTTATTCTCTTCTGGTTCATTTTTGGATGCCAGGTGGTTGTGAGTCACATTTCTTTAAGGGGGAAGGTCATTGTGGACTGTCCCTTACTTCAGTGAAAATATGCAAAGCCAAGAGTGCATGGGTAGTCCAAACTCTATATACTATATAGGTTAAAAATTAAAGAGAGTATGGCACAAAATTGTATAATTGGATGGATAGGGAAGTGTGTATGTCTATAGGAGGAGGAAGAAGTAAGATAAATATTATTTCAAATATGTAAGATCCAAAAAGGACCATTATAAACTAACAAAAATGAAATGATTCTAAGTCAATTGAGTCTGAATTCACACTTGTAACATGTATCCTGAGATATTTTCATACCATAGCATATGTGTACTTAGGCATGAATAAACCGCCATTTTCATCTTACTTGGGAGCAAGCTTTATACTATTTTGTCAGGGCTTTCTAATTAAAACTTGCATATCTGCACTGAATTTAAAATAAGATGGAATCCTTTGTGAGGACATAAGTTTCAGTGAAATTTTGATTGAATTCTAAGTTCCCCAAAACCAACTAGGTTTTGAATTATTCAAACCCTTCTGGGAATTTTACGTTTAATCTAATAACACTTCCTTCAAAAAATGACTAAAACATCATCATAATTGTAGCTCACCTAGTATACTAATCCTCCATAAAATTGGTTGTTTCTTGATTTAATAGAGTACTGTTTAGTAACTGTTATCTAATATACATAATATTAATGTATTATAAGTTATAAAATACCTTACAGCATTCCACTTTTTCTGGTATATACATTATATTAGAAATTATTACTAAGATTTTTGATAATAACTTTAGAATCAACATCATAGTTAATAGACTATTATGGGTTGATCTAAAGTAATTATAGGATAACAGACATATATAAGTAATGTCAGTTGACTCACCTAATTAAATCTTACCCACTAACTATTTGAATACCAGTGATTAAATTTCTATTACTAAGTTCAGTAAAAGAATACTTGCAAAATATTTCTCACATGTGTATCTTAAATGCTTTAAAAAGATCCTTAATTAGTTAATATTGCTCTTCCTATGGGTTGCAATCTCCTTCAGCTCTTTCTGTCCTTCCCCTAGCTCTTCCATTGACATCCTGGGGCTTAGTCCCATGGTTGGCTGTGAGTTTCTGCATCTGTATTGGTCAGGTGCTGATAGAATCTCCCGGGGGAATAGTCATACCCTGCTACTGTCAACAAGGACTTCTTGGCATCAGCAATAGTGTGGGGATTTAAAACCACCAACCAAAGTGTAAACATGAAGGAATCCATGGCTCCAGCTACATATATAGCAGAGAATTGCTTTATCTGATATCAGTGGGAGGCGAGGCCCTTGGTTCTGTGGAGGCTTGATGTGCTGGCTTAGGGGAAGCTAGTGAGGTGAGGCAGGAGTGGGTGAGTGAGAGGAGAAGCACCCTCATAGAGACAAAGAGAGGGAGGCAGCAGGAGAATGGAATGAGAGATTTGTAACCAGGAAAGGGGATAGCATTTGATATGTGAATGAATAAAATGATTAATTAAAAATATCATTAATTATATTCTCTTATCCTTTTTTGGTTTATTACACAAGTGTATTTACTAGACGTTCAGGAAAATAAAAATAGTTCATGTTTGCAAATTGATTTTTAAATTTGAAATACCTTATTATTGTGTGAATTGCAAGGTGTGTACATTAGGTATATGTACAATGGCATGTATTTGGAGGTGAGAACAAATTTGTGGAGTTGATCTCTCCTTCCACTTTTAGTGGGTTCTGGTTATCAAAGAATGATATCCTGGCTTGCAAAGCAAGTGCCTTTGTGAATTTAAGCATCTTTCTGGCCAGATTTTTTTTTGTAAATTTTTTTAAACCAGATGCTATATGTATAACATGGGATTGAAGTAGGAATCCCTCCGAGTTGTATGGAAACCTTCTGGCTGCAGTCACTAGTAAAGCCTTTTCAACTCCTACAGGACTGCATGTGCGATTCCAAATAAGCCTAATTCATTGTCAAATCCACCTCCAACCCTCTGCTTTTGTTTGTTTATGATTGGTGACATGGTCTCATGACATAGCCCTGGCTATCTTAAACTCACTATTTAGGTAACACTGGACTGAAACTCAGAGATCAGCCTGCTTCTGCCTCTGTCTCAGTCTCCTGCTTGCTAGAAAACACCATGCCTGTCTCATTCTCAAATTCTTAAGTATTAAAATGAGTGAATACCTTACGTTATATATTTAAGAAAATTCTTGATTGCATTTCTTTCTTCATTCAGAAGTAACATTCCCAGTGATTGTGGCCAATCTTTTTATTAATCATTTTATTTATTTACATTTCAAATAGATTTTTTTCCATAAACAGTTTAAGAATACTAGCAAAGACAGTTGTTGGTGAATACCATTTATTTATTTATTTATTTATTTATTTATTTATTCATTCATTCATTCTTTCATTCATTCATGTATATTTTTATTAATTATTTTATTTATTTAGATTTTAAATGTTGTCTCCGCTCCTGGTCTCCACTTCGGGTCCCCTTTCCTTGAACCCTCACCCTGTATCCCATCCCCTTCACCTCAAAAATGGTGGTCTCCCACCCACTCCCACTTCATCCCTCTAGCTTTCTCCTTCTCTGAGGCATCAAGCCTCCACAAGACCAAGTACATCCCCTACAACTGAGCCCAGAAAAGGCAGTACTCTGCTATATATGTAGCAGAAGCCATGAACCAGCCTTTGTATACAATTGGTTGGTGACTTATTCGGTGGGAGCTCTGAAGTATCTGTTAGTTGATACTGTTGCTCTTCCTATGGGGTGGCAATCTACTTCAGGTCTTTCACTCCTTCTCTTGACTCTTCCATTGGGATCCTGGGCTCAGTCCAATAGTTAGCTATAAGTATCTGTGTCTTTGCAAGCTGGGGTCCAACCACTATGGAAATCAATCTGATGGTTCCTCAGAAAATTAGAAATAGTTCTAGCTGAAAGACCCAGCTATACCACTCCAGAAGCTAGAAACAACTCAGATGTCCCTCAACAACAGAATGGATACAGAAAATGTGGTATATTTGCACAATTCAGCTATTAAAAATGAGGAATTCATGAATTTTGTAGGCAAATGGATGGAACTAAAAAATATCATTCTGAGTGAGGTAACAAGATACAAAAGGAGATACATCGTATGTACTCACTGATAAGTGGATATTAGCCCAAAAGCTTAGAATACCCACAATACAACTCATGGACCATATGAAGCTTAACAAGAAGAAAGGCTAAAATGTGGATATTTCAAACCCACTTAGAAGGGGGAACAAAATAATCATGAGAGGCAGAAGGAGGGATGAACCTGGATGGAGAGGAGGGGAAAAGGATGTAAAAGGGGAGGCTAGAATCAGGTAAGAGGGGAGAGAGGAGGGAAGTTCAGAGGGCCAGAAGAATGAATAGAAATATGCAGTAATGTGGGGTGGGGGGATGGGGGGACCACTAGAAAATGCCAGACACCAGAGATGTGGGAGGATCCTAGGATACAATGGGGATAAACTTAGTCAAACTTCCCCACATTAGGGAGACAGAACCTGAGAAAACCACCTCCAGTAGATAGACATGGCCCCCAAGTTGAAGGAATAAGGCTATCCACTCTTCTCAAAAGATTTAACCCAGAATTGTTCCTATCGAAAGGAAATGCAGGGACAAAAAATAGAGCAGAGAGGCCATCCAGAGATTGCCCCACCTTGGGCTACATCCCATGCACAGACACCAAACCCTGACACTATTGCTGATGTCAAGATATGCTTAAAGACAGGAGCCTGGCATGGCTGTCCTCTGAGAGACTCTGACAGCACCTAAATATTCCTTTTAAAATAAAAGTAGCCAATATGACACCTGAATAAACACAACAAGATACAGAATATGAAAAGAACTATGTGAAATTTTCATTATATTAAATATATTTGGTTTGCTATCTTAAGACACAGCGTCATTTTTTCCCTTTTTAGTGATATCATGTTCGTATTTCAATACTATGTCAATTAACTGAGCTATGTCTATCATTATGAGCTTTTTAGTCAATACTTTGTCCCATATTCACATGATTATTTGTGACATTTTTTCCACTTTATTATAAGAAAACACAAAGTTATTTCGTGGTCATTGTCTCTTTTATGTCCTTAGTTACTATCTTGGTGCCTAGAGTTTACAGATTCTGAGATATCACCCCCCACCCCCAACTGCCCATTTGCTCCCTGGAGAAAAGTCAAGAATAAAACAGTTTAAATACAAATTAGAAACTTATAAAGCCAAATGTTCAGAGGCCAAAGAAACACAACGATTATATTTTAAAATGACATTTAAAATAACTGAAAAGGGCAGGTGAGAGAGGCAACTAAGGATAATAGAAAACCTTTGAAAGTAGAGAAGTATTTATACACACGTATGGGAGAAAATCATTGTGAAATATGTTTTGTTTTGTTTGATTTTGTGGTGTGTGTGTGTATGTGTGTGTATGTGTGTGTATGTGTGTGTATATGTATGTGTGTGCATGTGTGGGTTTGTGTGTGTACATGTCTGTATGTGTGCATATGTGTCTGTGTGTTTGTATGTATGTATGTGTGTATGTGTATGTATATGTGTGTGTGTGTGTGTGTGTGTGTGTGTGTTAGTCTAGGTATGCTCTAGACCATGTGAGGACATCAGAAGACAACTTTAGAATCAGTTGTTGCTTTACATCTTGTGGCAGAATTGTCTCTCTCAATTCTGCTGTTGTGCAGATTCTGGATTCTAGCTGATTCTCTGGCAGATCCATCAGGCTGAAGCAGTGAATACCAGAATTACAGGACCAGTCCACCATATCTAGCCTTTTATGTAGATTTCTAGGATCAAACTCAGGTTGTCAAGTGTATAGCTTACCACTTTTACCCACTAAGGCATCTGTCAAGCCTTGTTGAAAATCTTTTTATTCTGTGCTTTCATTTCAATGACAACAGAAACCCCCCCATTTTAACCTTCAGGATCAAGCAAATGTCTATCTTGAATCTAAATCTAGTATCTGAGTCTTAGGCATACTGTTGTGTACCTCCCTGAGATGAGGCATCCCTTCCTGAACCCCAAGAGGGTGTTCCACATGGAGAAGAACACTAAGTGAGCACACTTTTCTAGGCCCCTTCATAGAAAACTTCAAAGGATGTCTATCCCATAAAGTGGATGCTATCCACTTGAGGTTTATGGGGTTTTAGTTTTGCTTTTATATTTAGATTTAAAAGACATATATTAGAGCTTTTTAGTTAAAAGGAGTTATAGTTGTTTATTAAATTTATTAAAAGAATGAAGATAGAATCTAAGATAACTGTGTACACTACTGATAATTATCCATTAACAATTACTTTTATTAACCATGCAAGCACCAGCTAACCCCCAAAAATGTACTACATTCATTAGCATTTGATTTATTTAACATAATTCAAAGAAAATATGTACGAATACGTTTTGCTATCCTCTGAGAGTTAATGGTAAGGTGTGTATGAGGTACTTACTCCTTTTTGCTGGAAATAGATGTTTTGTTTTTTCCATAAAATATGTCAGGATTATAGTCTCCCCTCCCAATATCCAGTTTCTTTCCACTTCTCTGTAGCCATAATATTACTGGACACTGGGTAAAGATTATCTTTGTAGTATTCAAATGCTGATTTCTGTGCCGCAATATCTGGTTGCAATTCAGACATGACATTGTAAAGCTTATTCTAAGAATCTCCTCCCTCAAAATGTTGTATAAACATTGCTCAGCATTTATCTGTGATTTTTTTTCAGTAAAAACTGATCATCCAATAGCTGAGCAGAGGAAATAATAGGGCTAGACCTATGACCCCAGCTAAGGGAGGAGAAGAGAGGAGAGGAAGAGAGGATTTGGAAAGGGTCTATGAGCCACCATGAGAACACACCTGGAGCAGAGAGAACCAGATCAATATGAAAGTGCAAGTATCTCAGGGATTTTAGCTGGGAGGTAGTAGATTAGCTTAGAGGATTAAAATAGATTAATACTGTTCAACTATTATGCTGTAAAGCTTGAATAAATAAATCTTATAGTCTCTTTCTCATTTATTTGGGAGCTACTCAGGATAAAGAAAAAATTATCACTTTTAAAACTGCACCAACACTTTCCCCTCCCATCCAGATCCAATGCCATGCTTCTGTTTAGTTAATTTTGTATCCTGCTACTTTACTGAAATGTTTATCCGTCGTAGGCATTTTCCTGTGAATTTTTAAAGTTCACATATGTATAGGTTGCTTTGTGTTCTTGCATGAAAGAAACATTTATGCGAAAAGAGAGAAACATAGTGAAATGGTCATTTAGAATGGAACACTGAGAATTGTAAAATGATGTCACAATAAAAGGAAAATATGCTCAGGATTATCTGTAAAGAAGTGAGAATCTATTCACCACTTTGTTTATGGAGAAAAAATTGTTTAAAGGATGTGGGAAAACTATAGAAAAACATGCAAATTCAGAATTAAACTTTCTTCTGCTTTAATTCTACCCATAAGTTAAAGAAACTAACTCTATTCTCCTTTCTTGTCAAAGTGACTAGCAAAAGAAAAACGTATTTTAGGTCTATGGAAAGTAAATTGAAGCAAAATATGAGAGGCTCCAGGTACAATGTCATCCTATGCTGGATTTCAGTATATGTTACTTCCTTAACAGCAAGTAGAGTAGGGAACAGATAAATGTCTGCTGAGAACTCAAGAGAAAACATACTTCATAGATTATGACTATAATTAATAAATGCTGATTGAGATAATTTCAATAGGATAGGTAATTCACATCGATGAAAGGAACATTGTAGGCGGAGTGTGCTGTCTAAAAGTTACTCTATGTGAATGAAAATAGAAGTGGTGCCTGATACCAATGTTAAAAAATTGGTCGTTTGGATCAGTTCATTCAGTTCACAGCAGATGAAAACTCAAAATATTTCATAAGTTTGCATATGTTGTTTATAACTTATTTTCTTGAAAGTTAACATGATGGTATCACTGAGAAGCCTGGATAATAGCCATGGGATTGGAGCTTAGGAAAGAGAGTAGAGCTGGAAAGGAACCCTCGCTGTGATGCAGAATATCTGCAACAGAGCACTCCAGAAGCGTAGGTGGGGCAGTTAGTTCCAGGCCAGTCTAGTGTACATGGTAAGACACATTTTCCCAAAGTGCTGGAGATGGAGCACCAGAGCTTGGTTAATTAGAATTAATAGTTACTATTCTTTTCAAATTCTTAAACATTTCAAATTTATATTAAAAAATAAATAGAGCTCTTATAGATTACAATGAAAGATGAATGAGATGGAGTATTATTTTTATGATCTGAAAGATGATATACAAATAAGCCTAGCTGACAATTATCTTTTAGAAGATTGGTAACACTGTTCTAGTTGTTTTAATGCTTTGGTTCATTCAATGTCAACAGTGTCATAAGAATTATTATACTCTTTCCACAAATATGCACAGTCACATATATGTTCATACACATAAGCATATACACAAAGGTGAACTTCTAAAGAACTTGGCCACATATATCAGTCTCTTTTGTGTTGCTGAGGTAAAATACCATGGTCAAAGCAACTAATAAAATGGAAAGTTTATTTGGGCTCATCATGGCAAGGAATTTAGGAAGGAGGCCTAGTGGCTGGAACAGTTCATAATTCATAATAAGAGAAAGAACTAGAAATGTCTTGATGCTTTTTTTTTCTTAAGATCTCAAAGACTGTTTCCATTGGAAAATATCTTTCCATGAGGCTACACTTCTCAATCCTACCCAAAGTGGGACATCAACTAGAGACAAAGTATTGAAAAAATGGGGAGACATATCTCATCCAAGCCATCACATCACCGACATCCTTAGTGAGTGCTCAAGACATTATGTGAAGAAGTGAGAGGGACAGAAGTCACATCTATCAGATTCTAGAAACTATTCAT
This sequence comes from Grammomys surdaster, assembly GCF_004785775.1. NCBI lineage: Eukaryota > Metazoa > Chordata > Mammalia > Rodentia > Muridae > Grammomys > Grammomys surdaster. The sequence goes on from NW_021621071.1 coordinate 3,547,890, forward strand.
TAAGTTTGCTTGTTTTCTTTCAAATGTTGGATTAATAATTATTTATTTAAGAGAACATACTTTATGGATTATTTTATATTTACATTCCCAACATGTATGATATTTGTTCAGCATATTGGAAGAATAACAGTATTAAACAATGATGTAGTCACATGGAGAGAAAACATAAGGAATTAAGGATGTGAAAAGAATGCTTAAAGAGATGCAAAAAAAAGAGGAGAGGAAGGAGAAAAGAAGTGACCGGAGGAGAGAGGCAAAGAAAAAAAAACAAAATTGGCAGGTATATAGTAGGAAAGAAGAAAGAAAGGAAAGATAGGATAAGAAATTTGAAATATACAAATTTGAGGTATGGAAATGAAGTACAGACAAAGTAGAGGTTGGTTTAGAAAAACAAGATGGAATGAAAGACTGCATGAAATACAAAGAACTTAACTTTCAAAAGGGGAAAAATAAGCATGTTAAAGTCTCCGTTGAGTCTTACTAATCTCACATGGAAATTAGGCTGGGATGACAAACTTTGAACACTGTAAATCATATTATTAAGGATATGGTTTCTCCCCGATCTACATACTGATTGGTAACATTTTGACTTTCTGTTCATTCTCTGTCTATTGTTAACTTGCCACAGAAGACAGGAAGAATGTTCTCATCATTTAGAATTTGAAAAAAATAAGCAACACAAGAGCAGAAAGTAAACAATAAAAAAAAACAACAACAAGAAGAACAGCAAAGAAAATATCTTCTTGTATCCTTTTCCGATTCAGAACTAAGAAACATACTAGTCCTTGTGAGGAAACCCTGAGATTATCTACCTGCGCAACCACATGTTCAGATTGTAAATTCCATGAACACTAAGGTAGTTCCTGCCAGGCTATTGTTTCCAGGCGAGGAATGGAGCTGATTTTGTGTGTGAGATGTCTATGTGTAGTTGACTCTGACTCAGGCACAGACAGGTAACTGTTATTTACAGAATCATTGATCAAAACTCTTTCTAATTGGCTACTATACAAAGAATTTGTTATTTGCTCTCTAGATATTTCAGCTTCCACTAAGTATCTAATAGCCTTCATCTCTGAGAATGTTAATGTCTTTTTACCTGATTTCTCACTTCTTAAACGGAATACTTAGAAAAATCTCCAGATGCAGGGAAACTAATGGAATAGTGTGTTCTGATTGTGAGCTAAGATATTGGTTCCTATACTCTCATCATAATTTCTAAAGTGTTACCATGTGAACTTGAGTTGATGGGCATGGCTGGAGGTCTCTGAGATGTCTCTGAGGTCAGTGGAGATGCTAGATCCACCGAGATTCTGAAGCCTATGAAATCCAATATGCAGTAGTTAGTTCTGAAGTACAGCAGAGTAAAATACTTGATGTTCATTAAAAAAGCAAGGCAAGTGAGCTGTGAAAAAGGCTAAATCTTCCAGAGAAAACTACTGGAGAATCTTTCTTAGACCTCAATTTGTTGTAGAACCTTCATGGGCTAGGGTGTTGAGTTGAAGGTTAAAAGTCTCATTTCATTTGTCTTGCCCATGAACTCCCCAGAGCCATCCAAAAAGGTATTAATTAGATCTGTGGGACTATTTGAACAATAAGTTCTGTGAGACACAGAGAAATAGAAAATTCTTGGAAAAGGTTTTTGGAAGATAGGAAGGTTGATATTCAGAAAAAGAATGCATAGGACTGAAAGAGATTTATATGTTAAGACATAATGTTTACACATAGCTGTAAACATACTTAATGTACCTCTCAACTTTCCATGACTCACTGAGTTGTTATAAAAAAAAAATACGTAGCTAGACAAAAAGGCAAATGGCTAGAATCCTAAATTTTATCTTGGGTGACTGACAGGAGAATCAGAGTCTAAGTTTATCTTCTTCAATTGAAGAATACCTAGATGGATTCCAAGCCCTCATCTTTCAATTTCCCTGCCTCTGCTTACCCAGTGCTTTGATTACAGGCATTTCCCATTAATCCCACCACCCCACACAAACAATTCCATATTATTCATCTGTGTTTCCCTTTTAAGAATTTTTTCTCTGCCTGTGCCTGTCAAGCTCTTATTATGGAGATCTCAGTATTCCTGCTTGCTTCATCCTCTGTTTCTTTTCCGAGTATGTAACACTACTTGATCCTACTGATATAACTCCCACTTTATTTATCTTTTGGTATTTATTTCTAAGTACATAAAGATGTCTTGAATATTCCAGTAAAAAGAAAAGATTACTTAGCTACTTGAGGCCAAATTTACAAAAACATAAAGATAAATTTAGTAGTATATATGTACATGCTAATATGCTTGGAATAACAATTTGCAAACAAAGGAGACTATGAATTTGAAGATCAGGAAGAGGTGGATAGAAGGGCTTAGAGGGAGAAGAGGGAGAAAGATACAGAAGATGTAATTATTTTATAATCTCAAAAATAAAATTTAAGAGAATGATAAAAAAAGCCAGATGATATGTCAAAAAATATAAATAAAAATCAAGAACCATAACATTGCCAGATACTTATAATTTCTGTCAATTTCTTCCTCTTCAAAGGGATAAGTTATCCTCATACATACAATTTTTAGTTTAGTTAAATATGTTTGAATGTTATATGGTGAACCCTTGCATACTGATACAGCTGCTTACAATAGCCAGGAAATGGACTCACCCTAGATGTCCATCAGTAGATGATGGATGGTGAAAATGTGGTACACATGCAGAAAGGAATTTTATTCACCTGTAAAGATAAGTACAGTTATGATAGCTGCCGGATCTAGAGTGGATTGCAAAAGTATTATATTGAGCGAAGTGATCTCAACCCAGAAAGACAAACAAACAAGACATACATTCTCTCAAATGTGGATCCTAGCTTATGATACATACATGCATTATACAAAATAAATAAAATGTAGATAAAAAAATCAAAAAGAAAAGAAATGAAGAAAGCATAAAAGAGACAAGGAAGAGCAGAGAGACAAATGCAGCACGGGAATGAAAAGGGGTCTGGGTCTGGGTGTGATAGAAGACAGTGAGATGGGATGGGAGAGAATAGAAAGCCAATTCAAGAGAATTTGGTCTTTTGTTTATTTGGTTTTTGTTTTGTTTTTAATGTGTACTGGTGTTTTCCTTGCTTGTATGTCTGTGTGAGGGTTCAGATCCCCTGGAACTGGTGTTACAGACAGTCATGAGCTGCTGGGTGGGTGCTGTGAATTGAATCCAGGTTCTCTGGAAAAGCAGCCAGTGCCTCTAAATTAAAAGCCATCTCCTCATGGCTCCCACTACATAGGTAGCAGAAGACTGCATTATTTGGCATCAGTGAGAGGGGAGGCCCTTTGTTCTGTGGAGACTTGTTGTTCCAGTGAAGGGGAATGCTAGAGGGGTGAGGCAGGGGTAGGTGGGTCATCGGGGAAGCTCCTTCTTAGAGGCATAGAGGCATATCTTTAGTGCATAGGCAGTCTAGATTATTAACATTAATATGCATTATTTGTATAATAGGTCACTGTAAAAGCAAAACTATAAGGTATATATAATTGACATTCCTGTTGTCTAATCAAACATGATGCGCTCATCTATTTATTTATAATGAATACAAATTCATTTGCTTACAGTTCTTCAAGCTAGGATGATAAGGGAGTGTCTATGGTGATAGTTCTCATGTGTCATCATAGGCCAAGGCAGAACAAGAATGAAAATGTATGAGGCTCACTTTATAACGACCACACTCCCTGCTTAGATGTGGGCTCAGTCTTTACTCATTGGAATGCCATTAATTGCAAACAACCAGTCTATAAAAGTACGTCACATACATACCAGATTATCATGATGCTTTAGGTAATTCCTATGCTTTGTGTCAGGCATCATCATGAAGGTAGCCATTCATCTTCATCAAATCACCCCACAGTTCTCTCTTGACACTATAAAAATGAAAAGTATCATTGACAGGAAACTCAGAATGAAAAAATATCCAAACCACAACAAAACACTACAAGAAATAATTCCACAACATTACTGAATATGGGTCAAAATAATGATATTTTTTTTTATGTACTGTTAACCAAGAAATGGACTGTTGAGTAGAGCTTCTAAATTATTTCCATTGTGGAGAACACTCTTATTTTCTTTTTTTCTTCCAAGGAACCAAGCTAATTAGTGGCATGTGTAAACACTACAGGTCATTTTGCATGAAAGAAATCTCTCCATGTGAATTCCATGATAATTAAAATGTTTACAACTCCATTAATATTTTTTCTGTACCTTGGAAGGATATTTGATGGTACATTTCATTCGACTCCTACAGGTCTCGATTGCAAATCCTAGGAATAGGGACAACCTCCTGCGTATCTAAATCACATTATTCAACAGCAATAAAATCACTAATAATTTCAAAATACAGTACAATTACTCCATAAACTTTCCACAAAATTTTAACAAATGTTGTCGATCTTTGACAATTGGCTTTTATACATTTTAAATATTTTCCTTATTTTATATTTTCTTATTTTTTTATTGTATGGAGGCTTAGTTTATTCTGTCATTTGTTAAAAACGAATGAGAAGAGTATTCTATTTACTTTGATCTTTGTTTTTTCTTTCAGACTGGTAAGTTTATTATTTATTTTGAGGATAATTATTATACATAAACATGATATTATTTTCTTCTCTATTTAAAGATATTTTAAGAGGGACATTCTAAGAATTTAAAATTTAGGAGTTTAGTGTACGAAGAAATGTCTCATTCTTGTACCTTTTTAATTTCCTTCTGTTTGTCTTTTGTATGTGATATTATTTATTTTATATTTTTGTTACATTAAAAATGAATGAATGATTGAAATCCATGCCACTAGGATAAAAGTTAACAACTGAACTGTCACATATACATGAAAGACAAGGAAAATTTAGTTTCTTTAACAGAGCAACATTGAGTATATCAACCACTCTTGGACAGGCTTCTTGTTTAGGAATAGGTGATCAACATATAATGGACTCTACAGGTATTTTGTTTTGTTTTGTTTTGTTTTTTTGTGCCATTTTATTTTGTTACAATTTGGTGCTAATTTTGCTGTTGCTGCAGGTTGGATGTTGTTTTACTTTGTTTTCTTGGTGCTGTTTAGTTGCTGTTGTTGTTGTGTTTGCTTATTTTGTTTAGAGCTTCTTGATTTTTTGTGTGGTTGTTGTTGTTTCTCTTTTACAAAGAACTTAAAGTAGGGTAGATAGGAAGGAGGAGAGTATCTGAAAGAACTTGGAGGAGGAAATAAATATTATCCAAATATGTTTAAATTTAAAATATTTTAAAATATTTCTCCTGTTCTCAGTATTTCTTAATTGCACATAGCTCTTTCGCTAGCCTTGAGATCTCCTATGATTTCCATGTCTACTTTGGCATGTTGATCTGTGGGTATAGGACAAATGCTTAGAATGTCCTGAGGGATCACATTGGTTTAGTAATGTGGTGATTGTAGTTGCTTTTCTAAGTTCTTTTAATTTATTAGCCTTACCTTTATCATCATCTTGTCTTATTGGTCATTCATGTGGATCATAGGCATTAGAGATGAGTAGGACTATTGATAGCTTGACTTCTTTGGAAAATTGCATTGTGCTAGATTTCTGGAGGGAGGCTTTCTCATCAGTTTCAACTAAGGTCTCTCGAGACCATGTGTCTGAAGTGCATGGTGTCTTCAGCAATACAGAAACACCTTCCACATAAAAGCGAGCAACCAATGGAAATAGCAATAGTCTGTAGTGTTTAGAGAATCTCTTAAACAATCCTGACCAATAACTCTAAACAGTATTTTGGATATGTGGCGTTAGTGGTTTTTCCAATAGTTTGGCTCAGGAAGTGTTGTCATCCCAAATATGTACATACTTGAAATAAAAATTACTCACCTAGATGTATATGTATGTATGTGTGTGTGTGTGTATAAACATATATGTTTATATATGCATATATATATATATGTAAATATAAACTTTTAGACACTACACTAGAAATATTAAAATCAAGTTTGGAATTTTCAAAGTTAGAATGGTCATGTCTAGCTATGATTGATGCTTTATTAAAGAAAATAGCCTGGAGAAGTATGCAACAGAAAGCCAGGCGCATCTTCTACTACAAAGAGAAGATAGTCATCTTTGTCTCCACCAACAAATAGAGAAAATTTGTATTTCTCTCTCTCCACCCCAATCTTTCTGATATGTTTTTATGTGCATGTATGTTCATGTGTGAACATACAATTTTGTATCTGCATGTACAGAGGCCAGAAGTTGATGTTGGTGTTTTCTTATTTTTGAGTCAGTCTCTTTTACTGAATCAGGAGCTTGCCTTTATGGCTAGGCTGCTCCAGAGACTTTGGTCTTCTCCCTCAGCATATCCAGGCATTGAGGTTATAGGTACATGACCCAACATCTCACTTTTTTGGGCATGCTCTGGATCTCAGTTCAGGTTATCTTTCCAGCCATTATTTTTGTCTTTTAATCAACTGGCATGGAATCATTTGGATTTGTGTCATAAACACCACACTTTATTCATATGAGACAATTTGTTGTACATGAAGAGCTTTCAGGATTAAAAGGAATGTATTAAAAATGTTTTTTAATAGATCAGTTATTTTAAAAATCATAATTGATTCAAATGTTCATATGAAATAGAATTTCTTAACCACTGAATTGCATATGTACAAACATGAAAGACTCTCTAAGTAACTGTTTGCCTAGTTGTTGAGTGAAGAGTAATTTGTAGATTAAGTGTGTATATACCAATGCTTGTTTAATGATTCTCTTAGTTTTCATGAGAAGTTGTTCTGAATTCTACCTTTTGTTTTGGTTGTTACATACTACGGAATCTGAGAGCAATGACTTCAAAATGATAAGTTGTTTAAATGAAAAGCAGTCCTTTATCACTAATAACCATAAGGACACAATTTCATACTTAACATATTTTATGTCACTAAAATTATTGAAAGCAAAACACTTCACTTGATTTTCTCTCATTTCACAGCCATTTTGTCCCAGAAACTTTCAAAATTAAATAATTAACAATAGACACATGTGTTTATATTCCATACGCAATACAGTCAGGTAATTTTCTGCCATATAACTGTATATTAGCCCAAAATATAAAACCATGCAGTTCTGTTTTATTTATAAAGACAATTCCTATTCTTTTATTAACAATTGAAAGGTTATGATTATTAGAATATTATTGAGAAAAGTTCTTGACCCCTGTCTGTTTTAGTATCAATACTCAATGATTCTTTTCATGGTCTAAAGACTTGATTTTTTGTTTGTTTGTGTGTTTGTTTGCTTGCTTGCTTGCTTTTTTGTTTTGTTTTAGTTTTTGCTTTAAGACAGGGTCTCACTATATAGATTGAGTAGTCTTGGAACCTTTTATATAGACTAGACTAACCTTGAACTCATAGAGATCTGGGTGTACCTTCTTTCCCCAGGAAAGGATTAAAGGTATGTGCCACCATACGTATCTCTTATTACAGTTCTAATAGAGAACAATTTGTAGTGCTTTTGAAACATCAAATGATCCCTTTGTATCTTATCTCTTCTCTTTGTAGTACTACTCATTTTAATCTCAGTTATTTGTTAAAGATACAAATAAATTTATACAAAACAATTCCAACAATAAATGAATTTCACTAGCTTATGACCAAGAACCCAGTAATTTTAAGAGCTTTAGGCATTTTCTAGGTTAAGAAATTATTAAATAACACTACCTCACATACACTCATACTCCTGCAAGCACACACCCACACACGCACACAAACACAAACACACACACACACACACACACACACACACACACACACACACATTATTTAGCTGTCTCATGTACCCATACCTCCTGAATTTTATCACACAGTGTTAATGGTACAAAAACTATTTTAATTTCCTACCAGGAGACCTCAAGCAAAAGATCTTGCATAATAATAGAGGGTCAAGTAGAAGTGTAAAAAAAAAGACAGAGTCACATGAACCACAAAGAATAATATTTATCATCATAGCTTTGTAAAACTTTCATACTACATGCCTTAGTTGTATCTCCCTAAATAAGACTTCAGCTCACTTTGGAGAGTACTTTAGCTTGGTTTGAATAAACTTTAGCTGAGTTTCTAGAGAATAAGTTTGTATCTGGAACAAAATGTGATTTAAACAAAAACAATCAATAGTAACACATTGTTGTATTACCTTGAGACAATAGGTGTCAATGTGTTTGAAAGTAGGAATTATTCTGCAAATAATGAGTAGACTTTAGGTTCTTGTACTTTGAGCCTGAATATTTCCCTTGGCCAGAATTTATAATGATGTTTTCTCTAAAAACTGATAATTAATTTAGCTTTCTCCCTATATGATTGTACAAGTCCCAGAGTTTCAAAACTAGAGTTTGTTTTCCAGAAAGTAGTTTGAAAGCATTAACTTTAAAATAGGGTTACTAATAGCTAACAGAGTCTAATTTATAACCAGCACAATCAATATTGAGTTATATCAACTTTAAACTTTTCCTTTTCATGTTGCCTCTTTTTAAATTTCTCCCCTGATGCAATCTGCCAATGAAATTCTCTAAATTTTACTATTGCTAATCTTCTACCCTAATGCAGACTTCTAAAACTTTAATCTCCTAATAAACTTTCTTTATCGTGACATCTTTAACGTGTCTAAATTTATAGAGCTTGTTCTCATTAGGACAGAATCATTTGTGAGAGCCCGAGGAAACTTTTCTTATCTAAACCTGTAAGTCATCTTGTCTTCTACTGTCATGCCTAAATAAATACTTGCCCTAAACTAATGAGATAGAGTAGATATTTTGATGACCAATGTTTGGGTAGGGTTTGGATATGCCGCTACACACTTACTTGGAAAAAGCTTGGATCGCTGTAACACCAGGTTTAGTAAGTATAACATTTAATAGAATGGTGCCTCAAAGAAAGAAATTATGTTATACAATAGCACCAAATGCAAGGATCAGTGCATGACTTTTAGAAGAGGAACAACCTTCACGAAAATAGTTTAGTATAAGGGGTCTGCATGCTCCACTGAATCCCTCTTGTACTAGGTATTCTTGACATACTTCCTCATCCAGTCTCTTATGATGCTGACTACCAGGCTCTCATAAAATGTACCCAAATACAAGCACCTGCAGACATCAAATCCCCACACTATTGCTGATGCCAAGAAGTGCTTGTTGACAGGAGCCTGGTATAGCAATTTTCTGAGAGGTTCTACCAGTACCTGACCAATACAGATGCAGAAATTCATGCCCAACCATCAGACTGAGCCCAGGAAAAAGCTAGGGGAAGGATTGTAGGAGATGAGGGGAATTGTAACTTCATATGAACAACAATAGCAACTAACTGGACCACCCAGAGCTCCCAGTGACTAAACCACCAACCAAAGAGTATACATGGAGGAACCCATGGCTCCAGATACATATGTAGCAGAGGATGACTTTATATGGTATCAGTTGGAGGGGGGCCCTTGGTCCTGTGGAGGCTTGATGTACCAGCATAGGGGGATGCTAAAGCAGTGACACAGAAGTGGGTATGTGGGTGGAGGAGCACCATCATAAAGGCAAAGGGGAAGGTAGAGGGGGTAGAATTGGGGTCTGTGGAAAAGTAACCATGAAGGGGGATATCATTTTATATTTAAAATGATTAATACTAAAAAAAAGAATTATTGTAAAAGTTGGCTATATCTGAGATCTTGGAGGCTTGTTGCTGAATAAAATCACCCTTTCTAGTTGTTTCTGAATTCTGGCTGAAGGGTTCAGCTCAGCTGTTCTGGCTCAAACTCTACGCCAAGCTAACTGATTCAAATAGATTTATCAGCTTCTGCCTGAATTACTATTCTTGGAAAAAAAAGCCTCTGAAATCCAAAAACTTCTCTGTCCTGAACTGCTCTGACCTCAACTGCACTCAACTGAACTGTACCAATAGAAGTGAAATAAATTCAACTGAAATCTATTGCATAGCCTGAACTCCACTGCATTGCCTGAACTCAACTGAACAACAGTTGCAGAACTGCCCTTAAATTCTGATTTACTCTCCCAAATCTTTCTATTATTATTCATTGTATCTGCTCTTCAATTAGACGTTTTGGCATCTATGTGGTGGGTAAATTGAGGCAGGTAGCTGGTGGAGATCAGTGCCTAGAGCCACTGACGGGGTAGATCCAGATACCTATAGGAGCTAAGTAGATTATAATAGATTAGACCAGTGCTCCTCCTATTGGAGCTGTCCAGGATATCAAGGCGGTGGTGGAATGTCAATATCAGCTGAAGGTACCAAAGACTGCTACGACATTTGATCCCCTAGGTTCAGCCTCTATCTATGTGCAAACTCTAGTGCCTCTAGGTAGAGAGTGGAAAGCAATCGTTTGTAACACTCTTACTTTCTCAGCTAGCAGCCATCATAGGATATCCAGGAGCATCTGAACATGACAACCCACAGAGTTACAATGAAAACCCACAGAGTAGCAAGTCCAATGTCTCAGAAGAGCCTCATTTACTGAGGATTTGCTCCAAAAGTCCATGCTACTTTTGTTCAGTACACATTTCTTTTCCTTACCTATCCAACTACAGAAGTAAAAGGGAATATAATATTATTTTTATATATCTATTTTATCACAATTTTCAGTGATTTTTAATTAACAAATCATTTTTTTGAAAAATACCAGTTTAGCCGGGCAGTTGTGGCACATGCCTTTAATCCCAGCACTTGGGAGGCAGAGGCAGGCAGATTTCTGAGTTCGAGGCCAGCCTGGTCTACAGAGTGAGTTCCAGGACAGCCAGGACTACACAAGAAACCCTGTCTCAAAAAACAAAAAAGAAAAGGAAAGAAAAGAAAAAGAAAAGTACCAGTTTAATGAGTATTTTCGCCTTGTATTTCTATAGCAAAATTCCTGGGATAATCAATTTATAAAGAAGAAATATTCATTTTGGAATATAGAAGTTATAGTTCATAGTTGGAGGATGCTATTACTTTGTTCCTACAATTGGACAATTACAGGAGTCTGAGTGAATTAGTGCCACTTGTCTTTTAGGACAGAAGTAGAAGAAAGAAAGAGATTAGAATCCCATATTGTCTTTGAAGGGCAGATATGGATGCCTTAACTTCTTTCCACTAGGATGCCAATACTTCTAACAGTGCCACAGAACATGCTATACTCTAGTCTGTAATGATGGGTATTCTTTCAAAAATATAAGAAATGATGTTTTTCTTCCTTTGATATTTCTTTTCTCTTCTAGAATCTTGATGTTATTGCCTTTTTCATATGCTTTTTACTAACGTTGCATTAGGTATATTATATAACTTATGACTATAAATATATTCTTGGGGGGGGGACTAGACAGGATTTCTTTGTATAGCCCTGGCTGTCCTGGAACTCACTCTGTAGACCAGGCTGGCCTCGAACTCAGAAATCTACCTGCCTCTCCCTCCTAAGTGCTGGGACTAACGGCATGCACCACCACTGCTTGGGCTATAAATATATTCTTATCTTCCCACTTTAGTTTTTTCTTATTTCTTCCAGACCTTTGTAGGTTCCTCTGTATTTATAAAACTAATTCATGAGAGTTTGCTTTAGTGTTCCGTGTTTTAAAAGATTTTTAAATTTTTATTCACAGGATACAATTATTTTTCTAACATGTGTGTTACGGAGGCCAGAAGAATTTGGATCCCCTGAATTTGGAGCTGCAATTAATAGTAAGCATCCACGTAAGTGCTATGAACAAAACAATGCTATTCTGGAAGAGAAGCCAATGTTCTTAACTATTAAACAATCTCTCCAGCGTCCCTTTCCTGATAGGTTTAAAATACTTCTTTCTTCTGTAAAGCAAACCCACATTAATTGATTAATTAATTAATTAATTAATTCAATCTTCTATTTTTGGAGCATTGCAGATTGAACTCAAGGCATCTTGTATGATAATCAAGGACCCTACTACTGAGCTATACCCCTACCTCATGCTTTTGTTTCTAGTTCTATGTGTTAATGTTTCCCAGATAAACTTAATAGACACACAAACACACATGCTTCATAAGGTAATGGTGGCTGAAAAGCCTCAAATCACAACTTACACACCCTATCCAACCAACTTGTCATAATCTGAAGTCAATTGCAACCTAAAAGCAGTCCGATCCAGAATATTATGTTGCTCTTGAAAAACTAGAGCTTTCACTCTATCCAGTCTTTGGCTTGGGTGGGAGAGGACCAATATTATTTTGTACCTATCTGTTACTCGCATGCAAAATGTACTTGATGTTGGCACGTTAACACTTACAGATGCAATATTGCATTGAAGTGTCTCCTATTTACCCTGTCTCCTGAATTTGCTTTTTACAGTGTTAGCCCCAAGTACACACATTGCTTGGAGCCACCATAACTTTTTTACATTATTTTTCTGTACACATTTAGTTTTGGATTATTACCTTGTCTACAATATTTAAAAAAATGTTCTTAATGTTACTGATCACTTACAAACCTATATTCTTATATGCATTAATGTCAAGGGTTTATTTTGAAAAAAATCTACTCTGATATTCATGAAGGAGAAATGCCTGTGGCTTTAGTGACTATTTTTGTGGAACCCTTGTATATCTCTGAAGTCACTTTGTGTTCTTAACATGAGATGATGTTTGCCCCACAGTTATACTTCAGAGACATTTGCTGGGCTCTTGTCTCTCTTTTCATTCTTTGAGATCTACATTTGAATTTTCCTCCATTTGCTTAATTATCATTTTTAAGTAGAGTTCAGATAAAACCTTACTATCTTTGAGAACTTGAAGAGTTCTCCAGAAGATATTTGTCATTTTGCTTTAACAAGTGGACTATTTTGTAGGTTTTGTTCTCAAACTTCCCTCAATAAAGAAACAGTACCAATTTTAAAAGAAGTCCTTAACCTGAAAATTAACATTATTCAAAAAGTCCATTTATATATTCAGGATTGTATAATTGGCTCTCTGTCTTATACACAATGTTACTGAAGACCTCTATGTTCAACATTGATGGCTTTTGTGTGGAAGGCCGAGAGTAAAAATAGAATTGTTAATGTTGGTGTATTGTGTGCCACTAATTACAATAAACATTTTATGTCTGTTCTCACTGGAAAAGGTTCATGCAGTATACACTGCGCTAACAAATCATTTCTTAATGTCTTAGCTTATGGAAATATTTCTACTCACCATAGGCAAGCTTATATCTTGGTGTCTACAATAGCAGGTTTTAAAACTAAGATAAGGTCCTGGAATTTAGGTCATTGTAACTGACGATTTTCAAGATTTCTCATCTTTATGTAAATATAGTATTTTTTTTCTCTTTGGCTTGGTTATTTATACATTTTAGGCATCAGGCTAAGCATTCCAAACTGTATCCAACTCACATATCAGTTTTTACTATATTGCCTGATGTCTACATTAAAACAACCATAAGGTTACATGTGTATGGTTTTGGAGAAAATGATACAATAAATGGGCAACATATCCACAGGTATCAGGAGGATCCAATGGAGAAGTGGTATACACAAAGAAGATTTTCTTTTACTAAAGCCCTTGACTTCCAAATGCTCTGGGATATTCTCAGGTAGACCTAGTTGTCTCAAATGCTTCTGATGAAGACTGTGAATCTGAGTCCATTTAAAATATATGTCAAAGAGCCACTTGATCTGATTGATGTCGCTTTCTGAAACCTGGAGTGTCAAAAGCACGAGGATATTCCTAAAGCAATCTTGGCATAATTATTCCCTCTCTCTATTAGTATCTACCATCTTAGGGTTTTATTGCTGTGAAGAGACACCATAACCAAGGCAACACTTAAAAAGGAAAACATTTAATTGCAGCTGGCTTTCAGTTTCAGTGTTCAGTCCATTATCACCATGGTGGGAAGCAAGACAGCATGCAGGCAGACATGGTGCTAAAGGAGCCAAAAGTTGATCTGAAGGCAACAGAGAGACTTTGTGCCATACCTGGCATAGCTTGAGCTTAGGAGACTTAAAAGTCTACCACAAAAGTGATATACTTCCTTCATCAAGGCCATACCTACTCAAAAAAGAAAACACCTTCTAATAGTGCCCATCCCTTTGGGCCAGGTATTCAAACACATGAGTCTATGATGGTCATATCTAATAAAACCACTACATCTAACCTTTTGATTTCTAGATAGCACTGTGTACTTCAGGAAAAGAAAGCACTGGGTTTACTTGCTGTTTTCTTCAATGACTTTCCTATTATAGTGACTTCAAGTTGCAAAGTTTTCTATTTTAACTTCTAAGCAATTTTCATCAGTTTATACAAAATTATGTGGTTAAAGTCTTATCAGTATGACATTAAAGACACAAGTTAGATAGTGATTTTGTCAACCGTGGCACTGTGTTTGAGTTTGGAATATATTCTCACGAACTGTTTCTTATAATTGGTAGTGATGTTTACCCGAGGCCACGTATGCATTTCAACTCAGTATTAAAGAAATGTGGCTTGCAAAGAGGTATGTTAATCTGTTGTCTGCTGTCTATAATACAACACTACAGGCTGGATAAATTAAAGAGAAAAAATAGTTAAGACAGTCTCTCTCTATATTCAGAAATGGCCTTCTTTCTGGCAGTGTCCAAAGCAGATGTAATCATTACTGATCAAAAATATGGAAGTATAAGTGGATGTGTGGGACTTCCTTGCCCTCTGGTTATTATAAAGCTATCATATTTCAGTCATCAATAATCTAATGCCCTTACTTAATGCAAACAACCCCTTTTACATCATAGATTAAAGTTGCACCCCTTTAGAAAAACAACACAATTGAACTTAAAATTTAATATATTAAATCTCCATAGGTATACTCAGGCCATACCCAAACCATAACCTGCTATCATGGCACATATCTGTAATGCAATCAGTCAGAAAGCAGAAACTGGAGAATCACATGTTCAAAGTCAACCTGGTCTTTAAGGGAGTTCTAGGAAAGACTGAACAGGTGAGCTGTTTCCAAACTATGAAGCAACATAGCCTCAAACTTTACTTTTAGTGACATTTCTAATATACTTACCTGGCTGCTGAAAAAGTCAGAGTTTTATCAACATTCAAGTACAGGCAGTTGTATGACATGCTATATCAAGTTTTGTAGGTGATTTATCCAATTCAATTTGGTTGAAAGGCTTCTAAGAGAGGGATGATAGATTTCAAAAGAATGGAAAAACTGGACAATGATAAATGACAACTCGCTTCTCTCTTGTTTCAATCTATACTAACTCTCAATTATATTTCAATAGAAGAAAGAAAAAATACATATAACTTGAGCCTCCTCATTCAAAACATATTTTACTTTATTTTAATACAGCCAGAATGATATCACATACTTTAACATTCATGTCCTGATTTTCACCTTATCTTCAGTAATATTACACTTATCAATCAAATGAAGGAGAATTTCAGCAGTTCTCCAGATACATGTATTATAAACCTTAAAGGAACATTTAAAATATATGATTTGAGAGAGGGAGATATATCTCTGTTAGTACAGTATTTATCTGGTGTGTATGCTCTCGTGCATGCACACACAGAGGAAAAAAGACAAAATAAATTTGAGAGAAAGCAAGGGGTGTACATGGGAGCATTTGAAGGGAAGAAAGGGTAGGAAAAAAGAATTATTTAATGTTATGATCTCAATTAACTAAAAAGTTAAATAAAATACAAAAAATAATGGAAAACCAACCACCCAACATTAAAGAAAGAAACATGAATACTTGCTTGAAATCTAATTCTGTCAGGTAGGTCAGTGGGATTCAGATGTCCAAGGTCATCATCAAGGTCATTGCATAACAAGTTTGAGGGTAGCCTGGCTACATGAGACTCTCTCTCTCTCTCTCTCTCTCTCTCTCTCTCTCTCTCTCTCTCTCTCTCTCTCTGTGTGTGTGTGTGTGTGTGTGTGTGTGTTTGAAATGTGAGCAGCAGTCTTTTTACTTCTTCTCAAAACACTACCAGAGAACTGGATACACTGTCAGTGAATTATGGAAAAAATATATAATTTATTCTAAAACTGAGCTATATGCAAAGAAAAGATACCATCGCGCATATTGACTCTTTATGCTGGCCCTGACAGAATTGTAGAAATATAAGACTAGTGATTTTCATTTTAGAACACTTCTTAAGTTTTGCTGTTTTTATTTTATTTTATTACAAATTTTGAATTCAGGCATTTTCACCTATTTTTAGTATTTATAATCTACATCCATGTAAAAAGTCTAAGTGGCTCTCTACTGCTGAATATTTAGGTCATGTGATTTGGCTTTGTTTCCCTGATTAGAATCAGTGTTTTATGAGAAAGTATTAATTCACTGAGGTAAATGTTTCTCAATATATATGTAAGTTTTTCTAAGACATTTCAGATAAGATCGGATGCTGACTATATTGGGCTAATCTCTTATAACCATTAATTCATCTCATTTTTCTTAATGGAAGAAGACTGAAAGAATATCTTACACGTAGAAACTATGCAAGATAGCAAGAATGAACTGTTAGTTCCATTACTAGGTAACTCCTTTCTGAAACTGGTGTTCTTCAAAAAGAAGAGGCCTGCTTAGTATATCTTTGTTCATTCATTAATTTTAATTGCTCTTGGCTTCTTGTTTATCTTAGAAATAAAACAATAATACAGATTTGGATATTATATTTTGGAGACTGATATGTAATTTCATAGTACTCCCTTGATCCACAGTGATAAGTTTTTCATCTTTTCAGTCCAGTTCACCCAACAAAGTTGTTTGAGAATTTCTCAAATCAGCAGCTTCTTTGTTCATGTGTCAGACTTCGTTCAGAAGCTCTAATTCTGAATTTGCACATTTCTTTTGTTGTCAGGAAAAGTTAGAAAGCTGCATCTAAATTGTCTCATTTTGTTTCTTCTGCATGTTCATACAATTTTAGAAATGTATGCATCATGTGTTCTGTCTGTTATTTTTCCGAGAAATTTGAACAAGAAAACTTAGTTGGCATCAGAAAAGTTAAGGTTGTATAATAAAACATATTTTGAGAACTATGAGATGGAATCACATTACATAGAAAAGTTTCATTTTTTTTCTTTATTCTCACCAGGTTTAAAAACTTTTTAAACTGGTGTATTTGTTCATGTATTGTTTAGGGAACCATGTTGCTGAGACTTCGTTGCCACAGCATCCCTGTCATATCTAGAAGTGACAATCTCACAGCAGCTACCCTGGTACTCTGGCTATTACAATCTTTGCTCCTTTTCCCCTACAATATTCCTTGAGCCTTAGGTTCAGGAATTGTGTTGGAGATGTACATATATGGATAAGAACTTCATAGTCAGATGATCTCTACGTGTTGACTACATGTGGCTTTCTCTAATGGATGCTGTTGTAAAAACGAAGAGTTTCCATTGAGGAATACTTACAAAGGTAATCCTTATCTGGATTAGTATTTGTAATGCAGTTGAAAATTTTGCTGGCTTACCTCTTTATCAGCATTCAGTAATCTAGGATCCGTGGCATTAACAACCATTGGTAGTTAGCCAGGTTTGCAGACCTGTCTTACATTTCCGTTAGAGGTCATGACTTACCACTCTTAGATTCTTGGTACCATTTCTGGCCTCATGTGTGGTTCCTATCACATAGAGCAGGCCTGATCTACTCGCTCTCAGAGTGATTGATTACTCCCTTGTACTTGTGTCACTGTTGGAGTAATGGACATATACAACAGTCATGACTATAACTCAGGGAGATTATAGCTGTCTAAGGTTGATTATTATTTTTTTAGGTCCCATAGCATGTGTAGCACCTTCTACAAATTTGAACATTCAGAGATGAATCTGAAGCATGAATATCGTATAGATCTGTCCATACTTTATATCATAAGGTTGTAGTGTCTTCAGCAGAAGGGTTTTCCTTTTAGATTATGGAGGTAAACTAATAGTACTAGAAATAACGTAATAATTGAAGGTCTGAAAGACTTCTTTGGCCAATGGCCCATAACATATCATTATGCCCATTGATCAATGTGTCACTCAACCTATACCTAGAAAATCCTCTTAAAAGAGGAGGGTAATTAACATGGAGATGAATAACATGGAAATATGCCAAATGAAAGACTTTGGAGTGCTAACCCCAAAGGAGAATCACAGCCCTCTATACCCCATCAGGGCTCAGAAATCTATTTAGATAAAAGGGTGGCATGATCCAGAGGTAGTGGATTATTTTAAACAAATATCTCTTAGCAGACTATCATTTAGGATTGAGGCACATATGAAATACTAGGGCTGAAAAATGTGTTTAAGCCAGGTAAAATCCCAACAGCGATGACACACAGCCTAGCCCCTAGGGAAGAAGGTATTCCCAATTAATATCTGCTGGGAGAAGGAAAATCAGTTTACTCCAAAAGAGTGTCACCTAGTGTACCAACAAAACTGCAGCCTGGTCCTAGGTTCAAGAGAAGCAGGTCAGGCAGTGATCCTTGGTCTCACGAAGGCTGGACGTCTTAGTGGGTGGGAATTTGAGGGTGGGGAGGTAGGAGTGGGGTGGTAGGTAGGAGTACATCTGCAGAGAAGCAAGAGGAGGGGTGAGGGGATGGGGGTTCCTGGGGTAAGGGGATAACCTATGAAATATAAATAAAACATCCAATAAAAAAAAGAGAGAGAAGATGGTCACCTCAAATTAGAGCCCCTTCTTTTTCTTTTTTTCTATTTTTATCTTTTATTAAGAGAGAGAAAGTACATTAATTCAGGTAAGGAAAGGGGAAGGAATTGACAGAATTTGGGTAGTATGATAGAATATGATAAAAGTATATTCTCTGAAATTCTCAAAGAATAAATAAATCTAAAAGAAAAACTCCTTTTGCTTTAAAACCCTAACTCAGATCCATTTATGAAATCAGTCATTGATTGTTCGTCTGCTAGATCACAGATCACTCACTACACCTCACTTGCTATCTCAAATAAAGAAAATGAAAATACTGAGCATGATTTTTTTTCCAATTTATGATTATTTGAAAATCATAAGTGACAAGCCATTTCCCAAGCCAGATATAGTTGACTACATTGTAAAGACTCTGCATCCCTTTATCTTTTGTGTTTTCAACTTCAATGAGCCTAATTTTGCATAGTAAAATTTATTGAGAAAGATTATTAAATAACATAACTAAAATTTTAGCAAACCGTAAATATATTAGCTCACTTTTCTATTTCATATAAGGATTTTAATAAATGATCAGTTTCACCTTTACAGACGACAAAGCATATAGATCTCTGAAGTATCCTTACATATAATCTCTCATACAAAAATCCTCCCCTATTGCCATCCTGACTCAGTGAAGTGGGCACATTTTTTTAATATTAATAGTATGACATGTTCACATCATAATCATCAAATATGCATAAATTAATTTAGGGTTCATTTTACCCTTAGTTTGGTCCCTGCCCTTTGAGCAATGTATAAGTTTATAAGTATATGCTAATATTGTATAACATAGAATATTTTGGGGGCCTGAAATCTATAATTGTCAGTACTTCCCCACATTCCATTTACTGAAGTTAATCTCCATAACCACCAAACATAACTCATTACTCTGACCTTTCCATACTGCTGTATGCATGGAATTCTAGAATATCTCGGGCTTTTATTAATGGTGTGCATGTGTTTGTGTGGGTCTCTGTGTGCGCATGTGTATATCTCGATGAACATATGTGTATGCATGTGAGTGATGAGTGTGTATGTCTCTGTGTGTCTGTGTGTGAATGGGTGCGTGTCTGTTTCTCTATGTGTTTGTTTGTCCATGTGTGTGTTTGTGTATGCATGTGTGTGTGTGTGTATGGCTCTGTGTGGTGTGTCTGTGTGTGAATGCATGCATGTCTGTTACTCTGATT
Organism: Grammomys surdaster; assembly: GCF_004785775.1. Classification (NCBI taxonomy): domain Eukaryota; kingdom Metazoa; phylum Chordata; class Mammalia; order Rodentia; family Muridae; genus Grammomys; species Grammomys surdaster. The sequence goes on from NW_021621071.1 coordinate 3,567,739, forward strand.
GACTGTGTGTGCATTTGTGTAAAAGTGTGTATCTGTTCATTTCTGTGTGTTTCTGTGTAAATGTCAATGTGTGTGTGTCTTTGTGTGTGTGTCTTTGTGTGTGTGTCTTTGTGTGTGTGTGTTATATGCACGCAAGTGTTCATGAAACTGTGTACATGTGGAATTCAGAAGCCAAAATTGTAGAGCTGATTTTCTTCTCACTTTGTCATGGGTCTTAGGCATCAAACTCATGGTTTTAGGCTACACATCAAAGTCAAGCATCTTCTAAACCATCATACAAGACTTAATTTTATTTATTTTTTTAATATTTCCTCCTTCTATTTGGTAATGTGCACTTAAATGCAGTCTCCTGATTTGTGGCTCATATTATACTTAAATAATATGTCTTTGCCTGGAGCTCTCATAGCTAACTAGTAATCTGTAGAATCTCTTTTTATCCTTATTTTGACAGGTAGAACCTAGATTCGATTTCTTATGTTTTAAAGGTAACCTCCAAGTATACCTTGATGCCATTAAATTCTTAATTTTTATTATATATATAAAAGTATTCAGTCTAAATACACATGGGAATTTAATGTAGTAGAAAGTTAAAATTTCTCTAAAGTCTATAAATTAGCCTGCTTTTGTTTTAAATGTTGATGCTTTTAATACCTTCTTTTCATACTGCAGTAAGAATATATTACAAAGTTATGAAGAGTTTAGACATGCATGGAAATTTAATGTAGTGGAAAGAGCTCAAAGTTCTGAGTAATATTGAAGATAACATGTTATTTTAATTTGATGCTTTTAATTTCTTTATTTTTCAAAGTGAACTAAATATATATCATAAAATATATAGGTTAGGCATGCATAGGCATTTAATGTAGTGGAAAGAGCTCACAGTTCTGTGTAATATAAAAATGGACCAGAATTATAAAGAAAAAGCCTAATATTTTCTGTCTTCAATTTGCCCACAGAAATAGCAATGTTGCTCAATTTCTTGAAACACATTATAGTATGGTTAATCTTCTCATATTGTTTAAAGCTCTATGTAAACAGCCATAATGTCACAGTTATCACATTAGAAGACACACCAGGCAATATAAGCTTTGTATTTTTTCAATTCAGATTTACAGGACTTTGAAAAAGTTGAACATATATTTCTTTTTTTTATTTTATTTTTTTATTTTTTATTTTTTATTTTATTTTTTTAATTTTTTAAATTTTTTAAAATTTTTAATTTTTTTTATTTTTTATTGGATGTTTTATTTACATTTCATATGTTGTCCCCTTACCCCATCCCCCACCCACCCAGGAACCCCCAATCCCCTCACCCCTCCTCCTTCTTCTCTGTGGATGTAACCTCTATCTACCCCCCCACTCCCACCTCCCCACCCTCAAAATTCCCACCCCCTGGGGCATCCAGCCTTCATGTGGTCAAGGTTCTCTTCTTCCACCTATGCCCAGCAGGGCCCTCCACACTTACATATTCAAATGAAGCGCTGGATCCCTCCCTAAGTGCTCCCAGGCTGGTGGTTTAGACCCTGGGAGCTGTGGTTGGTTGGTATTGTTGCTCTCCTCATGGTGCCACAAACCCTTTCAGCTCTCCTTCAGTCTTCACTCTAACTCCTCTATTGAGAACCCCATGATCAGTTCCATGGCTAGTTGTGAGCATCTGACTCTGAGTAAGTCAGATTCTTGAAGACCTCTGAGGAGATATCCATATCAGGCTCTTATCAGCATGCACTTCCTTACTTCCACATCAGCCTCTACCTTTGGTGATTGCACATGGGATAGATACTCAGGTGAAGTGGTCTTGAAACGGCCCCTCCTTCAGTTTCTGTCTCTCACTTTGTATTTGCTCCCTTGAGTATTTTGTTGCTCCTTCTAAGAAGGACTGAATCACCCCCACTTGATCTTCCTTCTTTATGGGCTTCATGTGGCCTGTGAGTTGCATCTTGGGCATTTCAAGGTTCTGGGCTAATATCCAATAATCAGTGAGTGAATACCATGTGTGTTCTTTTGTGATTGGCTTACCTCACTCAGGATGATAATTTCTAGTTCCATCCATTTACCTAGGAACCTCTTGAATTCATTGTTTTTAATAGCTGAGTAATACTCCATTGTGTAAATATACCACATTTTTTTAATCCATTCCTCAGTTGAAGGACATCTGGGTTCTTTCCAGATCCTGGCTATTATAAACAAGGCTGCTATGAACATAGTTGAGCATATGTCCTTGTTATATGTTGGAGCATCTTCTGGGTATATGCCTAGGAGTGGTATAGCTGGATCCTCAGGTAATGCTGTGTCCAATTTTCTGAGGAACTGCCAGACTGATTTCCAAAGTGGTTGCACCATCTTGCAGTCCCACCAACAATGGAGGAATGTTCCTCTTTCTCCACACCCTCGCCAGCATCTACTATCACCTAAGTTTTTAATCTTAGCCATTCTGACTGGTGTGAGATGGAATCTCAGGGTTGTTTTGATTTGCATTTCCCTGACGACTAAGGATGCTGAACATTTCTTTAGGTGCTTCTCGGCCATTCGAGTTTCTTCCATTGAAAATTCTTTGTTAAGCTGTATACCCCATTTTTTAATAGGGTAATTTGATTGTCTGGAGTCTAATTTCTTGAGTTCTTTGTATATATTGGATATTAGCCCTCTGTCTGGTATAGGATTGGTAAAGATCTTTTCCCAATTTGTTGGTTGTCATTTTGTCCTATTGACAGTGTCCTTTCCCTTCAGAAACTTTGCAATTTTATGAAGTCCCATTTGTCAATTCTTGATCTTAGAGCATATGCCATTGGAGTTCTGTTCAGGAACTTTTCCCCTGTGCCCAAGTATTCGAGGCTCTTCCCCACCTTCTCTTCTATTAGTTTCAGTGTATCTGGTTTTATGTGGAGGTCCTTTATCCACTTAGACTTGAGCTTTGTACAAGGGGATAAGAATGGATCAATTTTCATTCTTCTACATGTTGTCCTCCAGTTGAACCAGCACCATTTGTTGAAAATGCTGTCCTTTTTCCACTGGACAGTTTTAGCTCCTTTGTCAAAGATCAAGTGACCATAGGAGTGTGGGTTCATTTCTGGGTCTTCAATTCTATTCCATTGATCTTCCTGCCTGTCTCTGTACCAATACCAGGTAGTTTTTATCACTATTGCTCTGTAGTACAGCTTGAGGTCAGGGATGGTGATTCCTCCCGAAGTTCTTTTATTGTTGAGAATAGATTTCGCTATCCTGGGTTTTTTGTTATTCCATATGAATTTGAGAATTTCCTTTTCTAACTCTGTGAAGAATTGAGTTGGGATTTTAATGGGGATTGCATTGAATCTGTAGATTGCTTTTGGCAAGATGGCCATTTTTATTATATTAATCCTGCCAATCCATGAGCATGGGAGATCTTTCCATCTTCTGAGATCTTCTTCAATTTCTTTCTTCAGAGACTTGAAGTTCTTGTCATACAGGTCTTTCACTTGCTTGGTTAGATTCACACCAAGATATTTTATATTATTTGCAACTATTGTGAAGGGTGTCATTTCCCTAATTTCTTTTTCAGTCTGTTTATCTTTCATGTAGAGGAAGGCTACTGATTTGTTTGAGTTGATTTTATAACCAGCCACTTTGCTGAAGTTTTTTATCAGGTTTAGGAGTTCTCTGGTGGAAGTTTGGGGGTCACTTAAGTATACTATCATATCATCTGCAAATAGCGATATTTTGACTTCTTCCTTTCCTATTTGTATCCCTTTGACTTCTTTTTGTTGTCTAATTGCTCTGGGTAGGACTTCCAGTACTATATTGAATAGGTAAGGGGAGAGTGGGCAGCCTTGTCTAGTCCCTGATCTTAGTGGGATTGCTTCAAGTTTCTCTCCATTTAGCTTGATGTTGGCTACTGGTTTGCTGTAAATTGCTTTTACTATGTATAGGTAGGGGTCTTGTATTCCTGATCTTTCCAAGACTTTTATCATGAAGGGATGTTGAATTTTGTCAAATGCTTTCTCAGCATCTAGTGAGATGATCATGTGTTTTTTTTCTTTAAGTTTGTTTATATAGTGGATTACATTGATGGATTTCCGAATATTGAACCATCCCTGCATTCCTGGGATAAAACCTACTTGATCATGATGGATGATTGTTTTGATGTGTTCTTGGATTCGGTTTGCTAGAATTTTATTGAGTATTTTTGCATCGATGTTCATAAGGGAGATTGGTCTGAAGTTCTCTTTCTTTGTAGGGTCCTTGTTGGGTTTGGGTATGAGTGTAATTGTAGCTTCATAGAACGAATTGGGTAGTGTTCCTTCTGTCTCTATTTTGTCGAATAGTTTGAAGAGAATTGGTATTAGGTCTTCCTTGAAGGTCTGATAGAATTCAGCACTAAAAACCATCTGGACCTGGGCTTTTTTTAGTGGGGAGAATTTTAATGACTGCTGCTATTTCCTGAGGGGTTATGGGACTATTTAGATGGTTTATCTGCTCCTGGTTTAACTTTGGTACCTGGTATCTGTCTAGGAAATTGTCCATTTCATCCAGGTTTTCCAGTTTTGTTGAGTATAGGCCTTTGTAGTAGGATCTGATGATTTTTTGAATTTCCTCAGTTTCTGTTGTTATGTCTCCCTTTTCAGTTCTGATTTTATTAATTTGGATACTGTCTCTGTGCCCTCTGGTTAATCTGGCTAACAGTTTATCTATCTTGTTGATTTTCTCAAAGAACCAGCTCCTGGTTTTATTGATATTTTGTATTGTTCTTTCTGTTTCTATTTGGTTGATTTCAGCCCTGAGTTTGATTATTTCCTGCCTTCTACTCCTCCTGGGTGCATTTGCTTCTTTTTGTTCTAGAGCTTTTAGTTGTGCAGTCAAGTTGTTAGTGTGTGCTCTTTCCAGTTTCTTTTTGTAGGCACTTAGAGCTATGAGTTTTCCTCTTATCACTGACTTCATGGAGTCCCACAAGTTTTGGTATGATGTGTCCTCATTTTCATTGAATTCTAAAAAGTCTTTTATTTCTTTCTTTATTTCTTCCTTGACCAAGTCATCATTGAGTAGAGAGTTGTTCAGTTTCCATGTGCACGTGGGTGTTCCATTGGTTTTGTCATTATTAAAGACCAGTCTTAGTCCGTGGTGATCTGATAAGATGCAAGGGATTATTTCAATCTTTTTGTATCTGTAGAGGGTTGTTTTGTGACCAATTATATGATCTATTTTGGAGAAGGTACCATGAGGTGCTGAGAAAAAGGTATATTCTTTTGTTTTAGGATGAAATGTTCTATAGATGTCTGTTAAGTCCATTTGGTTCATAACTTCTGTTAATTTCAAAGTGTCTCGGTTTAGTTTCTGTTTCCATGATCTGTCCATTGCTGATAGTGGGGTGTTGAAATCCCCCAATATTATTGTGTGAGGTGTAATGTGTGTTTTGAGCTTTAGTAAAGTTTCTTTTATGTATGTAGGTGCCCTTGCATTTGGAGCATAGATGTTCAGAATTGAGAGTTCACCTTGGTAGATTTTTCCTTTGATGAGTATGAAGTGTCCTTCCTTATCTTTTTTGATTAATTTTGGATGAAAGTCGATTTTATTTGTTATTAGAATGGCTACTCCAACTTGTTTCTTGGGACCATTGGCTTGGAAAATTGTTTTCTACCCTTTTATTCTGAGGTAGTGTCTGTCTTTGTAACTGAGGTGCGTTTCTTGTATGCAGCAAAATTCTGGGTCTTGTTTGTGTATCCAGTCTGATAGTCTGCGTCTTTTTATTGGGGAATTGAGACCATTGATGTTAAGAGATATTGAGGAAAAATGATTGTTGCTTCCTGTTATTTTTGTTATTAGAGGTAAAGTTATGTTTGTATAGTTATCTTCTTTTGGGGTTGTTGGAAGATTACTTCCTTGCTTTTTCTAGGTTGTAGTTTCCCTCCTTGTGTTGGCGTTTTCCATCAATTATCCTTTGAAGTGCTGGGTTTGTGGGAAGATATTGTGCAAATTTGGTTTTGTCATGGAATATCTTGGTTTCACCATCTATAGTGATTGAGAGTTTTGCTGGGTATAGTAATCTGGGCTGGCAATTTTGTTCTCTTAGGGTCTGTATGATGTCAGTCCAGGCTCTTCTTGTTTTTATAGTCTCTGGTGAGAAGTCTGGTGTAATTCTTATAGGTCTGCCTTTATATGTTACTTGACCTTTTTTCCCTTACTGCTTTTTGTATTTTTTCTTTGTTTTGTGCATCTGATGTTTTGATTATTATGTGACGGGAGGTATTTCTTTTCTGGTCTAGTCTATTTGGTGTTGTGTAGGCTTCTTGTATGTTTATGGGCAACTTGTTTTTTAGGTTAGGGAAGTTTTCCTCAATAATTTTGTTGAAGATATTTACTGGCCCTTTAAGTTGGGAATCTTCATTCTCATCTATACCTATTATCCTTAGGTTTGGTCTTTTCATTGTGTCCTGGATTTCCTGGATGTTTTGAGTTAGGAGTTTTTTGCATTTTGCATTTTCTTTGACAACTGTGTCAATATTTTCCACTGTATCTTCTGCATTTGAGATTCTCTCTTCTATCTCTTGTATTCGGTTGGTGATGCTTGCGTCTATGACTCCTGATCTCTTTCTTAGGTTTTCTATCTCCATGGTTGTCTCCCTTTGAACTTTCTTTATTGTTTCTATTTCCAGTTTCAGATCCTGAATGTTTTTGTTTAATTCCTTCTTTGTGTTTTCTTCCATTTCTTTAAGGGATTTCTGTGATTCCTCTTTAAGGGCTTCTATCTGTTTACTTGTATTCTCCTGTATTTCTTTAAGGGAGTTACTTAATTCCTTCTTATAATCCTCTATCATCATCATGAGAAGTGATTTTAATTCTGAATCCTGCTTTTCAGGTGTGATGGGGTGTTCAGGGCTTGCTATATTGGGAGAACTGGGTACTGATGATACCAAGAAACTTTGGTTTCTGTTGCTTATGTTCTTGCGCTTGCCTTTCGCCATCTGGTTAACTCTAGTGGTACCTGCCCTCACTGTGTAAGACTGGAGTCTGTATTTGCAGTTATCTTGCTTATTGCAGAGCTCCTCGGAGTCCAGATGTCTCTGTGGTCTTATGCTCCTAATCTCCTGGGAGAAAGAACTTCTGGGACTTAGGCCACCTCTTGGATCTGGAAATCCTGCTCTGAATGCAGTGATTCCTCAGCTGCTCTGAGTGCAGTGGGCCCTCGATGACTCAGGATTCAGTTTCAGCTGCTCTGAGTGCAGTGGCTCCTCGATGACTCAGGCTTCAGTATCTCCACAGGCCAGGAGCAGACCAATTCTGTGTCTGCACCAGCCCAAAAAACCAGGCAGGGGCGGAAGGGAAGTGGGATTCTGGAGGGGCGGGGTTTGGGTAGCTGCTGTGCCCTGAATGTCCCTGGCTCCCAGATGTATCTCTGGGGCTTAGGGAGTGAGATGGAGTTCTTACCAGCTTCTCTGAGTGCAGTGGCTCCTCGATGACTCAGGATTTAGTTTCTCCACAGGACAGGAGCAGACCGACTCTGTGTCTGCTCCAGCCCAAAGGACCAGGCAGGGGCGGAACGAACATATATTTCTAAGTAAATGCATTATGAGTAGCAAAATATCACTGCACATGTGAGGCTGACATTATATACTTTTCATATTTTGATTGTGAACTAACAGTTAGTCACACATTTCCATTGCTCCTAGACTCTATTAATGTTAGATCCAGATGTCTATGATGCATCCTTAGATTAAAGAAAATGAGCATGAGATTGCATATGTCATACATAAATGAGCCATGCAACATTAGAAATGTGTTTTCCTGTATTTAAAACAAAAAGTCCTCACATAGTTAGCTTCAAACTCTTCTGTGCTGGTGTGAACTCTTAGAGGTGTTTTCTGTTGCATTGTCAGTGCTTGTTTAGTTGATTTATTTTTTATTTTTTATTTTTTTTCATGTGAACTGGAGAGCAGTGGAATTAGTATTACATATGTCTTTAGGCTTATAGAATAGAGTTGGAGATTGGGAAAGCCATTGGAACTTAAAAATACAAGTGAAGATAGACGAATGATTGATAGGTGACAGATAAATAGGACAGATAGATACTAAATAGACAGATAGATACATGATACATACGTCCACACATACATGCATACATACTACATACATACATACATACATACATCATAGACAGATACATAGATACATAGAGGATATTTATGTAGAAAGATTTGAGGTAGGTAGAAAGATAGATTCTAGACAGACAGACAAACATATAGTATAGGAGTGTGATCATGAGGCCTACAGCTAGTTTTGCTATGATTTTTTCCATACTAAATATATTTTTCCTGTGGCTTCAAGAAGTAATTAAAGGTCATCTTTAGTCAATTGTTGAAATTTGAGGATTTTCAATTTTAGCTTCTCATGTCATACAATAGAATTCCTTATACATCACAAAACATCCAGTGTATGATTACATTAGAATAATTGGCTAATCAGTGGATTTTATTGTTTTTTTTAATTGTCCCATATAATTATACCATATTATAAATTTTGACAATTTAAAAGTTACAGTTTGTAGTTGAGTGTGAAGGAAAGGTAAGGACATTTGGTCTCGTTCAACCATTATTGCATGCAATTTTACTGAAAACAGTCAATGGTGGAGACAATTTCAAAAAATATTATTAACTGGGACAGAGCAAAGCCTGGATTCAGTTTTCCTGGTTATACTCTAGTTCACAGTTTTCAATAGTCACACAGCTTTATATCAGTCAACATGCTACTTCTCTCCAGAATCCCATCAACCATAGACATACTGTCAAAACACTTTCTAGATATATGTCTTTTATATCATTTTCTCTTTCTATTTCATGTAAAATTTAGATACTTTTAAAATGTATTACATCTAGATAATCACTCACTTGTAAGCGAAACTAGATCTCCAAAAGTTAGTTTCATTTGAGATTTAATGAAAAAGCTCCTTTTTATGAAAACCTACAAGAAGTGTGTCAAATATACTATAAATTAAGAACTGTTTCTTTAATTTAGCAGTTGATTTTATTACATCATTTCAACAATGAAAACATCAAAGTAGTTTATAAAATTATATTAACAATAAGGCACATGGAATTTTATTATATGTAGGACTATATTAGCAATCAAGCCTTCAGATGGTTTCTAACTTATAACTGTTAAGAATTGAAAATGACTGAACCACCATCCAAAGAACATACACAGAATGGACCTAGGCCTCCCCGCACATATGTAGCAGATACGCAGCTTGGTCTTCATGTGGGTCCTGAACAACTGGAGCAGGGACTATCCCAGAAGCTGTTGCCTATATATGGAGTATGTTCTTCTAGCCGTGCTATCTTTTCTGGCCTCAGAGGGTGAGGATGCTCCTAGCTTCACAGATACTTGATGTGCAGGAGTTGGGGGATAAACATGGCAGGAAGCACCTACTCAGAGGGGAAAAGGAGTCAAGGATGGGAGGAAAGGTTGTGTGTGTGTATCGGGGGGGATGATGGGGCAGGGGTCAGTGAGCTGAATGTAAAGTGAATAAGTAAAAATAAAAAATAAAAAAAAAGAATAGTAAATGAATCATTATATCCGTTCAATTGCATTTCCCTGTGTTTTGTTTTGGTTACGGCTCAGTGTATAATTTTACTTTTTCCAACAGGGAAACAGAGAATAATTAATTCCCTATTAATATTATTAACTGATAGTGTGTCTAGATTTTGAAAATTATTTTAAAATAATTCCACCATTATATATAAAATAAAAGATACTGATGCTAATCACGCTTGCTTATATTATTTTACTTCCTTTATCTAAAACAAACTTGCAAAAGGTTTTAAGCTTTTAAAATAATGTTTCTTTTCTCTTATGGGCTTCTTTTTAGAAGTAAAAAGCTTATTTATACTTAATAATCAAGTTTAATTGTCTACTCTAAATGAAATGTAATATACTAGTATTTCCTTGATTTCCCATTAGACCCATTACATAAGTTTTATATTACATATTTTGATAATGTCTTATATGCTTGTACTTTATATCCATAGCATGCTAATCATTATCAAAAGTGTTCTGTGGGGAAGACTAAAGTCTGATTATTTTGTGCAATGACAAGAAAAACTTTCCATTCTTTTGCTTTTTACTATTCTTTTCTTCACATGAATGCAGAACTTTTATGGAATTACATTCAACAAAAAACCATTGAAACTTTTATTTAATAATACTGGAAAAATGTCTTAAAGATTTAGCCATTCCATATGCAAGTTTGAAATATCTCTGATTAATATCCTATGTAACATGAAGATCTATTTACTCTATCATAGATGCTCAACAATTGTTAAGTTTCATGACAAGAACAATAAGTAGATAATAGACTGAAGAACATTCCTAATGTAGTTTTTTCTTTAAATTTACATAATAAGAGAACAAATTAAATTATTAGTAGGGCAAGGGAATTCATTCCTGTGGACAAAGTACTCAAGAGAATAAGGTAAATGATTGCCAAGAGTTAAGGTTAGTTTGGGTTAGTGCTGAGCCTTGTCTCAAAAATAATTAATTAATTATACTGTTTAAATTATTGTTTTACAATTATATTGTTTTCTTCAGAACAAAGTTCATTGCTATTTAACAATTTCAGCTTCTTTCTTGCCAAAGGTTAACTCACACATCTACAAAGTCTGAAGTTTCTTTTTATGTTCGAGTTTCTTAAGAGTTGCTTGCTAGATTCCCATGAGTGATGCATTATTAAGATATAACCTTAGCTCTTTAAGGACAAGTACAACATGAAATGTTATAGATTATAGTTTTAATGGATATATCTTTAATTATTCATTGACATGATAAAATTCAGCATTTCTCTTTTAAAATCTCAGACTAACTGAACATACAGAACTCTCCCAGCAGGGTTCAGTTCAATTCCCTCAAATGTTTTATCAATGCAAAAGTAATAAAATGGTGTTGATCAGATTGTAAGGTTTCCTAATTAGCAGAATGTTATCAAGTATGAAGTAATTCCTGCAGTCATCTTGTATTTTGGTTTCAAAAAGAAAAATTCAGTTAAGTTAAAGCCCAGAAGTAAGTGTATTCAGACAGACTCCAGTCAGATTCCAGAGTTGGAAAACAGTCTTTGGATTTTATTTACTCAATTTTTATAATATAGTTTTGTTAATATAAGCCTAAAAGCCTGTAATTTTTCCTCAACATAACCCTATTATCCATTATTATTATCCATAATAGAATGTATTAGATTACTAGTGTCACATTTATTATTGAGAAAATACTTTAGTTTTATATTTATCAATTAACATGTTCACTTAGATAATATAAATTTTAGTGGTTTAGAACACAATTAAATAAGTTACATATTTTATATTATTAATTATTATTTTGACAATTTCTTGCAATTATTTTAATTAAGATTTCCTAATATTAATGCTGATAATTAAATCTTGTGACTTTGCTTAATTCATTTATCAGTTCCAATCTTTCTTTTAGAGTTATATATATTTTCATGCAATGCTGAAACAGTGACAGTTTGACGTCTACTTTTCCAATATAAAGGACATTTATTCCTTTCTATTGTTAGGTAACTAAAAACTGTAATATGGGATTAAACAGTGATGATAAAAATTAGCATCTTTGTTTGGAAATAGATAATTGTGTTTGTTACTTTTCTATTTCTATGATAAGATGCCAGGACAAAGAGAACTTTTGACTGATTGTCTCTTTCAGTATGGAATTTAAAGTTCTCTTTAATGATGGCTTTTGCAGCACTGAATAATTTAATTCATATTTCACTGTTGTTATCAAGAAGGGGATTGGATTTTATCAAATACTTTTTTGGTATCTATTGAAATAACCATAGCTCTGCCTTCCATTCAGTGGATATTATTTATAAAACGTATGAATTGATCTTTGGTATAGATACCACTTAATTATTGTAATTGATATTTATACTGTGTTTATACTGTTCAATTAGATTTGGTGTGCTAATATATTATTGACAAATTTTTATTTGTAGTCATCTGGGATACTGTACTACATATTTCTGTTTTTCCCCCTTTTTCTTTTTTGTCAACTTGACACAGGAGATGAAGAACATAAATTGAGAGAATACCCCCATCAATTTTACTTAGTTGATGATTGATGTGGGAGGACCCATCCCACTTAGAGTGCTGCTACCCATAGCTACTCATCTTGGATGGTATGAAAATAGAGTCTGAGCAAGCCATGGGCAACAAGATGTTGTAATAAGTAGTTAAAATCAGTCTCTGGCTCAAACCGACTATCTAAGCTATAGCTGCTCTGCCTAGCCTAGCCCCCATGTTTCATGGCCTCAGGCCCCATGCATGCTGCAGCTAGAACCGGCCCACCAGAAATACCAGCCCTGCCACCCACTAGATGCCAGTGCGAGAGACGGCTCTGCCAAACTTCCACACTGTCTCCGCAAGGCAGGGCATTGCCCAGACCGTTCAGCCATCCATGTGGGCCCAGTAAGAGAATGAGACTATAATTCTTATAGATTAATCAAAGGCTTTATATGTTTGATTATGATTAATAACAAGATGTCCATACAAAGAGAGTTGTATCCCAATTAGCTAACATAACTCTGTTTATAAGTTGGTCCCCACGAGTGCTCTTCGTACCTATATTGTTCTCTATCCTCCTACATCTCTGCCCTCTCTAGCTCCTCCTCTTCCTTTTTTCTCTTCCTCTCCTAACTCCTCTTCCTCTCCTTACTCCTCCCACCTTAGCTCCTCCTACACAAGACAATACCATTCATCTATGGCCTTGTTTCATTACTTGAATTTGTTCCTTAGTTTCACCCCATGATGGTCTGTAACCTATGAGATGTAGTAAACACTTTACTCCCCCCAAATTATTATTCAAGGTCTTTATGATGTCAATAAAAAGCCAAACGAAGACATTGCTCTGCTCCTTTAAAGTGCTGATATTAGTATATCTTTGTCTCGTAGAATGTTCAGAAGAATCTTCTCCTGCTTAAATATATACAATAATTACAAACAAAATAATATTAGTTATTTTTTAAATGTTTAGAGAATAGAGTACTGCAGCCATCTGGTATTGTTATATTAATGAATATTCTGTCAGGTTACTCATTAGTATTGTTTTGAAGTGTTCTACACTTTCATTATCCATTATCCAGGTAGACAGTATTTATCCACTTTTCTTTTATTAAATACCAATTGTACTTCTTATAGAACTATAAAATAACTCTAGAATTATATGAGAAAAAGACCAAAAAGAAGTAACCAGCCAAACTGATAATTATCACAAAAGGTAAAAGGAAATAGTTTTCAACCAGATATAAATGTGTACTGAAACTTTTACTATTTATTTATTTTTACTTATTTTATGTGTAGGGTGTAGATATATCAGTGGCAATCTATTAAAGGTTCCCGTATGAGTTCTAGGGCTGGAACACAAGCTTTCAAAGCCTCTATGCCTGTGATGTTTGAGCTACAGTCAACATACTTTCAGTAAGAGTGTTAAGATCATACATTGAAGGTGTGACTCCTTGCCAGCCCTGTTTTTTTCTTTTCCTTTTTAATGATAGTATCTTATATTTTCTTTGAATGACTTGAAACAAATTATTTAACTTCAATCTTGGTAACAGTCCTCCTTTTAGTTGTATGTGTGAGGAGATGCGAAAGGCATATACTAGCTCCATTAGCTAACACTGAAAATTTTTAGACAAAATCATATAGTGCTGGCATAAAATTAGGCACATAAAACTTGAAGTAGTCAAACACTTTTACAGTATATTTTTAGCACCCTGAAGAAAGACAATATTTTCAAGAAATGATATAGGGAACATTATATACCAATATACAGGATTATAAACCTAGAATCTTGCCTCCCAAAATCAAAGAAAAATTTTAAAAATGAATTTAAAAATTTAACTTAAGAGTTAAAACTTGAAACTTGAAATCAACTAGAATAAATTATTAAACTTCATTCAGGCCAGGCATTCCTTGGTAAACTTTTAAAATAATGAAAAGGAAGAAAATCCCAAAACCAAAATGCCATATAAAACCAAAGAAAAAATGGCACTGAGGTAAGCAAATTGCTTCCTCATCAAAAGGTATCAGTCAACAGAGTACAGAAAATATATATAGAACACAAAAATATTTGAAAACCACAGATGGGAAAAGGTGGTAGCACCCCAATTTTAAGAAAAAAAAAACCAACACAGTTAAATATAAGCAGTAAATATACAAAGGAATTTTTTCTTTCTCTTTGGATATTTTCTTTATTTACATTTCAAAAATTATCCCCCTTCCAACCCCCAGAAACTCCCTATCCCATCCTTTCTCCCCCTGCTTCTATGAGGATGTTCCCCCACCCACCCACCCACCCACCCTCAAATTTTCCTACACTGGGGCATCAAGCCTTCACAAGTCCAAGGGACTCTTCTCCCATTGATGCCCAACAAGACCATCCTCTCCTACATATGTGGCATATCTGCTGCACATTCTTTCAAAATAAAAAATAAAACGGACATATGGTTTGTATACTGGGTACATAGTTACAGGAAGCAAAACTATTATATTAGAAAGTTATGAGCACAGTGATGGTTATGAATGCACTAGTCAGAGTAGCCCAGTAAAAACAATGACCCTGTGTCTACACCCTGGCCCAAATAAATAAATAAATAAATAAATAAATAAATGAGGTTTGGTACTTACATATAAAAATAATATTCTGCTACTACCAATAATAGAATTTTTAACATTTGTAGCAACACTAGTGTTACTTGAGATTACTGTGACAAGAAAGACACAAACACAAAAAGGCAAAGTATATTCACATGTGAAACTAAAACGTCTGCTACTCTAGAATTGCACTGTATGCAATAGAAAGAGGTAGAGGCTGAGTAAACCAGGCGAGGTGTTGCAATAGGTTTATCTAACACACTATATAGAAGTAAGAATAGAGAGTTGGTTAGAACGTTCTATTGCCCAGTGAAATGACTATATAATAATAATCTATGGCTGATTTCTAATGAAAAATATAAAATTAGAACAAAGAAGTTTAATTAGATTTGACACAAATAAATATCTATGATAATAGATTCCCTTAAACAGTCTTGAATATTATATAATATATACATGTAAGAACCCATTTTTATTAATTGGTCTTTAAGCATATAGTTTTCTCATGTGTCCTTTATAAAGTTTAAGACCTTGGGTTTTTACTTATTTAAATGGATCAAAATTATCTCAATTAAAATCGGTAATTAGTAAATTTTGGCCTCATCCATTCAGGACTCTCCAAACAGTATTGTGTGACTGTAATATATGGGGAATTTATAATTTTGGAAATATACATTTTCTTAGTATTTTCACAATTGTCTAGAAAATAGAACAAAGCCACCTAAACTTTACCAATCCATACCTTGTTATCTCATGAGTATCCTTTCAGTAAACAATAGGTAAATAGTTGAATGCTATACTGGTCTTTTAAGTCTGTGTTAGTGCAGTTCTGTATTTAAACACATTGTCTTTTATTGCGTACAAAGGATAGTCTTTCTTCATTACACATAAGGCCCTATCTGCTATGACCCAGTTCCTTTTGTGTTAAATGTAACCTCTCCACCCATCCGTATCTCCCATATTCTCCTTCAGGGTCTATCCTGCTGTGTCTCCCTGATACTCCCAATCTAAGCACCCTCTCCAATTTGCTAGATCTTGTACAGTGCCAGCATCCAGTGCCCCAGTCTTAGTTTGGCCACCCCTGCCTGAGCTACTCCTAAGATCTAGGCCTCCATTAGAACTTTACATACATCCCATCCCACAGGGTCATGTGATACCAAATCCAATCTCTCCACAAAGCTGGATGTACTCAACACACTGGCTTGGATCGTGAGGCACATCCTGTATCATCTTTCTACCAAAACTACTCAGTATCATCTTTCTACCAAACTTCACTACAAACAAGTCATTTCTGAATACTATGCCCCACTTGTCCATATATCCTCTCTTCTGCTTTAGCATCCTTTTTCCTGTATTAGACTTAGAACGCACCAAGTAAGTCCACATGGCCAGATCTTATTACAAAAACACAATCTAGAAGATCAAGGCATTATCTTCTATATAAGATATACCAGTCCTGTAGAAAATGCTTGCCAATAAAACACCTTAGTGCCAGGATATAGAATTTACAGAAATCATAAGCTTTACTAAGTACTTCAAGGAGTTTGAAAAAGACACAAAAAATAGCTCAGTGAAACCAGAGAAAAATAACTTAAGGGGTATATCATATAGACTTTGAAGCCAACTTTCAGGGTGGCTTGTTTGTTTGGTTGGTTGGTTGGTTGGCTGGTTTTGTGGGAAAGTAATATGGTCCAGATCATTTTTCTCTTTAAAACTTATTTTCTTAATACGTTTTTCCTAATATGTTAACAAGGAAATAACAGTTCTTGCCTCATGAAGATATCATGTAGAATAAATGCAAAAAGGTACAATAAATTCTCAGGAAATGTTGGTCACTGGTAACATCATTAGCTTAGTTTATAGTACGAGGAAGCAGCTGTCCTATACTAACTAAATGCTAAAAGTTCCTAGCAAGTTTTCATCTGTTCATGAATGCCCCAATTTAGGCTTCCTTTCTTCTCCCCTGCCTCCATCCCTTTCCCTCTCATTTTAGTATTTGAAAGACTAAAACTAAATCAGTTTAAGAAGTTAATAAATTAAAGTTATATTTTTAAAACATAAAGAAACATACACAAACCGAAATGGTTAAGACAATACAGGTCTTGAGAATGGAATTCAAAAGGAGATAGAAACATAGTCAATGTTTCAACCAAAATGAAGACTGAAAGGAAAACCTTATAGTGAATCTAGAAAACACAAAGAAAAACCATACACATACAATGAGCCAGTCAGAATACAGAGGATCAGAACTCAGAGATAACTTAGAAGATCTAGAGCAATGAATATAAAAAAATAGAATAAATCAAGGAAATAAATGAACAACCAGAAAATGAAAAAAAGCCAAAGCCTCAAGTTATAGGCACAGATGACAGTGAAGAACCCCATAGCAGTGACGTAAACCAGATCTTCAACAACATCATAGTAGAAAACTTCTCTGAATTAAGGAAAGACATAAACAGGTAGAAAAATCAGACAGAACACCACATAGACCAGACCATGAAAGAAAGTGCTTATATCACGTTACAGTTACAATACATGCTAAGTGTACTTAACAAAGGAAGTTAATGAAACATTGAAAGATACAGAATAAAAATACACAAGTCACATTTAATGGAAGGCTCATTAAAATAATAGGTGATTACTTAATACAAACATTGAAAGCCAAAAATATATTCCAAGTACTAAAAGACCATGAAATCAACCTTGACTATTATACCCAGGAAAATTATCAGTCATATTTGAAAGATAAAAGTTGTATGATATTAATACTTTAAAAATTATATTAAACAAATCAAACAAATGAAATACTGGAGTTAATATTTCATGTTCTATAAAGGAAGAATTATTACAGCATTTGTTTTATATTATTTTTAAGTCACATTTATATAGCAAATAAACTCATGAGGTAAAGATACTATCTCCTCTGGGGGTCAATCTCCCATAATCTGTACAACAATAAAGATTGCATTTAACTCATATAAAACATAAAAAGAAAAATGAAAGAAAAGAACAGAAGAGAGAAGCATAGCAGAGATACCGTGTAAAGAAATATGAAGCAATAATTATTAAAATGCAAAGTACCACTGAGAACAAAATTGACAATACCAAATCCCCCGAAAATAGGAATTTTCAATATCAGTATCCTCGATTCTCCAATCAGAAGGAATAGACTGGTCAAACAGATCAGGTCATACATATGTCTGTTGACTACAAAAATCACACTATAGTTTGAAAGGTAGGTATTGCTTTGCTGTAAATAGGTAATTAGAAGTACTCCAAGCAAATGAGTCTAGGAGGCAAGCAGGCATCTCTATGCTGATATTTGACAAAACAGACTTGAAAATAAAACTAGAAGAGGTCAAATTGTCAAAGCTAGCTTTCGTTAACAAGGAAGACAATAATAAACTAAACCTATGTGCTGCGAATTCTTGAGATCCTAATTTTATTAAGCAAACAAACATACAAGCAAAAACCTACTACTCAATTTAGAGAATTAGAAAAGCATAAATTTACTAGTAGTGTGTGATATTAATAATCAACGTCTCATTTTCTCTAATAGACAGTTTATCTGGACAAGAAATAAACAGAGAAACATCAGAATTTATTTCCCTCATACCTCCACGGTTTAACAGATGTCTCAAGCATATTCTACCAAACATCAAAAATAGACACTCTATCAGTATAAAAGGGCTTTTTATTAAAAAAAAAAACCCTAGGACAAATTCTAGGACATAAAAACAAATATCTGCAATGCAAAAAAATTGAAGTAAGGAATGTATCCTTTCTGGCAACACTATCATAAAACTTAAAATTTGCCACAAACAAGCCTCTAGTAAATTCACAAACTTACTAGATTTTATCTGTTAAAGTGTTCATGGCTAAAGATTATATATATGTTTATGAATAAGAATATTTAGAAAATTACTTGTTTGCAAAAGAAAAGTATAATGTTGGAAGTAGTAGTTGAATTTAAAAATGTTATTTGCATTCTTTTTATGCAACTAGATTGAGCCAGATTTTTTTTTTGTTATTGTTGTGGTTTATTGATTATTCTTGGAGACAGAGTTTCAGTTTGTAGCCAAGGCTAGTATGAAACTTTGAGTGAATATGCATACTTTTATTTAACAGTAGTAGTAGTCAGGACTTCTACACATGAAATATATGACAAGATCTTGTTTGTTATAATCTAAAGATACACTCATATTTCTGAAATTCTCCACATGTGTCCATATTAATTATTTATAAAAAAAACACAGGTTTCTGTTGGGAGCTGACTCTTAGCTGAAAGTAGCTATCATCTTTACAGCCATCTCAAGCCATATACCCTGACAAGAGACTTGTTTTCAACAGCCTGCAATAGCTTAACACACTCTGATAAACATCTTGTTACACTGTTTAGTGCCCCCAGCTGCAAGGTGCTCTTGGTATCCATGGCTACAAGGCATGTGACGTAGGGGCTTCAGTTGAGCTTGTCCACGAGGGCAAGTCACGTGGTAAAGGGTATAAATACCCAGGATTTCCTTTCTATTGAGAAGGTGGAAGGAGTGAGGAGAATATAGAAGAAGAGAGGAGAATAAAGAAGAGACTTGAAGAGACTCCACCAGACTCTGTCTTGTATCTATCTTTTGCATCTCTCACCTCTTTTTCCCCCTTCCTCCGTCCCCACTCTCTCTCTCTTGCTAGACCCTGACCTGCAGACCGGAGCAGCAGAACCGGCCGGCCTTTACAAAGTAGCAGAACCGGCAGTTACAAAAGAAACGGCCGTTACAAAGTGGATACTCAACAGGTTTGGATGAGGTGGAATAGAAAATAACTCAGCCTTTAAGGTGCATCAGTTCTTATTCTGTAAATGTGCACAACACTGCACTTAGTTTTATTGTTGTGGCATGTTCTTTTTCTGCATTTCACTCATCCTTAATCTTAAGTCTGTATGTCATCTAAAATGAGTTAATGTTCTTCGTAAAGCATCTGGCCCCTAGCTTTGAACGCAATTTTTTTCTGTTCATTAACTTAGTGACCCTGATTTGTCACTAAGTTATGATGTCACTAAGTAATGATTCACCAAGAACTTACATGCTAGGGAAGCTTATACCCTTTACATTGGTAAATGGTTTTACATACTCTCATTTCTACATGTACCTGCATAGAAATATATACCCTTACACTGTTATTGCATTCCAATAATATTTAAGTCACTGTCCCCTTAAGATCAATGACTCTCACTTACAATATCCCCCTAACACGAAGTAAATGGCATTGTCTGAATTGATTAGTTGAATAAATACTTTGGGGCTACTTAATGGTTTAAAACTAAGGTTGTGAAGGGTAAAGACAAAAGATAGGCAAATCCATTTCTAGTCACTCTCCTGAAACTGGTTAAAATGCTCATCTCAGAATGTGATAGTCTTGAAAGGATAGAGTGTTTTGATGCTGTTTGTTTTTCTTCATTGGTCTTGTTTGTTTTCCTGAGATCCTAACTAGTAAACATCAGAATATATGGTTTGTAGATTTTATGTGCTTTGTGTCACATGTCTCAAATTCTTTTATTCATCTTTAAATATCTGTATTATTCTTACATGCGTATCTTTGCGTGGGTATGTACACATGAATGCAGTGGCTAAGGAGGCAAAAAAGAGGCGTCATATCTTCTGGAGTTAAAAGAGGTCAGGTTCTGTCAAGCATGGATGCTAGAAAATATATTCTGGTCCTCTGCAAGATCTTTGTGTTCTTTTCACCTCTGAGTGATCTCTCCCATCCCTTCAAGCACAGACTTGGCACTGATTTACTTAGACTTAACAGTTCTTACCCTGGATCACTAAACTATACAGAAAGAAGCCCGGGAACGGCTGTCATTAAACAGCTGCTCGAGTGCTTTCTCATCTGTTGAGTTCCAGAAGACCAATTTTACTCCGGAGTTTAACAAAAGACACGACTCGAATGCGTCATAAATCTTCCTCTTAGAGGAGCCTGAATAATGAATGATGCTGCACTTTGTGAGTCATCACCTTACCTTATCTCAAATCCATCCGCGATGGTGAAATTGTAAAGCAGGCAGAGCCCAAACTAGAGATCCGAGTTCAGTCCCTGGCACTCACATGGCAGGAGAAAACAGGCTCTCACAAGTCATACTCAGGCTTTCACATGTGTGCAGTGGTATGTGCGCAAGCATGCTTGTACACTAACCCTCTCTCACTCTCTTTATCTCTCTGTCTCTCTGTCTCTCACTCTGTCTGGGTGTCTCTTTCTCTGTCTCTGTCTCTCGGTCATAAATACACACACTATGAACAAACAAATAAAAATAATGCAATTACAATGACAATATTAAAATATTTATTTAATCTTAAAACTTGAGAGGAAGAAAATTTAAGAGTACTAATGTTTTTTTAACTCTTGCTAGTGGCCAGAGATTCTCTAAAAATATTATATTATTAATGCAATGTATCTTTCTTTTATTATTTAAAATTTCTCTAGAACTATTGTCCTGTAATGTCTTCGTCTAAAGTACCATTGCTAAAACCAGTCATCATCATCTTGTTTACAATGAATGTCCAGGCATTATGATGCTCCTGGCAAGAGTCTGAACAGCCATTAAAAAATGAAAGATCAGTACTTTTTTCCTAGCCAAGATGTACTCATATAGTGTAAGATAAAGAAAAACTCCGTAAATATTTTGTGATAAAATTTAAATGACTATAATATGAAAAAGGATCATTGAGTGGTATTTTGTTTTGTTATGACATACATCTTAAAATTATAAATTTGATGAAAATAAAAATTAGAAAGGAAAACTATTCTGCAGAATGTAGACAAATACATCAATTTAACTATAGCAATTATTTTTAGCTTCATTTTCCATATACAAACTGGCCATGGGCATTTTCCAGCCCATAATTCATACAAGCAGTGTTTGATAAAAGAAGACCTTTCTCGCTTATGTTTCTAACTTGATGATTATATTGTTATTCATGACATCCTCTATGAAAATTATAATTAAAAACATGTTTACAGTTTATGGAGCTGGAAGTTCATACAGAGGAGGTGGAGATGGTGATGGGGAACACTTTGAAAAAGAAATACAAGATTTAAAATAGATTTGAAAGCTAATATCAATGTATGTATGATGATAAAGGAATTACAGAAACATTTCAAGTTCTTTGAGAAAACACAGACACAGACACAGACACAGACACAGACACACACACACACACACACACACACACACACACACAAATTCCCTGTGAGTGGAGTAAGACCTAGCATCTATGTCATGTTTTATTGCTACAGCTAGGGTAAAACTACAAGTTGGAAAATTGTCCTGGGAGGCTTTTCCTAAAATAAGAGTCCTGAGAAAAATCAGAATAGAAAAATGAACTGAAAAATATGCACATGTGTCCCCCTACCCGAGTAGTAGATAGTCTCAGGGCATTCTTACTATCCAACACACACACACACACACACACACACACACACACACACAGAGAGAGAGAGAGAGAGAGAGAGAGAGAGAGAGAGAGAGAGAGAGAGAGAGAGAGAGAGAGACCATGTTCCCTGAAGAGCCTCCAAGAAGAACGGGAACTTTGTCTCCTGACAGGCACTTGCTTTAACTGTCTCTATTCCCAATATGAAAGTTTTATTGGCCTGGAGTCTACGGCAAAGAAACCTTGAACGAAATGTCTTTGCCACAGACAATGCATCTATATCTACTTCTGTGTAGCCTTTTTGCAAGTGTTGTATTTATAAGTATGATAGGTATTTCCAGACATAATTTCACTTGTCTTCTTTCTACTGACAATTTTTGTCTTTTACAAACACTTCCATATAGACATTAAGACTGTTGAACTATTTGATCCCACAGCAATTTTAAGGTTTGTTCTTCTGCTCTGGGATTTACTTTGATGATTTTATAACATTTTGGTCCTACTCCCTCGAAACTGTAAACCATAGACTTTATGGTTTCTGGGAATAGCATTCAGTCAATAAATGTGTTGTATATTGTTGATTATTCTGAGGAACAGTGAGGCAGAACTGCTGAGAATATCGGAGAATATTTAAAGAGTACCTGTAGGCAACAGTATTATCAGGGCCTCCATTTGGAATGCAACAGAAGCAGCCGGGGGTTCTGCTAATTTCAGAATGATGCTTATATTGAAAGGACATTTCAGAAGAAAATAACTTTTAGATGGGCAATCTGTGTCTTGTTTTTAAATACAATTCACAGCAGGGCTTAGAATCTACTAATTTGATTAATGCTGCATTTTTATTCTTTACAATACTCTTATAATGATATGATTCCATAAATTTAAAAGTTGAAATTTATTTTTTATTTTTTATTTTATTTTGTACTCTTCTCTCCTCCATTTCCTCACCCCTCTGTCTCTGTCTGTTTCTCTGTCTCTTTCTCTTTTACTTACTCTCCCTCTCCCCCTCCCCTGTTCCCTGGGACAATATTTTTTTCTATGTAATTCGCAATATTCTTTCTTAGCCTCCTGAATGCTATGTTAATAGGCGTTCTCCTGTAAATTTAAATTTGAAAATGCTGAAATATCTTGCCCAGTTTACATGAACTAAATTTACATAACTAAATTTCAAACATGTTTTTGTTAAAATACATCCATTCATCTTTAACTCCATCCTTCAAATGTCATTACTATTTGACACTGTTACTGTGGAGATGTGAATAAAAATCTATTTATCCCAGATAGGGAAGACCAAATTAAGGATCTCACCAAATTCCAGCAGAGGGAATCAATAGTTTACCAGAATCACTTACAGTAGGACACACGGTAGGCAATTTACAGGAAGAAATAACTTAAAGTCAGTTACATCAATGGAAGCCTACTTCAGCATGGGTAATGACCCAGGGCACAAAATCTTGAATCATAGATCTAGCTATTTAATTTGCAGGAAGCACAAGAATTTAGAGAATATTATTTCTAGGCAGTTTCTTAATTATTTCCAGGCAGCTCAGCTTATTTGAGGGTATTTCTCAAGCGGTGTTGATTTCTTATATAACCTTGATTGCAGGACAGATCTTGTGTATCTAAACAGTTTCAGGGATTTCCTGAGATTTATGAGTTGAGTCTGCTCTGCATCTTAAGGATGCTCTCTTTAGAACTTCTTGAGTCTTCCCTGAGAGATAGAATGTTTCACTTCATTTCAAAACACCCAGAGTATTTAAAATATTCAAAGCTGGAAAGTTTTATCATAGAAGAAATTGGGGTACACAACAGTCATCCACTCATTTTCTGGTTAAGTATAGTTCTTAAATGTGTGGATACAGTGGTTAGGAATAATTGCTTGCTTGATAAAATCTAGACTCACTAGAGAGATAGGTCTTTGTGTATATATGAGGGATTATTGTTTGTGTTAATTAATATGAAAAGGGCCATCATGACTGTGGGCTGCCCTTTCAGAAAATCAACATTTAAATAGAGGATAAGTAAGCAGAGATGTAAGAAGCAATTATTATCCTCTGATCCTTTACTCTGGTTAGAATGATACCAGCTATTTCAAACTCCTACTGCCTTGACCTCCATGCTATAATGTCCTGTAACGTGGAAGTCAGAACCAGAATGAACCTTTTTTTTCTCTTATGCTGTATCTTATCATAACAAGAAGCATAGAAAATTTCCAGATAACACAGTGTGCATGCCATACTCTGTTGTAATTGGTAAATGGAACAGCGTCATTCAAGATAAATGCCCTAGGCTACACTGGAACAATAGAAAAAGTATCCTAAGGCAAAACCCTACCAGTCAGAGACTTCATATTGTGAAATTCCAACTTCAGTAAAAGAATAAAGGTCTAAGGTCAAAATCAACTATCTAGGAAGCTTCCCAAGAGTCTACAGATACAGGAATCAAGACCCAATATTTTTTTCCCATAAGTTAATTACTGAGACTATATTTCTCAGTCTAGATCTTATTTTTCACAAGTCATCTTTAATCTGACATTTGATTACTTGATTAGATTGTCATATTAATTTAATGTCATTATATGGTTAAGAATCTAGTTTGGTTCCCAGGATCCACATGAAAGAGCTCACAACTGCCTGTAATTTCAGATCCCAGGGAATCCTCTTCCTCTGGCCTCTACCGTTACATGTATTCATGCAGATACATATAGACACAGAAATAGACACACACACACATATGCACATGTACATGATCACTTAAAATAATAAAAAATAAATTATAAAAGAGATAATATGAGTGTTAGCTGGCCAAATAGGAAGTCCTTAAGATTAGATAGCAGTACTGATTCTCTGTGCCTCGAAAAATGCCATGCCTCTTTTTCTTAAGAATGTGTTCATTTATTTTTAGATTGCATCTTTTCCAAGCAGAAAAAATTGATTCACATTTTAGAAAAATACATAATAGTATGGTTTAAGATGGCGTTGTACAATGATATTCCTGACACATACTAAAATCTCATATTGCTCAATACCTTAAAAAATATCTTCTATCTATTGACTTCAAAAGAATTATGTACTTATATCTGCTCAGCAATGTTCACCCAAGATAAGCAGTGACCATTCAGCTCTATAAACAGAGGTTTACAAACAACTTAAAGTATTCCATCATTTTTTAAATGTAAGGTATGTATGTAAAATCAACAATATTGACAAAATATGAAAATATTAATATTATTGAAATATTTTTGTATCTCCAAGTAAACAAAATAATGAATATAAATGAGAGAGACTCAAATGGATTTTCTTATTATATGTTAATTACAGATGTCATGAAATCATTTAATTACATTTATTAAATATCAATTAATTAATTAGTTAAATAATTAAAAATTAACTAATTAAATATTCTTTGTGTAAACTAAAACAAAATTTCTTCTTAAAACACGATACTTAAGTTATAACTTCTTATATCTACATATTTATTTTATAAACAGAGAGTGGGGTGCTGTCATTTCTCTAGCAATTAGTACAAGACAAGGATGAGTCCTTATAAAATAAAAGTACACTTTTTAAATTAATTGGCTATCTGATTGAATGATTGATTGATTTCTGTGAGACACAAGGTCTCACTATTGTAAACCAGGTGGGTCTCACACTCCTGTTAATGCTCACAAGGTTTTAATAATAAAAAATTAGATTTTCTTAAACCTATTTTAGTGTTAATTTGAAAAAAAACTTTCATGTGTATACAAAAGATAAATGTGGAGATTTTTAATTCCTTACCAGTTCAAATAAAAGCTTATAAACATGTAACAGCATGTAAGAAAATAGTGTAATTTATGAGATATGTGCATTTAGCATGAGAGATATACACTCTGCCAACACAGATTGTTCACTCACTGCAGGCCCTGACTTCTCCATCCAGCAGGTGCTGTTGGCTTTAATCACTGTTCCAGAGTCCAATAGCCACTAATTGATCTGCACACATAAACCCCACTCTCAGAATCTGTGTCTGAGGCAAACTCATTACAAACAGGAAGATAATTTCAGATGCCTCTCCAAGAATGGCATTATGCCAATCAATGCTACCCAGAAAATGCCAGACAACATTCACTTATAACCTTCTTAAGAATTTCATTCTTTGATAAATTAGAGTGTGTGGATGTCTTTATCAAACCCATGCTTAGAGAGATAATTAGCAAATCATTGGAAATAAAGTAACATCATATAACTCTGTCATGGTTTAAATATGCTTGGCCCAGAGAATGGGACTATTTGGGGGTTTGGTCTTGTTGAAGTAGGTGTGGAATTAAGACCCTTGTCCTAGCTGACTGGAAATGAGTATTTGGCTAGGAGCCATCAGAAGAAGATGTAGAACTTTCAACTCCTCCTGTATCATGCCTTCCTGGATGCTGACATGTTCCTGTCTTGATGATACTGGACTGAACCTTTGAACCTGGAACCCAGTCCTAATTAAATGTTGTCCTTATAAGAGTTGCTTTGGTAATGATGTCTGTTTATAGCAATTAAACCCTACTATGACAAACTCTTAATGCATGTGAGATCTTTCTCAAATTCATTTTATGTGCTACATAGTTAGACATTGTATTCATTCACTCTTTATTCCAAAAGTCCTGTGATGAGAAAATCAGGAATGTGAATTAAGCTATTTAATAAAAACAATTTGCAAAATTTAACACTTAAAGACTGCACGGTCTGGCCTCAGTGAAAGAAGACCCATCTAATCCTCGAGAGAATTGAGGCACTAGGGAGTGGGGAGGTCTGGTGGGGTGAGAGTAGGAGGGTGAACACATCCTCTTGGAGATGGGAGAGGAAGAATGAGATAAAGAATAGTCAGAGGGCAGGCCAGAAGGGAGATAATGACAGGATTGTAAAAAAATTAAATAACAATAATAAAGTTTATTTCTTCATTTCCTATTAAAGTACTTTAAAATGCAAGGTTATACCATCTTAAAATATTTTTGTACTATTGAGCATTTTTTTCATTAAGGGTTTAAAAACTTGACAGGTGACAAATTGTAACACCTCTAGAGTGTGCAAGAAAGCATCGTGGATGATTAAAAAAAGAATGCACCTGTGTTGGAAAGGTGGGATATAATAAAAATATAAAGAGTTCTAAAAGAAAAGTTCATATCAACAGACTGATCTAATAAGTAATAATAGCAAACTCCTACCTAGAACTTCAGGTAGCTAGTAAGAAGAACTATAAACAATTCTCAGAACCCACACTAATTAATGTTATTTTTTTGTAGCTTCTAAGAAGTAATTTTACCTAATTTCTTACAATAATCACCTCCACTGGGAAAATGCCAAATTCTTTAGTAGAAATAGATGCTTAAATTTAGAGAATGATTTTAGAAAATACAATATAGTGACAAAGTTGTAATTAACTCCATAAAGGTAATTATTCTTTGATATGAACTATTTATTACATTTTAAGAATCAGTAAGCTAAAGTTACTAGTCTCTATCCCTGTTAAAATTTAAATACTACTCAAGAAATATTATGTTCTATGTAATTAACAGAATTCCAACATGGCTTTTTAAAAAAAAACATTTAATATTTCAATGTGTAAGTGTGTGTGTGTCTGTGTTTGAGTATACAAATGTATGTGGGTGCTCATATAGGCCAGGAGAGGGCACTGGAATCCCTGTAGTTAAAGGACGCTGTGAGTCAACACATACTGGTGGTGGGAATTTGTCCTAAGAAGGAGCAGGAAGTGCCTGTAGTTTTACCTGTCTCTCCAGCCTGAACTAATCTTTTTCATCAATTGTGTTCACAAGTTTAGACAGTAATAGAATGAACAAGAAGGAAGGGATAGATCTTTGCGTTTCTTTAGTGTTTGGATTTGTCAACAAAGCTTGAACCAGATATCTTGCTAGTTATTTTATTTTTATAAAAGCTCTTCATGTTTAATTTACGTGTGCACAAGTGCACACACACACACACATATACACAGGAGAGACAGAGACACAGAGAGACAGAGAGACAGCTAGAAGCTAGAAACAGAGGCAGAGTGGCAGAGAGAGAGAGAGAGGGAGGGAGGGAGAAAGAGAGATATTAGAAAAAGAGTTCAGGGTTCTCTTTCTCTACCTTTCTCTTTCTCTGCCTCTCTTCACTCTCTTTCTTTCTTAATTTCTCTTCTCTCCTCCACCCCCACCCTCTCTCTGTCTTCATGTTGACTTCCCTGGTCTTTTTCCTTGGGACTGGTCAACTAGTTTGAGAGCTACCCCTAATAAACCTGCCTTTACACTTAAAAATGAAAAAGGAAAAAAAGGACTTGTAAAGTTTTAATAACATTTGAGCAATGCTAACGGGATGAGGCTGAACACATACAGGAACTTCAGACAGTTGTTATCTAGGGATCTAACTCCATTAGAAAACAGAGCAGGAGGAAGAAGAACTTAAATAAATAAATAAATAAATAAATAGATAAATAAAAAAACACATATGGCAACATAGAGTTTAAGAAATTATTTTCTAAGGTGAAAATAATTTAGTTGATAGAAATAACTATTCTGAAGAGGTCTGATTGTTGCTGAATTATCCAGTATCTGTCACTCCCAACATTTAGACAGTTTTTACGTTTTGATCTTATGGTTAGGAATACAATAAACACCATGCATGTTGAGCATTTTGCTAAAGTATCTATAACCTAAACTTCTAGTCTAAAAATGCTGGGGCAAAGAACCATGGGATCTTAAAAATAGAGAGTACGCCACAGATATGTGCAGTTGCTGTTCCAGAAGCCTGCTTTTGAGGCAAGATAGAAACATAAGAAACTACGGCGACATAGGGGGTCATGCTGAGAGAGGAAATAGTTTCCCATCATCATGGACATTACAATTTAGTTCTAGAAACCATCAATAAAGGACCAATATTTTGCTACTTAAAAAAAAAAGAAACTGAATAAAATATCCACAAATTTTGCCGGGCTAAAGAAACAACACTAGACTTTGATTTGTTATCAAGATCACTCTTTTTAAGAGACATGCCATGCTCTAAAAATAGTTAATATTCAATTTGCTACATGCACTTGCTGCTTGTCAACAAGTGATTGAGGAACTGTGTCCAGGTGGTACGTCCTAACTCTTTAATTGACATGCCACTTGACTCTAGGCCTTTAGAAGATATAATGTGTTGCCGTCATTCATTTAGTTCTGCTTATGTTCCCAAACCATGTCACTTTAAAGACTCCAATTTCATTGGTTAAATAAACAAAAACATTAATACTAGATGAATAACAATAAACATTGTATCTGACTGCAAAGGAGTTGACTCTCTTTAATTGAAGCCATCATTATAATACTGTCACTAATAAGATGACTGGAAAACAGAATATATAAGCAGTATCTACAAACGTTGATTAATCTGTGTGACATGTCATTTAAAGTCGTGGCATGTTTCTGAACATCAAAACTGAAATCAAACTTGAGCCACCACCAGTGAACTTTTGTGGATCCAAGTTTGCTTGCCTTGCAAACAAGTTTGCTTGCCCATATCCGCTAGATACATATTTCTTGCAAGCTCCTACGCATTTATTAAATCACACAGACTTCTGCTGGTTTCTGCCCTGCTCGTATGTTCCTATAAACAGACCTACAGATGGTTATGGCAAGTTCCTGTGTGTGCATATTGGAGGGCCTGCTGGGTGGCAAATTGCACTCTTGTTTTTCTCTAGGAGATTTCAATGAATTTTCTTCCTGGTTCATTTTTCTCCCTGATAGGGCATCATATGGCCTTCCGTGTATAAATGTGAATTTGAAGTAGCCTGGCATAAAATAGGGTGCCAATACCATCACATTTCTATTGTGTCAGGTTTTAATAAGGCTTGTAATAGGTTTTGGTTGTCAAATATATGGGTCAGTGAGAATAATGTTGAAAGTAATAAGGTAAGGTGTAATTCCGGGGACACTTATGAAGAACTTGATATGGTGAATTTTGCAGTTAACAAAGAACACCAAGTTGGCATATCATGTCAATGGTGGTCGTGCACACTGGTCTGTATTAAAATGTTACTGGATGCTAACAGCCAATACGGTTAACAGTACTCTGCTTGGTTGGTTAGTTGATTGGTTTTTTGGTTTTGATTTTTTTCTGAGACATATATATATTTTTTTTCTGTGTAACCTGGCTGTCCTAGAACTTGCTTTGTAGAACAGGCTATCCTTGAACTCAGAGAGATGCCTGCCTGTGTCAATCTTTCTGAGGCAGTTCAGAAGCACCTATAAATTCAGCTCCAGAAAAAAATACTATTAAATTTGATAAATTATAAGCAATGCTACTGGATTCATGATATGCATGAGACTAATTCATTCTCAACTATGCATTTATTTTACTATTGATCCTGAATTAACAACACTGATAGTTATATTGAAGAACAAATATATTCCACATAATGCCAATATGTCATAAATTGTTTACACTTTCAAACTAAGCTATTGGGTCTCTTTATAAATGCTTTATTATGCTTTTTAATTTAAGGAGTGATAAAAATAAAACATTCCTATGTTGTTCATTTTTGTAGTCCTAGAAATTTTCATGTAAATTATGCCAAATTGGACTTAAAATACATAAACGCTAGAGAATATTGTAATCAACTTAGAAAATAACAGAGCAGAGATTTTAGATCCAGGGACCATGCAGGGCATATAGATTGAGAACAATCCTCATTTTCAGTCCCTGTCCATTTTTTAATGTACTTTCTACACAAATACTACTTCAAACTCAGCAACACATACAACCCTATAGCTGTCTGCAAACCACTACATTTTACAACAGTACAGGACACCAGTCTACTTACTATTATTTTCTTTCCTGTTTTGTATAAGAGACATTGAGGGAGAAGAAACAAACTCATAAGTTTTGACAAGAGAAGTGAGGTTGACACTTCATATCTAACCTTAAATATGTATTCAGTTTACAAATATGTTCTTATGCTCACTATTCAAAAATCCATAATACATACCATTAACATGAACATATAAGTAATTGTAACTTCTAAGCAACTTGATAACTTTTTAAAAAATAATCATTTTATGTATAGAAATGTACTTGCATATATGTCTATGCAACACTTTCAGGTCCAGTGTGCCCAAGCCCATAAGAGTCTGTAGATTCTCTTGGAACTGTAGTTAAATGTTATAAGCTGTTATATGGGAATTCAACTCATATCTTCTGCAAGAGCAGCAAGTAATCTTAGCTGCTCAGCTATCTCTTCTGCAAAGGCGCAATAACTATAGAATATTCAGTCTATAATTATTTAATGATAATAGTAAATGATTTGTAAATATTCTGATATATAAAATTCAAAGATTTTATACGTATTTTTATTCAATACATGAAAAAGACTGTATCACTATCAAACTACAAGCAGATCACATTTAATAGTTCCTGGGCACTGAGTGTGAATGAGTACTGAAATATAAGTAGAAAAAAAAAAACTAACTGACAAAGGATATTACTCAAACTTTACAAAGTATTCACTTTTAATGTGAGAAAACTAACTCAGGTCAGAAGTCCATGTTCACTAAGTTATATCCTGTTTGGACGAGAGGTTCTACTCTTAAATCACTTTCATCTGAACTTGTGTTTTGATCATCATAAATGTTAGTGTCTCAGAAGTGCTTTCTATTTTTATTTGAGACACTTTGATTAAAGACAAATTGCTAGCCCAGCAAAAAGTTAAGTTAGCACCGAGGTAGTTTCTGTAAAATTACACAATCAAGCTATTTTCAAAATGGTTTTAGAACTCATAGAAAATATGCTTTAGAAATAAATTGTTATTTTATCATAATATATTCAGGAAGTAAATAACTAAAATACAAGGCAGGTTGTATTTGATAATTTAAAATCTCTTATGTGTTAGCCACTGATTAGAAAATATTGGAAATGATACAGAAAAACAACCTCTAAAGTGTAGATAACTGAATCTTGGTTAGAGCTTTGCTGAGCAAAGGATATTAGGGATATGGCTTTAAAACCAAAAGTATAAAATTTAAATAACTGTAAAGCACTGCATTCACAGACCCATGAATAATGGAACTGCAAGAGACTTCAAAGACACTCGAGTTCAGTGTTTTTAGCATTTCCTGGAAGCCATTACACTCTTCAGTGTTTCACTGGTTAGAAAGCTAAGGCATTAGAAAGCATAAAGAAGTTGTTGACCAACATGCAATTCTTTATTGTACAAGAGTGTCTTATCACTGTAAGATTTAGTATACTCATTTCTCTAAAGCTGATGAGGCCTCACTAGCTACAGTGGCAACAGCAAGTCTGTGCATTTCATGTCTAAGTGCCCTTACAAATCAGAATCTTCCTTAGGATAGAACTGCTAAATTGCCTCAAAATCCCCAAATCTATCCATCCATATGAACTGAAGACCTAAAACTTGATTTGTGTGTGATACTTTAATCATACCTCACAGTTACATAACATTAGCTCAGCTATATAGTGTGCATGCCCATAATCCAAATATAAAAATTAAAATAAAAAACAAACAAACAAAAAAGCTCTCTGAATATCCAGGTATTGCATACCAGGGACATTTAGTTTCTTTTTATTTTTGACATGAAAGTGTCCCTTCTTTTATTTGTTTTCTTTTTTCATCAGTTTTATTATTTAGGAATCAAGTTAGGTAATTATTCTTTGTTTTTGACGTT
This sequence comes from Grammomys surdaster, assembly GCF_004785775.1. NCBI lineage: Eukaryota > Metazoa > Chordata > Mammalia > Rodentia > Muridae > Grammomys > Grammomys surdaster. The sequence continues at coordinate 3,600,459 of NW_021621071.1, forward strand.
CACTTGCCATATAATCTATTTTTCATTCTTGCATGAAACCAAAGTAATATAAAATATCCACAGGAAAACCTCTTTGTGGGTTATATATCACTTATTTCTCAACAGTTAATGTACATATACTGCTATGGTTTGTTTGCTTCTCTTGTTTCCATGGTTATATTTAGCCTAAGGTGGGGAGGTAACATGAAACAGAAGTGTGAGTAGAATCTGGGAGGAACTGGGGGAGGAATACTCTTATAATATTAATTATGAGAATATAAATATGTAAACAAACATATTTAAAAGAATATAATTATTGAATTCAAATAATGCCATAGCGTTATTAACATCATATTCTTGTTAAATTTATTATAGATTTATTATGAGATGCCATCATTTGAGACACAGAAAAAAATCATAAGAAAATATCTGCTGTTATTTTTGGAAATTGAGGATAACTTAAAATTATTTCAAAAGAAAGTTCTAATTTTTTTTTTTGAAAGAAGATTCAATTCCATAGAATCTTGGTACTTCATTCTTAAGCCTGTTCAAATAAATACCCTGTCTTTTTTCAACATCTTCAGAATAATATTTTTTCCTCAATAAAAACTTGAATTTTGATGAGTGCATTATAATACGAAAACAGTGGTGAGCTACTGCATATGTGGTGAAATTAGTAAATTAGTAACAGGAAAAGACCCTCATAGCAATTGAGAGGGAATACCAAGATACTCAGAAAAAAATTCTAACAGGCTCTTATGTCATCCAAACATATAGAAAAATGTCTATAATTTATCAAAAAAACACTAAGTGACCCAAAATATCCACAATTATAGATGTCATATAGTTTAGAAAACCAAGTATCCTGGGGGATACAATTCAATTCAGAATACAATTTGAGGAAAAGCAAAATAATTATTCAAAAAAACTCAAATTCAAAGAATAAATAAAAATAAGCAAAGAAGTTGTGAAAATAGGATGAACAGATATGTGGTGAACCATTCACAGAATGAACTGTTAGCAGTGTATGGCAGTTTCTACCAGCATGCATTGCACATTCTAGAAACTTGGATAGAATAAAGTGTTGATCTATCCAATGAAACATGTAGTAAAATTTAAGAATATATAAGGGAGGAGATTTAAGTTCTCATGTATTTATAGTATAGGAGAAAAAGAGGAAAATATTTTAATTTATATTTTAATAATTGGTATCAATCTAATGATAGTTGCCTAACCCTACTGACACCACTACAACACTGAACCTAAGACTCAGTGAACATCCCAGGAGAGGAGACAGAAATACCGTGAGAACCAGATGACCAGCTGTCTGAAGTGAGATCATGGGCTGAGACAGAAAAACTCCACCAATGACATCTCAATAATACGGCTGACTAAATGAGATGTTCGACATTTAAGACGTGAGCCAATATACAGGCTAACGTGGAAGATAGAAATGCATAGGCAGAGAATTACAGAAATGCTAGTATAAAAGAAATACTCTTCCTCAGGCATGAGCTCTTAATTGGTTATCTGATAAAAACTTGTCAGCCCAACAGTCATACACATACAAGTAACACTAAATGGACTGACAAGATTGTATTGATAAAATCATATATAATAATGTAGATATAATTATAATATACATAAAATATTGAGAGAAAATGAGTTCATGATTCCATAAGGAGGCAAAGTCAAAGGTATGTGGGAAGCACTGCAAGTGGGAAAGAGCCAGGGGGATGTAATATAATTATATTTTTTTTAATTAATTAAAATTTCATTTTTGTCAATAGTATTAGAATCTGAACAGCTTTTAGGAAATAATAATCCAGGTGAATTAGAACTTAGCTGATATCAAATATCTTCTCATGCTTTTAATCTTTTATTTAATTCAAGCTGATGTGTTTATTTATATGGTTCTGTGTGTGTGTGTGTGTGTGTGTGTGTATGTGTGTGTGTATATATGTGTGTGTGTGTATGTGTGTGTGTACAGTGCATTCATATGAGTATGTGAATGGATTAACCCAAGTACAAAAATGTAAAGACCATAGTAGGACACCAAGTGTCTTCCTCTAAAAATTTTCCATATTACTGCTTTGAGGCAGAGTATCTCATTGAACTGGAAGCTCTGCAAATTCTTTAAGGAAGTCTATCATGTAAGTTTCCATAATTCGCCAGACTCTATCCCTCAACATTGATGCAATATCCTTATGCTCTGGCTTGAGGTTCTCACCTCTGTTCAGCAAGTGCTCTTGTTCACTGAGACATCTGTTGATCCCCTGAAGTTTAATTTTTAAAGTACCACATATAATTATATTTAAATTTTTAACAAAAATTTAATCATTGCATTGGCCAGAAGGTAAACATATAGTATTAAGACTATAATATATGAAATATTTCTGTTCTAGAATTGTGGGTTTAAATTTAACTTAAACTTCATTTATTGCAGCTTCAATTTTGTGATACCCAAGTGGGTTTATTTTTAAGTCTTATTCCAAAGGCTGAGGAAGATAAGTTTTTGTTTAATTACCATAGCAAATATATTAGATTGTGCGCTTACACTTTTGAGGACAATATCATCAGCTCTGATGGTTTGCTTTGAATGAATTATGTCTTGTCAAAATTGATAGACTAATGGCCCAATATTTCAGAACATTGCTATATTTGTGATTAATGCATTAAAGAATCAAAAAAAGTAACCCCGAAGTCAACTGATGTCAGTCTAACCCAGTGTATACTCACAGGAAGGAAAACTAGATATCAAATATGAGACTACACTGAGGAAAGCGCATATGATAGAAAAACAAGAATTAGGCTCTGTAAGCAAGTGATACGAAACCCATTCCTACTCTGATCTTACAGTTGTTATGTATAGAACAACAAGGACAGACATTTATGCTTGTGTCACAAATGTGTACAATAGTGCAAAAAACCACTCATGAAAACCTTGGATTAAACTATGTTAATGAGCTATTGTTAAATGTTACTTTATATTGGATTTATTATTAAGTAATGATGAAGTCCTATATTAATTTCATGTTTGAGGTGATCATGGATTGAATGCCTACAAAAAAAATTAACAATTTGATTCCTCCCAAAATAAACGGATACAGATACATTTGTTTCAGCATAACAAAGAACACAGTGAAAAACCATGATTATGTCTTGCTTAAATTATAGCTAAATTTGAAATCACATGCTCCTTCAAGTTGTTTAGCAGGAACTTTAGAACAAAATACACAGGAAACATTAGATACACACTCCATAGAAGAAGCCCTATAGTATAAAGGCTGGCAAATTTATCTCTGAGTGTTAGATATCAAAGCAGTGTTGGACAACTCTATGGGAGTAAAGGTTAAACATAAGTATGGGCAAAGGAATTACATCATTCACAATGTACATGCAGAATTATACATTTAATTTCAGACGAGGTCCTGAAGCACATAATAATTTATGACAAGCTCAAGTAGTTTTTAACCACAAACTTTGTGAATACCATTTTACTGTCATGATAACCTGACTCATAGGCTATGATTCATGGATCAATAATAAAAGAAGGTACACTAGAAGGAGGCCAACCTTTTTGGAAAAAAAACAAAACGATGTGTGCCTCATACAAAAATAAATTCTTTATCACTTGTAAGAAAACTAAGATAGATTTTTCTGTTTTAGTTCTTGTTCATACATTTGTACACTCTTCAAGATTCACAGGTGATTACACTTTTTGCCTTTACGAGACATGGTTTTTCCAAATGCCCACTTGTTTAAAGATCCTCAAGAAAGAATGTCTTGTTTTTTTCTCTAAGTTAACTACCAAGATAAGTCACATTATATAGGCAGATCAACTGACAAATTGACAAACTGATTCAATACTGTGAGCTTCAGATGTTAAAATACACGCACCATGCTATAAGACAAATTTCTACTCATAAATTCACACCATGAATACAGAATCTCATACTTTGATTTAATTGGAAAGAAGTAACAAAGGAAACTTTTTGTTTCATTACTCTGAAGCAGGATAAAAACTACTATGTAGAGACAAATAAAGTAGTGTCTGGTGAATACCGCATAAATATTACTTTAAAATAGACACATGAAAATGGAAACATAGGTTTAAAATTGCATTGGTTTTGAGGTAGAGATATTTTAATATATTTTACGCTTTTGGTTACTTGAGACAGAGGTGTGTACATTTGACTTTGGCTGAGACCTGTCTTGATCTCTTAGTTCTTCTGCCTCCTTGTACCATGTACTTGGGTTATTGGCAAAAATGTCAAACTTAAAATTGCTTCTAAATCAGATCTGCTGCTTGTGCTATCAAGCGACACAAAAAACCACCTCTATAAACTTTAATTCTTAACAGCCTGAGAAGATTGCATTGTTGGTGGCATATGCCTGTAACCTGAATACTAGGGAGCCTAAGGAAAGAAGATCATGAGGTCAAGGGAAGTCTGGGCTACACACATGTTTTAGGTAATTCTAGCTATAGAATGAAATCAATCACAAGCAAACAGAGAGAGTGAGCATTCTGAACTCCAATAAAATAAGCCAGTATATTTAAGAATGGTGCTATATCTTCACATATAGTTACAAAATTTGGTGGTAATAATACACTTTAGAAAAACAAAAACTCTGTCTAAAATGCTATATTTTAGCTGTTTAACAATATAATTTTCCTATAATTTAGTATGAGTTATGAGTAATAAATGCTATCTTTTAGTGAGGACAGAATAGAAAGAAAGCTTAACACAACTTTTTACATTTTATTGTATAAAATTTGCTCATAAGACCATTGATAAAAAGAAGATTAAATTAAAAAAAAATGTAAGTTTCAAACCAGACCCTTCATCCTCTTGTATAATGATACAATCGTGCGTCCCATTAGTGGTTGTGTAGGTAAACCATAATTTTCTTCCTTCTTAATTGTTTAATAAATTTCTGAGCAATTATTTGGGGAAACTATTTATGTTGCTTATATATCTACAGAGTAGCTATTAGTCATATATCTATGATGTTCTTTGCTTTTCTGTTGCTTGAGACAAAGACTGATTTCACTCTGCAAGATGAAGTCCAATTTTAGATTTTTCACACAATGAGAAATGAATATACATAATTCTTAAAGGATCACAATTTACATTTTGTGATGAACTTGAGTAGCAATACAGAAGTCTGTCAAGGGTCATGCAGTAGAATGTATTGCTACAGATGACAGAATCGTTTCAGCCAAAGCACAATGCCTTTGAGAGTAACAAAGGCATAAGTGAACAAAGATTATTCTCTCTGTCAAGGTAATTATATCAAGGATATTGTCTACAGTCATTCAGGAAAAATATAGGAACCCTGTGTACTTCAAATAATCATTATTTAAAAGTCTTTGTAAATATATAGAAAATGCAATACAACCTTTTCAAATTCTTATTTGTTAATATGGGCTGAGAAGTCTATTATTTTTAGAAAACTTGAAGATAAAAATTTATTTAAGTGTTAATTGTTTAAATTACTGTCTTGGATGGAAAACAGTTGATAGTTATATCTATGATTTTATGACTTAAGCTAATCAGATAGATGGAAAAATAAACCCAAAAGAAATAATAATAATAATTAATAATAAACAAAGCCCAAAAAAGTAAAATTACCAAAAGATCTATATGTTTTTGTTTTATTTATTGTTGTTGTTGCTCTGTTATTATTTTCTGAATGATAATGGCAGGAAAAAATGCATCCATGTTTAAACCTAGGTAGGAATTTTATTTTATATGTTCGGCAGCAGCTTTGATTCAATTTCATTCTACAAAGCTGCTTTCCCTCCTCAGTTCTCTCTGTCTTGTCCTGATAGCTACTGAGCCGGAGTCAGGGAAAAGCTGATTTTTATTAATTTCAAATAATTTAGATCAGGAACATCTTGAAATTATATTCTTTTCTGTAAAGCTGTAAGTTTCTTCTCACAAAGTATCCAAGTTAATACTTAAGAAATGATTATTTATTTATTTATTTTTAATTTTATTTCATCTTTTTTCTTATAGTCCAGATTTTATCACCCTCCTGGTCCACCTTATGATTATTCCACACCCGATTCCTCCTCCCCCATCTCCATGAGGATATTCCCATCCCCTAACCCCCACCCTAACAGACCTCCTCATTCCCAGGGGACTGTCCTACAACAGAAGAATGGATACAGAAAACATGGTTCATTTACACAGTGGAGTACTACTGAGCTATTAAGAACAAGGACATTCTGAGTTTTGCAGACAAATGGAGAGAACTAGGAAATATCTTAAGTGAGGTAACTCAGACCCAAAAGGACATGCATGATATGTACTCACTAATAAGTGTATATTTGCCAAAAAGCACAGAATACCCAGGATACATTCCACAGATCTCAAAAATGTTAACAAACTGAAGGGCCCAAGTGAGGACACCTCAATCCCACTTGGAAGGGAGAAGAAAGCAATCACAGGAGGGAGAAGGGAAAGAGGGATCTGGGTGGGAAAGGGGAGAGGGAAAAAGGGGACATGATCAGGTATTGGGTTGGGGGAACAGGACTAAAGTCCTGAGGGCCAGCTGAAAGACTGGAAACAGGTAACCTTGGAAGGTAGGAGGTGGGGAACCCTCCAGAATGTACCAGATACCTGGGAGGTGAGAGACTCTCAGGACTCAAAGGGAAGAGGGAACTTAGATCAAATTCCCTACAGTGGAGAGAAGGCACTTGTAGAGACTACCTATAGCAGAAACACAGAGCATCAAGTGAGGGATGTAGCTGCCATCCCACAATCAAAAACTCTGATCCATAATTGTTCCTGATTCAAAGAACTGCAGGGACAAAAATGGAGAAGAGCCTGAGGAAATGGAGGTCCAGCGACAGGCCCAAATTGGGATCCATCTCAAGGGGAGGCCCCATGGCTTGACACTACTGCTGAGGCTATAGTGTGCTCACAAAAAGGGACCTATAGTAACTGCCCTCTGAAAGACCCAACAAGCAGCTGAGTCAGTTGCAGATATTTACACCCAACCAATGGACAGAAGCTGCTGACCCCTCTGGTGGAATTAGGGAAAAGCTGGAAAGAAGCTGAGGATGAGGGCGACCCTGTAGGAGGACTAGCCATCTCAACCAATCTGGATCCCGAGATCTCTCAGACACTGGACCGCCATCCAGGCAGCATACACCAGCTGATATGAAGCCCACAACACATACACAGCAGAGCACTGCCAGGTCTGGAGTCAGAGAAGTCATCATTTTTTAAAGAGAATTATTTTTAGTTACTGTTGAATTGCCCACTTCCTCTCTGAAGCTCTGCTTGGTCTTTATTTATTGTTGGATACTACCGATTTGTTGAAGTATGTTTATAATTTTAAATCATTTTGTGGAATGGAGTTAAGTACACCTCCAGTAAATCGACAGGACCCCAAGTGGAGGGAGAGGGTAACCAACCTACAGTCAAAATTTCTGATCCATCGTTATTCATGTCTAAAAGAATTGCTTAAGGTTCATGGAGCATTGCTCTTTTGTACTTTCAAATGTGTGTCATTTGAATCTAAGTCATGCCTCAGTGAGCGTACTTAGTTATTTAAGTAACTAGTGTTACTAGTTTCAATTGATCATGCCAATTGTTTAGTTATTATTCTACTTACATGTATATTATTGCAGATAAGGCAAATGACTCTTACTTTTAAAAGGGTTTCCTGAATGTCTTATGGGTATCTTTTAATGTACTCTAAAATTAAATATTTTCTTATGAAAGAAACTATTTCTACCATACCACTTTAATGTTGTTCTTTACGCTAGAGCATAAATTTGATTTTTTAGTAGCTATTCTTGTTATTTAGAATTATCACCTAGACCTTATCAAATCCAATTTACTTCAAGGTTACCTAGTCTCTACCTGTTTACTTATTGTATTTTAATGGTAGATGTTTTTTCCAAGCGTATAAACCTTTTAACATAAATTTATCAATATCATATGTATATATGCATTTGTTTTGAAATAAAGTAAAAGAAAATATTTGTTAGACACATTATAAATTTAGATTTTAAACTTATTTATGTAATATATTTACCATTCCTCCTGATGCATTCATTTCTGTTAAATAGAATTTAGAGTAAGCTTGTTGTAGAAGCAGGCAAGCATAAACATTTCACATATTTTTAAAAGGAATGCCATAACTCTTTGTATTTATTGTTGGAGATATGTTATCTCCATGTAGTCAAAGATGATATTGTACTCAAAATATTTCTGTCATCCTTCTGAGTGCTAGGATTATAGGATTACACTCGTGCTCGATTATTACATTTTGCTAGACTATTACATTTTGAAGGGAATTTTGTTGCTTATTTGGTTTAAAATATGTAGATAAGAATTAGTTCTGAAGTTTGAAATTATCATTTTGACTTCTGACTCTCATGATATTCCATAGAGATGACCACTGATCTATTGCACATTCCAAAACCTTTTAATTTTTTTAGCTGATTGTCCGTAGTGTCTTTGTTACATTTAATTATGAGTCTTTTAAATTCATCTACTAACCTCTTTGAAATAAGCTAATGCTACAATGAAATTTGGAAAATTCCACAATATTTTTTTATAACTAATGTTTTTTTTTCCTTTTCCGTCATCCCACTTGTAGAATTCTTGCTTTACTGTGCTGGTACATATGCATATTCTTGACACGTCATTAAGACTCCATTCACTATTTAGTATTCTCTTACTACTATTCACAATGATTAGTTTCAACTAACATTTGATCAGAGGGTTTCTCATTCTATCTTCTGAATATTCAAATCTGTAGTTAAAACCATGAAATATTTTGTTATTACATCTCTCATGACAAGAACATCTATTTAGTCTTTTTTGAAGTTCTTTGTATTTCAACATTAATGCTATTTTCTTTCAACAATAATGCCTTATATGCTTTTACTTGTTTTAGTGATTCTTTTTACTTCTTTAATAATAGGATAGTTAACTTACAATATATTTCTATTAGGTACAACAATTTGCAACTTGAAGAGGATTCTGTGTTGTCAACTTTCTTTTGTGTGCCTGTACTTTGTATGATTATGTTGTATTTTTCTGTCTTACAATCTTGTTTTAGAAACTAGATATGTTCTATGATCCAATATGGCTACACTGGAATACCTTCACAAAAGCCACTGTAACTGATGTGTGGTTTGCTTGTTGGAAAAGGTTTGTGACTAGCCTGTGTTGTTTGCTACCCATGGCCAGAGAAAACCTGTGTAGTTTACATTCAATTCAGCTAAAGGCTTAGAAAATAATTCTTCAAATTCTTCAACCACGCATTTCTATCCTCTGTTGTGGGACTCTATATGTATGCTGACACAAACCTTTAATGCGCAGGCAGATTATGTTATAGCCCTTTGCCTGCATTATAACAGCCTTGTATAAATCCTCAACGTCAACAAGAAATAAGTGATGTATCCCTTTCATAACTATTTCCAAGGCGTGAACACAGCTGTGAGTGGTTTTATGAGCTTATAGATTCCAATGGGTACCAAAATGCATTTTAAATCCTTATTAATGCTGAATTTGTTTTCTGTACATTTAAAACCTCTCTTCTTTGTGGATTTCTGCTCTTTTTTTTTCTTTTGCCAAATCTTTGTTTTTTCCAACTAGCTTTACTAAACCAGAGAGATGAACTGATATCAATCACTGTGGAATATTTTTAATAACATAGATAAGAAACAGACAAACTTTTTATTCATTAAGAGATCGTTGAGTCTAGGAAAATGAAGGCTTGTACTGTGAAAGGGTATTTCTAGTTTCATATTGGATAACTCTAAGGATTTGACAACTAAAAACTTAGTCTATGTGTACAGTTTTTAATGTAATGCTTAATTTGGTTTGTAGATATTTTATTGATTATATATTTTCCTCATATATATCAAACCAAATATTTCATGATTTTCTTATTTTACTATTGTTCCCAGCTTTGTTTATGTATCAGATAACACTGGTGCCACTGAATGCTTAGAAGGTTGTTATTCTTCCCAAGTTGAAGAATAATTTGACAAGGGTTCCTGTTAAGTTCTTCCCCAAAGTTTTGTAGAATTGTCAATATGTCTGCTCCTGAGTTTTGTGCAATAAAAAACAATATTTTAAAATTAAATGTATATTAGTGTTTTTTAAATAATTTAAAAAATAGGAATACAGTACAATTACATTATTTCCTTTTCTGGGACATACACACATATGTCCATATACATGTCCACATATACACACATATGCGCATATACATGTACATACAAACATATGTACGAACATTTAAACATACATAAATGAAAGCAGATATATAATTCTACCCATGTTTTCAATGTTGACTATTTGGTATTGGATAACCAACTGATGTGCCCTTCTCTAAGGAAGATCTATTCTCTGGCTGACATCATCAATCAGTAACTTGTATATTGATGTTTTACAACATGTATGTCTATATACTACATGGATTCAGGGCTTGCAGAGGTCAGAAAGGAGCAGTGGGTACTCTGGAACTGAAGTTAGAAATAATCACACACTTGGGTAAAAGAATTTTAACCCATGTCCACTTGAAGACCATCCCAAGCTTGTAACTTTTCAGCCATCTTTATAGCTCCATAGAATCATTTTTTTTTAATGAACAGACTTTAGCTTCCTGCTTTAGATTACTATTCACTCAGAGCATGTGTAATCCAAGTTTCAGAAAGGAGAACATTAGAAAACACAGTCAAAAATTCTTGAAAAAAAAGTTCAATGATTTCTAAGTTGTACAAATACCAGAGATACATCCACTTTAGAATATATATTTCATTTTCTACTGTGAATTCAGACTTTCAAAAAAGTTGAGTTCAAAGGAGTCCCAACCAACATATAGTAATCAAATCCCAGAAAGGAAAAATGGAAGATAGCCTTTGGTGTGTCAAACAGAAACAAACACTAAACTACTCAACTGATCAATAACCAATTCCTTAGCAAAAAACACAGACGAGGAAACAATGAGCAAAGCATACACAATAAATAGCTGTGTGTCATGGAGTCTTCACCAGGTTACCAGATAAATGTCTCTGAGACCTAGTAATATACAGACCACTTCCCTGATAAATCTCTTTGATAGAGTATATGTGTGTGTGTGTGTGTGTGTGTGTGTATGCAATCTACGTGACAAAAACATCATGAAAACATTGAAAATTCCAGAAGCATGAAATCCTTGATGGGGAAGCAAAGGCCTCAAAGGAAACTATTGTAAAATATGTTTATTGAGCAACAAGTGGACATGCACATGCAGGGCATGAACATAGGGGAATCAAGGCCTGTCATGCAAGGTTCCATTCTTGCTTTGGACAAATCCTTTCTTGTTCTTCATTTTGAAATAGTGATGTTTACTTTCAGCTTGTTTGTATGTGTCTCTTTCGAATGGCAGAGGCTCACAGCTAAGAGGAAACCTTGAAAATCTGTAGAGGAGTTGAACAGTGTTTAGGGTGGTTGAAGTCAGATTAAATGCATTTTCCATTGAGATAACTGTGAGCCTTCAGAGGGAAGAATCAGATTTGAATGTTGTAATTTAAATCAAGTATAAAACATCCCCACAGATTCTTGCTTGGGAAACTCACTTGACAAATTATGGTGCTATTTTGAAAGCTGTAGTGCTAACTAATGGGTGTGTGTCTTTAGGGTCAGGCCTTTGAAGGTTCCATCACCACGGCTTGTGTCTTAGAAGCCATTCTGCAATGCTTTCCTTTCTAGGACGAACTGAAAACATGAGCCAAAATAAACTATCCTCCCGTAATTTATTCCCAAAGAAGTAGGGTAATAGTAATGTAAATATAATAATACCTAAAATATTTTTAAATGAGTATATCTACAGGCTAGCAAGATGGATGAATGGATAACAAATCATGCCATTAGAACTTGACAAGCTGAACTAAAAAAAAAATGCATTTGCATACTGGAAGGAAAGAATTACCTCCCAGGTTCCTTTTCTACACATATAACATGACGTATATACACACACATGCACACACACACACACACACACACACACAAACACATAGAGACAGACACACACACATACTCTTACAAACATTATCAAGTCAAATGTGGTTATGTATGCCTATAATTGCAGCACTCAAAAGACAGAGAAAACAGAAATCTTAAAGCTTACTTGCTGTACCAAGAAGCCCCATCTTAAATGGATGGATGGATGAATAGATAAACAAGTTAGATAGATAGATAGATAGATAGATAGATAGATAGATAGATAGATAGATAGATGGATGGATGGATAGATAGATAGATAGCTGGCTGACTGATAGATGATAGACAGACTGATCAATAGATGAAAGAAGTAGAAACATGTTCAGTCAAGATACTACTATACAATTTACAAAATAGAGAGAAAAGTAAAAACAGGGTGAATAAAGAATGAGTTTTGCTCTCAGTCCTTAAGTCCCGCTTGCAACCACTTGCATTCTAATTATCACCTGATAGCTGTCTTCTTGATGGCAATGATGCTGGGTTGGGAATATTCATAGAAAAAGATAACTGGAATTTCTCAGTTGTGCTAGCAAAGTAAAGTTTAGTCAAATTTGTATGATGAAATCTTACTGATTTAAACATCTCCCCTCCACAAACCTTCTCTCTCACCACCTCTCCCTTTTGCCTCTAAGAGGGTGCTCTCTCATCCACCCACCCACTCCTGCCTCACTACTCTACCATCAGCCTATGCTAGGACATCAAGACTCTACAGGACCAAGGGTTTCCCTTCCCAATGATGTCAGATAAGGCAATCCTCTGTTATATAAGCAGCTGGAACCACATATCCCTCCATGTGTACTTTTTGGTTGGTAGTTTAGTTCCTGGGAGCTCTGTGGGGTCTTTTTAGTTGATATCATTTTCCCTAGAGTTGCTATTCCCTCGAGCTCCTTCATTTCTTCCCCTAACTCTTTCATTGGGTTCCCTGGGCTCAGTCTGATGGTTAGCTGTGAGCATCTGCATCTATATTATTCAGATACTGGTAGACTAATGCTTTCTCAATTTTTTTTATGTGTTTTTCCTTATAATAAATGACACAGGAGATAAAATGTAACCACCATGAATATATCATACTTTCAGAAGGACATGACATTTGTTCTAGAAACATCTGAGCTCTAAGCTTCCACAGATATGATTCATTTTATCACCCCCACACAGTAGAATATGTTAATTTTGTTTCTGCTGTCACAATAAAATACCTGAGGCTGGGCACCTGAAAGTGGACACTCAGAGAGAATGGTGGTGGTATCTGGCTGTCTCTGGTGAAGATTTATTGCTTCAATTCTACCAGAATTTTCTAGTAGATATTTAAATTATTCAATTTTAGTAATGGATTGGAATTTTAAACAGTTTTACTTAAAAATTAAAATCGATCCAGTAAATCTATGCTCTTCGCAGATGGCTCTACCTCTTTGGGGCATTTTTAAAGTGATGTGGAGGGTATTGCTGGTAATTTAAATGATAGGAGCCCATTGGCATTCTGTGCATTTGGCAGTGATGCTAAACTTTCTGTTTCCTGTAAAATAGCTTGGAACATTTAAGATTATTCTTACATTTGTATGACTTTTGAATTAAACAAAGAAGAATCATATAAAATCTGACTTGTAACTATGTGAGCATATCAAGAAATCTGAAGAGATATCCAAATTGCAAACAATATTGCAAGGTGTAATTTATACTAAGTTCTAGGAGAAAATTACAATATAAATTAAAAGGGTTTCCTTTGCTCTGCCTGAAAATTAAAGAGAAGTTATTTGCATCAACACAGAAGTAATAGCACTGATTTGCCAAAAAATATTTCATGTGTATCTATTTTCTAGTTTACAGTTCACATGTAACTGCCAACAAAAACACAAACTCTCACACGTTTGTTCAATTGGCCTTTTCATGAAGTCAAGATCCAGCTATGGATTAAATTCATATGACTATGCAGCCTCATCACATTTTATTATCATTTTGTCTTCCTTTAATTATTTTTATAAAACTGAGTCTTAATATTGTGTGTATATATATATATATATATAATTATTAATCTAATTTTCTATAAAATTACTTTATGAAATGATTGAATGACTCTTCTCTATATAACCAGAATATTATGTCATCACTCCAAGAAAAAAGATACTGGCTCTTGCATATGTGGTACCAACTGTAGCAGATCAAACAGAGATTTTAATTTCTGTAACAAGACATTTGACATTTCTTTGGGCTCTGAAACTCCCCTATCCTCAAACTTTATCATTTTAAAAACCTTTCTATTCATGAACTCCAAGTATTTTGACCTTCTAATTTCAGAATTGTTTGTTTTCTCTAACAGTTCATACCATTCCTTTAGCTTGAAATGTCCCCTAGCCTTGTCTACTTTATAGCAGCTTTTGTCTCTCTTTTATTACAATAATTTCTTTCATAATGAAGAAATCACATATTTTCTTTGGGTCCTATTTTAATATTTTTATTAATAATATTTTATATTTTTCATTTTTAGTAATAAGTCTAATATCTGCATTTTAATGAGACTGTAAAGTCCTATTTTTATCAAAGCTTGTATGCTTATTTAATAATTTTGTTTGGACATTCCAAAATTTTCAGTGAACAGTATATTCATAATACAGTTGATAAAAATTAACCAAATGACTTTACAAATGAAAATTACAAGTTGCAAAATATGCCCAAAATGAAGAATATCATTCTAGAGACTTTTCTTTTAGAGTAACCAAGACTAGCATTCAGCTACTGACTTCTGGGATTACCGGAATATATAACCATGCTTATTAATTTGAGACATCTATTCATTAAATGTTAATTATATGGCTAATGTAATGTTTGAATATGGTGCTTCTTCTAGTTCATGCTAAATTTAATCCCCTTTGGGAGGCATTAAGAGAACAGAAACTTAATCTTCCTCTGGTGGTTAAATTTAAGACTATTGAGAAATGACTAAAATAAAAGTCATTAAATGAGATTAAATTCTTTGTGTGTGTGTGTGTGTGTGTGTGTGTCTGTGTGTGTGTGTGTCTGTGTGAGGGTATGTGTGTGTGTATAGCAAGAAGTAGAGAGATCACACCTACCAGAAAACCAGGTAGACTACCTAATAGTAGTCCTCTCCACTTTCTCTGTTCCCCAAGATCCAATCTCTCAGGTTCCTCCCCAAAGCTATAACATATCAACTGAATCCTCACTCTCCCTACCATGACCTACATGTCCTGTCAATTCCAAGACCATTCCTTCTATCTTCTTTTCCACAACTTTTTACCATATTCCAGCCATCATCTCAAGCAGACACCTTCTTTCCAAGTACAGGCTATACTTGCCAGAAAACCAAGTAGGCTGCCATCAGACCTTCTCTGTTCTAACTGTCCCCCAGACTGAATCCCTCAGTCTCATCCTGAGAACTACAACAGAGCATCAGCTTTAGCCTCACTTACTCCCTGTCAACATGTCCTCTAGATCGCACAGACCATCCCTCAAAATATCCCTACCCTAGTCACCATTTAATTTCAGCCTTCAATACCAGCAGGCATTCCATGTGGACACATTAGCTGAGCAATCCAATTAAAGTGAAAACACACAGCCATCACACCTTGAACATCTGTAGTAGAAACAGAAACTGAGAAACAGAACACCCATCCAACAAAGACAAACCTTGAAACTAGTAACTAGACATATAACCATCCCAAACCTATTTGTTTAAACACCAGCATAAGAATGTACTATTAGCCAGGGATACATGTGTTCACTAAAACTCAGATTTCCTACCTTAAAAGACACTAAATACTCCAACAAAGTTGAAGCATAAGAAAAAGACCTGTGAGGCTCTGCCAGAGCCTGATCAATACTGATGCAGATGCTCACAGCCAACCATCACAATAAGCACAAGGACCACAGTGGAGAAGTTAGGGGAAGAACTGACAGAACTGAAGGGGTGTTTGCATCCCCATAGGAAGAAAAACAGTATTGACCAATCAGACCTCCCAGAGCACCTAGGTACTAAACCACCAATCCAAGAGTACACAAGTCGGGACCCATGGCTCCAGCTGCATATGAAGCAGAGGACTGCCTTATCTGGCATCAATGGGAGGGGAGGCCCTTGGTCCTGTGGAGGCTTGATGCCTCAGCATAGGGGAATCATAGGGTGGTGAGGCAGGAGTGGGTTAGTGAGTGGGGAGTACCCTCATAGAAGCAGGGAGGAGAAAAAGGTTGTGGAGGAGCAACCAGAAAGGGGGAATAACATTTGAAATGTAAATAAATAAAATAAATAAAAATAAATAAAAAATTAAAAAGAAAAAAGAGAGAAAAAGACGAACTATATGAAGATGACAGAGGTCCTTGAAGAATAAATAAATAAATTACTTTTAAAAATCCAGGAAAACACAAAATATTTGAGGAAATGAGTAAGTCCCTTAAAGAAAATCAAGAAAATATGAACAAACATGTGAAAGAAAATGAATAAAATTGTTCAAGACTAGAAAACAGAACTAGAAGCAATAAAAATATTACAAACTGAGGGAATTCAAATATGAAAATTTTTGAAATTTGAACAGGAACTACAGAGGCAAGATTCATCTACAGATGAATGATACAGAAGAATGAATCTGTGACACTAGAGATATGATAGATACATATGCATATGAATACATTTATCAAAGATCATTTTAAAACCCTGAAAACATGCAAGAAATCTGGGCACTCTGAAAAGAATAAACCTAAGAATATGAATACAGGAAGGAAAATAAGCTTAGCTCAAAGACAGAAAATTTATTGTCAGCAAAACCAGGAAGAAATTTTTCTAGGAAGAAAAGAAGTGGGTAATAGCCGTAAAATCAACAACTCTAGCACAGGCACTAAGATCAACAATTAATAAATGGGACCTCATAAAACTAAAAACTGTCATGCAAATGACAAGCATCAGTTAGACAAAACAGCAGTCTATAACATGTGAAAAGATCTTTTATTACAAGCTCCAATATAAGTTAAAGGACTTACATTCAAAATACATACAGAACTCAAGAAACTATACATCAAAAGTCAAGTAATAAAATTAGAAAATGGGGTACAGATCTCAACATCGAATTCCAAATAGAAGAATCTCGAATAGCTAAGAAATATGATCCATCCTACCACAAGTACATTTGCTCAAACATAATCATTGGTTATTTATTCAGAATAGCTAGCAAAGAAAATAAGCTAGAAGTCTTTCAACAGAAAAATTAACAAACAGTATGTGGTACATTTATATAATGGAGCATTTCTCAGCTGTTAAAAAGAATGTGCTACCAATCAAGGAGCTTATGCAGCCTGGTCAAAGGGTCCAGGAACATAGGGAGCAGAGGGCTTGTCTTGTCTGGCCTCAGTGGGAGAGGATGTGTCTAATCCTATACAGACTTGATGCCCCGTGGTGGGGGAATACCCTGGGGAACGCTCTGTCAGAGGCACAGGGGAAGAGAAATGGGGGGGAGGAACTCTATGAGGGGGGACTTCAATTGCAGCAACATTTGGGGTGTAAATAAATAAAACAATTAATACAAAATGATATCGTGAAATTCTCAAATAAATGGATGGAACTAGAATAAAACCATCCTGAGTAAGGTAACAAAGGTTCAGAAAGAGAAATGTGGTAGGTATGTACCTATAAGTGGGTCTTAGCCATTAAATAAATGATAACTAAGCTAAAATCCATGGACCAGAGAGGTTAGGTAATGAAGGGGCATCTGGGAGTTGCATACGGTAGTGTGGTGGTGACACATAAATCTCCTTGAAAAGAAGAAATAGAATCAATTTTCTGAGTACACCAGCCTTGGTGGGGACCATAATGGGATAAATCAGGTGTGGAGGTAGAAGGAGAGAGGGTGTAGAGAAAGACATCTGGAATTGGGGTTCTTTGGAAAGTGGTGTGGAAAACTAGTGCAGTGTTATCTTCCTAGAATCTATGTAAGTGATTCTAATGGATATCCCTAGTAATAGAGAATATGGAGCTATAACTGTCCATCTTTTATAGCCAGACAAGTCTTCCAGTGGCAAGTTTGGGTTACATTCAGTTGAGCTGTTGGTCAAGGGAAATCTCAGTGGAAATCTCAACATAACTCAGGCTGATGCTAATATAAAAGATCGATTTCTGAAAACTGACAATGGGACCCCATTGCCAAGGTCAACACCCACACAACTCATCGGTCATGGAGAAAGACAGAAGGAGATTCCATCTGCTTGGGAAAGGAGATGTGGAGGAACTAGAGGAACAGAGGAAGGGCAAATTATTATTAGGACATATTGTATGTGAAAATAATCTTTTTTTTAATAAAAAAAGGAGAGAGAGAGAGAGAGAGGAACCATAAAACACATGGACACTCTCATCCCACCCTGCCTTTTTTTACTTCCTATGCCCTGACTCATCATGGAAATCTTCCATATCAAGTTCCTCAGAAGACTCAGATTGTCAGCCTCTCACCTGCAGATATATGAACTGCAATAAATGCCTGTTTATCAAAGTAGCTTACATCTGCTCTTTTGTTATAGTGATGATAGATGAAATATGAAGGCAGTTAGTAGCAATAGGTGGATGTTCTAAATTCTTAGAACACATACCTTCAGAGGAGTTAAAATAGTTATGCGTCAGATTATATTAAGACTAATTTTATTACTATATTATATGTAAAATATTACTATATATCCATATGTATACATGCTATATGTATATATACATAATTTCTTACATGTATATATTTAATTTAGAGATATATA
The DNA here is from genome assembly GCF_004785775.1 of Grammomys surdaster. Taxonomy (NCBI): domain Eukaryota; kingdom Metazoa; phylum Chordata; class Mammalia; order Rodentia; family Muridae; genus Grammomys; species Grammomys surdaster. The sequence goes on from NW_021621071.1 coordinate 3,619,190, forward strand.
TGTAACATATACACACATATATGTAATTCATTTGCATTGCCTCACAAGTACCTTTATTAAAGTTAATTTCTTTTAGTATCATATAAACTTAAATACTCACACCTAAACAATAACTGCCTAGATCTCTGAAAGCTTAATTTTATATGGAAATTCTTTCTTTATATTTGTATTGGTATTGAGTTTTAAAAACAATTAATTTATGGCTTAATACCTGTTTTTATCCTCCAAAATAAATATGTTGAAGCCATAATCTCTAATGTAATAATATTTGACAATAGGACCATGGGAAGATAGTTGTGTCATAAGCCATTAGAAGAGAGTCTTCCTTGTGGAATTACCAAATTGATAAGAAGAGATACTGTGGGGCGGTCTGCTGTGAGAAGCAGCTGGGTGCCTGGTTGAGCATAGGCCTCGAACTTGGACCCTTATTAGATGACAGGAGTTTGGCTCTGCTCCTGGGCCCTTGTTCTTTTCATTTAACTTCAGCCCTCCACAGCCCCTCCCTCAGAGAAGTCTACGGCCATAAGTCACAAGGAACAGTGCCCTGGTGCTCTCCCACACGTAGATGACATACCTCCAAGCTCTCAGACCAAGCCAATAGGGGTTATCTGCTGCCAGACCATAACCCACTCCAAAACTGTATATAAGGGCTCTATTCAGGAGAAGTAAAGGTGTTTGTGAATCATGCCAGTGTCCAAGAGTTTCTGTCGCAAGAGCTTTAACACATGGGAAGAGATCTGCTCTTCTGGAACCTGCCTGGGACACCAAGCTGCCTCCCTGTCAGCTACCTGGCTTCTTATCAGCCCAGTCCAGGAGGCTTAGGGTGGAGAGACAGTTCAGCACCTGGGAGTGACCTGATGGTGACAGTGGAGACATGAGCAGAGGCAGCAGCAGAGGCAGGCAATCTCCCCTCCCTGATCGCACTCTGTCCCCTTGGCCCAGACCCCTGCACCAGACCGGGCTGGAGATAGTCGTAAGAGACCCTCCGGAACAGGGGACCCACAAGGCACATGAGCAAACATTTTCTTTTTCTTTTTCTCTCCTTCTCCTGTTCACCTCAATATCTGCTTCTCTAGCCTTTCACTCTCTTCTTTCTTCTATTCTTCCACAAAATTTACCAATGGAAATCCAGGAGAAGAACTTTGATATTATCTTACCATGCTGCCCTCCTAATATCAAATTGATTAGATGCCAAATCTGTGAATATATGAATGCTGATTATTGAGCTACCAAGACTAAAGCAATATATTAAATCACTCAGAGTAAGATAACTAAATTTCTGAGTTCCCAGGTTCATATAAGATCTCTCCTTTCAAGTAGCTCAACTCCCTTTTGTCCCAAACTGGAGAATAAACATCGTAGATGTAAGCTCCCAGAGACTAAACCACCAATCAAAGAGTATACACGGAGCGACCCATGGGTCCAGCCACGTATATAGCAGAAGATGGCCTTGTCGGACACCAGTTGGGGGGTCCTTTGATGGCTTCATATCCCAGTGTAGGGGAATGCCAGTGCAGGGTGTTGGGAGTAAGTAAGTGGGTTGGAGAGCACCCTCATAGAATCAGGGGGAGAGGGATTGGATAGGGAGTTTTTGGAAACTGGCGAAGGGGATAACATTTGAAATGTAAATAAAATATCCAATAAAAGAAAAAAATAATTAGATATCACAGCAAAAATTCTCAACATTCTTCTTGTAATCACTGTAATGACAAATATTTTTAAATAATTAAAAGTGCACATAATATAAAAATAGGTTTAAATGCCATATACTACAGACTATAGATATATTCATATTTATAATCCTCATGATTTTGTCATTAACAAGATTACTATCTTATGCATTGACTCAATGAAGAAAATACAGCAAGCACATACGGATTATCACTAGTACATTTTGAAGTACAGAATATAATACTACCATAATTTTCAAAGTCTTGATTGGGCTAATGATTTTTATGAATGCTGGTCTTTTGATTCATTAAAAATTCGAATTAGAAAGAAAAATTATTTTCTTAATGTTTTACCTAATAAATACATGTGAATACATTTCCAAAAGCTTGACATCCTTTATCATCACTCAAGAACAAAGATATTTTTTCTTGAAATTATGTATTGCTTTTAAGTTAGAGCTTCTGGGTTTTTTTTTCTGATAATACTTGTAGAATTTCAACTGCTTATTTGTGTTGTATTCATTCTTCTTTATTTTGTATTCTCTCTGATTTTCTCTCTGTCTCTCTCTGCCTCTGTCTCTCTATGTCTCTTTAAACTTCTCCCATATACATCTCTCATCCTCTACATACTCAGTTTGATATCACCATTTTTATTATTTTGTGCTGCTTAAATACTCTTGAGTGTAAGGGAATCTACTGTATTACGGTCAATATACTAAGGTTTGAGATCATAACTTGTGCCAACTCAAGCCAGAAAAAATGTCATCACTAGAGGGAAGAGAGTCTACCAAATTCTTGAACCATACAGGTAAGTTTTCCTTTCCCTGCCCATCTTTCCTGCTCTCTGAGCCATCAGGGCCAACCCAATGTGCCCTGAGTAACCTGATATCCCAGGGGAACCTTATTCTCCCTCTGCCTCTCCCTCACCTTCATAAGACTCCTGAACCACACACGTAAGCATCCCTTCTCCCACGTATGGTCATATGTTCCTTACTCTCTGAGATCTCCAGGCCAAAGCAAGCTACTACCCTGAGCAAACTGCCATCTCAAGGGGACATCCATTCTTCAGCCATCTCTCTGCCCACCTTCATCAGACTTGAGACTTCTGAACCATACAGAACTGTAGACCCAGAAACATACCGTAGTCCAAGAATACTCGTCAGAGGCCTGCAACACCAGTACCACCAAGGTTTTCCCCCATCTTAATACCTATTACAAGAAAAATAGTCTCAAAAAAAAAACCTATCCAACAAGAAAATCAACAAGATTGACAAACTCTTAGCCAATCTAACCAAGAGACAGAGAGACAGCATCCAAATAAACAAAATCAGTAATGAAAAAAGAGACATAACAACTGACACAGGAAATTCAAAGAATCATTAGGTCTTCCTTCAAAAACCTGTACTCCACAAAATTGGAAAATCTTAATGAAATCAATGATTTTCTACACAGATACCATTTACCAAAGCTAAACCAAGATCTGGTAAACTATTTAAACATCCCTATAAACCCTAAAGAAATGGAAGAGCAGTCATTAAAAGTCTCAGGAAAGAAGAAAGAATGAAAGAAAGAAAGAAAGAAAGAAAGAAAGAAAGAAAGAAAGAAAGAAAGAAAGAAAGAAAGAGAAAGGAAGAAGGAATGAAAGAAAGAAAAAGGAAGGAAGGAAGAAAGGAAGGAAGAAAGGAAGGAAAAAAGGAAGGAAGGAAAAAAGAAAGGAAAGAAGGAAAAAGGAAGGAAGGAAGGAAGGAAAGAAGGAAGGAAGGAAGGAAGGAAGGAAGGAAGGAAGGAAGGAAGGAAGGAAGGGAGGGAGGGTGAGCCTAGGGCCAGATGGTTTCAGCGCAGAAATCTACCAGACCTTCAAGGAGGAGCTAATTCCAATATTCTTCAAATTATTCCACAAAATAGAAACAGAAAAAAAAAAAACATTGCCAACTAAGTCTATGAGGCTCCAGTCACCATGCTACCTAAACTAAACAAAGACTCAAAAAATAGATTCAGATCAATTTGTCTTATGAATGTTAAAGGAAAACTACTCAATAAAATACTCACAAACTGAACCCAGGAACGTATCAAAGACATTATCAATTAAGATCAAGTAGATTTCATCCCAGGGATTAAGGAATGGTTGAATATACAAAAATTCATTAATATAATCCACTATATAAAGAAACTGAAAGGAAAAAAGTCACAGGATTACCTCATTAGTTGAAAAAGACTTAGAAAAAATATAGCACTCCGTTATGTTTAAAGTATTTTAGAAATCAGAGATATAGGGCACCTACCTAAATGTAATCAAACCAATATACAGCAAGCCAGTAGCCAACATCAAACTAAATGGAGAGAAATTCAAAGCATTTCCTCTAAAATCAGGGACAAGACAAGGATGCCTACTCTCTCCCTATATATTCCATATAGAGAACTTGGATTTCTAGACAGAACAGTAAGAAAACTAAAGTTGATCAAGGGGATACAAAATGGAAAGGAAAAATGCAAAGCATTACTATTAGCAGGTGATTTGATAGTATACACAAAATCAACTCCAAAATTTCTACCAGAGAACTCCTACAGCTGATAAATACCTTCATCAAAATGTCTGGATACAAAATTAACTCAAAAAAATAAGTAGCCCTCTATTATCCTAATAGTAAACAGGCTGAGAAAAATAGGGAAACAACACCCTTTAAAATATTCACAAATAATTTAATATATCTTGGTATAACTCTTACCAAGCAATTGAAAGACGTCTCAGAAGAAACAAATTGAAGAAGATACTAGAAGATGGAAAAAACTTCTATGTTAGCGATTAGTAAGAATAACATAGTGAAAATTGCTATCTTACCAATAATAATCTACAGACTCAATGCAATCCCCAAGACAATCCCAGCACAAGTTTTGTAGACCTTGAAAGAGCAATTCTCAAAATCATATTGAAAAACAAACAAACAAACAAACAAACAAACAAAAAACCATCCTGAAAAATAAAAGAATTTCTGGAGAAATTGCTATCCCTGACTGTAAGCTGTACTAAAAAGCAATAGTGATAAAAACTGCAAGGTATTGATACAAAAACCGACATGTCAATCAATGGAATTGAATTGACATCCCAGAAATGAACTTATTCACATATGGACACTGAATTTTTTATAAAGAAGCCAAAATCATACACTGGAAAGATAAAAGAATATTCAACAAATGGAGCTGGACTAACTGGATGTCTACATGTAGAAGAATGAAAATAGATCCATAATTTATCACACTGCACAAAATTCAAGTACAAGTGGATCAAGGACCTCGCCATCAAACTGGACACACTAAATTTCATAGAATAGAAATTGAGAAATATCCTTGAACTCATTGATATAGGAAACAAGTTCCTGAACAAAACACCAATGGATGAGGTTCTAAGGTCAACAATTAATAAATGGGACCTCATGGAACTGCCAATCTTCTGTAAGGCAATGGTCACTGTCAATAGAACAAATTGGTAACCCAGGACCCAGCTACACCACTACAGACCATATACCCAAACGATGCTCCAACAGTCCACAAAGATATTTGGTCAACTATGTTCATACCAACTTTATTCATATTAGCTAGAAACTGGAAACAACCTAGAGGTCCCTTAACCGAAGGATGGATAAAGAAAAAGTGGTACATCTACACAATGGAATACTATTCAGCTATTAAAAACCAAATATTTAGCAGGCAAATGTATGGAACTTGCAGATATCATCCTGAGTGAGATAATCCGGTCCCAAAAGGATATGTATGGTATATACTCATTTATAAGTGGATATTAGCTATAAAATTAGCTACACTCCACAGACCCAAAGAAACTAAACAAGAAGAAAGGTCCAAGTAAGGAAGCTTGAATACCAATTAGAAGGTGGAATAGAATAGTCATAATAGACAGATGGAGGGAGGGAACAAGGAAAGAGAAAGGACAGGAAGGGGAATGGTAGGTTCAGGATCAGGTGTGGAGAGGAGAGGGGACATAGCTAGATGGCCATGGAAATCTGTAACTGATTGGGGTAAGGAAGTAGATGTGTCTCCAGGACGAGACAGAGAACTAGGGTAATAGAGGCACCAAAAAATCAATGGGGGTAACCTCGCTGTGACTTACTAAATTGGGGATACAAAAACTCATGAAGCCACCTACTGTAGACAGACAGGAACCCCAGTGGATCAATAAAGGCAACAACTCACCCACAAAACTTTCAACCCAAAATTTATTATGTCTACAGGAAACACAGGCCCACAGGATGGAACAGAGGCTCAGGGAATACACAACCAATAACCAACCCAACTTGAGATGTATCTCCTGGGCAAGCACCAATCCCTAACACTATTAATGATAGTCTGCTATTCTTACAGGCAGGAACATGTTGTCCTCTGAGAGACTCCACCTAACAGCTGACTTCTACTGATAGAGACACCCACAGCCAAACAGTGGATGGAGTTGTGGACTGTTATGGAAGCATGGGAGGAAAGATTGTGGGCACCAAAGTGGATAGGAACTCCACAGGAAAACCAACAGTGTCAACTATCCTGGTCCTTCAGAGTCAGAACAACCAACGAAAGAGCATACACAGGCTGGACCTAGGCTTCCCTGCTCATATATAGCAAATGTGCAGTTTGGCCTTCATGTGTTCCTGAACAATTGGAACAGGGTCTACCCCAAAAGCTGTTGTCTATATGTGGGGTATATTCTAGTAGCTGGGCTACCTTGTCTGGTCTCAGAGGGAGAGGAAGCACCTAGCTTCAAAGAGACTTGAAGTGACAGGCATCATTACACATATAAAGAAAAAAAACAAAATTAAGTATCTATAATATTCTGCTATTTCTTATTTTCTGTAAATTGAAGTTGTTGGTAGTTGTATCTGTGAAATAAGGAGGGCATTTCTGTCAGGAGCCATAATGGAACAAGCTAATAATTAGCAGTTGATCGTCCTGAAATGCTTGCCTCAGATTATTATATAATCTGTGACAAGTGTGTCCCATTCAGCAAGGCTGTGGTGGACATATTTTAGGAAATATCCTGCTATTAATATGCTTTTCTTCTTCTTCTTCTTCTTATTATTATTATTATTATTATTATTATTATTATTATTATTAAACATATGCAACAATCACTAAGCAATAGCACATCCCTTTGGAGCAGATCTCTGCAGACCCACAAGGATGTATTGTCTTGTAGTGATGCTATATAGACAAATAGATGACTTCTTAAGTCTTAATGATGATCCTATAAGAATTCCTAAAATTACATCAATGATTATTTAGCTCTTTTTATAGTGGTACTGCTATTAAGTCCCTTTCTGATGGTCAAAACTGCTATGAGAACTCTACCAGTCTCCCAAGTGTCATCAGTTAACAGCACTTAGTAACCAGACTCTCTCCTGCTCAGAGCACATTCCAAGGTGGTTGCAGAACAATTAACCAAAGGTCACTAAAAGGGAACTCACAATTTATTATAGGTGCTAGGACGGAAGAGAAAAGATTCCCTGGGTTTATCTATACAAATCATCGCTAATTTCTTAGCTATAGTTTTAAACCTTCAGTGAACCTGTGGAGCTAGACAAGTGATGGATTTTTAGCCAGATAATTACTCCTAATGGATATTCATGTAAACACTCTCTGCACTCTCTGTTGTAAACTTCTATCTCAATTTATGATTTGAATTTTGGTGTGAACTTGTGATGAACTTTGGAACATGTGATCATGTACTCTGAATGATATATAAGACAAAGGGTCTTTTGTTAGCAGGTCTCCTTCTCTCTCTCTCTCTCTCTCTCTCTCTCTCTCTCTCTCTCTCTGCTCCTTCTTCTTCTCTCTCTCCTCTCTCTTCTCTCTCTCTCTTCTCTTCTTTCTTCCCTGCTTAGAATCTCTCCACTTAGAATTTTTTAATTTGTTAGAATTTTTTCCCTTTCCCCACTTAGGACCTTTCCACTTTTTCTCTCATAGATAGCTTTACACTTAGTAATAAACTATAATAGCTTCTTTAAGTGTCTTTTCATCCTGAGACCTCAAACTAACAGACCTAAGTTAGAGTTTGGCAGTGCCTGCAGAGAGAGTACTAAGGCTATTTGCCTAATTCTCTGCTGTCCTTAGTATGAGGTGTTAAGTGCAAAAAACTGGCAGTTTTTGGACAGAGGATACCAGAGGGCAGGCCAGCTACAGTAGCCTAACCCTAGGTCTTACCCAATGTCGACACTCTTCCCATCCCCCTTGGCTGCCTCAAGAACTGACCAGAGGTGAAGAAAGAAGAAGCACCTTCTCCCACCAAGCCGGGAATGGCTCCTGGCACATTTCCATGCTGGTGAAGCAAGTCTATAAACCTAGATATTCAGCTGGCCAACTGTATTGGGTCATGAGTTCACTCTTGCTGACCTACAGAAAATGCTCAAAAAATAAACCGGGTAACATGCCCAAGACCCTGGATTTTGTCCTAACACCTCAAAAATAGCAGGAAAATATAATTTTTAAATTATTACAAAATTGTATTTATCTAAATCATCTTATTTAATATTTATGTCTGTAATAATAAGTAAACAAAAATATTGAGCAATGCCCAAGCAGACAAATATGAATCTTTCCGACATCCTGCCAGATAAAACATAACATTTACATTGACTTTTAACTGTTTTTAAGTTAGTAATCCATCTGTTTCCAAAAGTTAGATAACTATACAGAGAAAAAACAATCAATCCATTTTAAATCTCAGAGTAACAAAGATTGGCATTAGCATGTGCAACAGTAGGGTCCCTTGGAGTCATGCTAAGAAATTATAGGCACCACAACTCTCAAACATTTGCCTAATTAACATACCATTGTGGTATTTATGTAATTTATTTCCTTTGTATTTGGGGCACACTAGGGGTCAAGCAGATGACCTCACATATGTCAGGCGTTCAGTCTATACTTCACCCATATTTCCACCCCTCACAACAATCTGCACACACACTCAGCAATAGCTCATTCAGTGCTGTAACACCACAGGGTTCCTAGATTTATTTTAAAGCAAGAGAATTTTGAGCATGGTTATCCATAGTCATTATAATGTTCTGTTTAAGAACGTTTCATGAGTCCTAAAATGGATAAAGTTTCTGAATACTGGAACCCTGAGAAATGCCTCTTGATACATGTCATGAAATCATGGTGTTGACCCTGCTCCTCAGTTCACACTGACATACTGGGCATGGTCTTTACTCATTATTCCTTAGAAGGCTTTTTCAAACTTTTAATCTTTTCATTCTGTGTACTTTCTTCTTTCTATTTCAGGTACAATAAGTTTCTTATTTTTATGCTTTGTGTGTGTGTGTGTGTGTGTGTGTGTGTCTGTGTATATGTGTGTGTCTGTTTAGATTTACCTACAAGTGACAACAGGATGAAGTACCTCTCTGTTTTTTCCCCTTAGAACCATAATTCACCCTTGTTTTTTAGTCATGTTTCTCTCTCCAATTTCAAAAGCAGCAACAAAAAAAGGTATCTTCCTGATTTTCCTTTCTGGTCTTTCTGTGACAAATTGAAGAATGATTTGTCCTCTGAGGGACTCATATAACCATATTCAATGAACATGATTTTTTATCCTAAGGTCTCAAAATTTAAATAATCGTCACAGTTCCACTTTCCATGTGTTATTGTTTGAAGATAAAGCCGGGCATTTCATCTTTCATCTATGTGCTGATTCAAAGATGTATTTCCTTTCTTCCTTTACTACACGCAGTAGCACCCAAGTGCCCATTCTTTGCATTCTGATTTCCACATGGTAGATACTTCTTATCTTTCTGTTATCATTATAAACATTAACATTTTGTATTGTGATTGAAACAAATGTTTAAAATTGTCTGGCTTAAATCTATACTCATTCTTATTTCATGTTCTTCTAAGGCAGAAGATCAGGCATAACATGATACAGGTGGGTCCTCTGTTCCAGGCATGAGACTCCATCATGAAAGCTGTACCCTTGGTTCCTTTCTAGATGCTGTGATAATTCCCTCTCTCTGTGACATTGGTGGGTAGACCAGACTGCTAGGTTGGTGTTACATTCCCTTATCTTTTACCTTTCTGATTATTATTGCACAACCTCCCTTCCCTCCCAAAGCCAATTCCTTTTCACCAGGCAATCTTTACCTTCAGAGCATCAGCCACAGTCAGCCGTGTCTTCACACTTCGAAAATCTCTGCACTCCAACTCTAGTTGGTGAAGTGTTTTTACTAAGGACTTGTTTGAACAAAATGTTCCATCTAAACAATCTATTGCAAATGGGCCCACAGCATTCAGATTGATACGTTCAAGCAAATATCTAAAGATTTCTTTTCCTTAATGCAGGTTAGTACATATTTATACAATCTGGCAATGGATATATAGAGATTGTTAGAATGGAAAGGTGGTCTTGTGGATACTTTCTGCAGCACACATTTTCTTTTCCATATCTTTAAGGAGTTTTCTGGGCCAGTGCTCAAATTGGACCCTGGCTAACATTCAAGGGAGGATTTGGAATAGCTGTGGAATTGAAAAATGAGATTCTCAATTCATAAGAGCAAACTAAAGTGAAACGAAGCTCTGTAAGAGTCAGCAAAATAAATACATTTTAACTCCCTTTTTTCATTGTATTTTTAATAAATGAGAAGTCCATTGCAACAAAAGCAGCAATGTCATAATCACTACAGTTATGAAATTATTTTAGCTTTGACAATGGGAGGAGTAAACAGGTCGGACATCTAGTCATAGTCCAATGACAGAAAGGTTGGAAACAGGAGCTCCTAAGAATGGCTTTACATTTGACACTGCAAGAAGGACAGCTGAAGCATCGTTATCTGTGAGTTTTGAAATCCAGGTAGAAGAAGATACATATTTTTAAAAAATTGTGCTATGACTTGAGAGCTAAAGGTCAGCAGAAGGAATTTCATTTGACGCTCAATATAGTGGTAATTGCTCCAGCTACACGAGTGTAGAAATGATCTCAGAAATGGTGCCTTTTCTGGCTTGCTAATTGCATCAACCTAGCCAGCACTAGAAAAGGAATCAGAGTAATTGGTGTGGCATGATGAATTCAGGGGACTTCCTGGCCCCATTTCAATCGCAGCAAATAAACCAGTGAGATAAAGCATTGCTGTGGTACTAGGGAGTTATTCAGTGCATGAACTCAGCCCACCAAGCTTCTGCATAATGACTTGCTAAGGACCAACAGACTGAGAAGTTATTTCCTGTGTATGTTTTGGGCCATAAATATATCTGGCACCCTAACCTGTGGGAGCTATCAGAAATAGCTGCTCAACAAGTGTTGAAATAGAATGAAAGCTGCCAATCTGCTCCCCTAGAGTGTGAGAGAAACCATCTGGTTGTGTCTTCAAAGAGTGCTTTCTCAGGAGGAATAGAGGTGAGAAGTATTGAGCAAAGTGGAAGGATATGTCACCTAGTCTGTGATGCCGACGACAGGCTCATCCTATTAAAAGCATATGCAACTATTAATGCAGAGTTAGGCACATCGGGAAATACAAAATTGGTACTGGGCAGGGGAAAAGAAAATACAGATGGGCTTTATAATTTTTTTAAAAAACTCCAGATGAATAGCTAATGAATAGAGAGATGAAGATGGAATTTAAAAATTGTTGATTAAACAGATGTTGCTCCAAATACCTTTTTTTGCCACAGAAAACTTTCTCATTGCAACAACTTTTAGAAACTCATTTGCAGAAATACAGAGTGTAATGAAAACTAGCGATTTTTGTGTCATTTTAATGAGCTGCTTTTAAAATGCGGTTTGTTTATAAATAACATGAGCTTAGAATATTCTTGTTTGTAAATATCATAATGATAGATAGAATAATGTCTATACAATTTGAGGGCAAGGTCTTATCAATAAGATCTGTCTATTGACATATGAATTTATTTATATATTACACCAATTTTTATGATTATGGTAATTTCCTGTTATAAAATGCCTTTGACTACAACTTTCTAAGAATACAAACTCCCAATATTCCACTCTTTACTATAACCCCCACTGTTACATTAGCATATATCTTCTGAAATTTCCTGTCAAAGAACTTTATAGACTCTCTTGAAGAAAGAATCTATACATACTGTTTTTCTCAGAGGGCTATTTTAAGTCAAGGATGCCATATAATAATGTTCATTATTATATAATGACAATCCATATATTTAACATATCTATGTCTGTCTGTCTGTCTGTCTGTCTATCTACCTATCTATGGATGAAATCCTTAAACATAAGGATTTTCATTTACTCTTTGAGAGCTTCACATATGGATGTAGAGTTAACCTTTCTTATTCATGGCCAACTTCTCCTGCCTATCTTCCACCCTCTAAAATTCATGTATCTTTCTTTTTTTATAAGTTTTATTTTAAGTCTGGTTACTGCTGCCTATATATTCATGTATATAGGGTCACTCACTTAATCTTCCAGATACTCATGCTTAAAGACATGTACCTTTTTCTGTCCTAAAAGCCATCCTTTGTCAGTAAGTCCACAGGTAGGAGTGAAAGCCAGTGTTCCCCTTCCTCACGTGCTAATAGAATGTCTCTGTTTCAGAGACTGATGCAACAATATCAATCTGAGTCAGTTCTATTTCTCTGTACCGTTAGCTTATTATCATTATCTCCCATGATTTTGATGCATATTTAGGATAAACCATTAGGCTTGAAAACTCTCAGTTCAAATACTGTGCCCATTACTAATTTGACTCATGATTTCAAAAAACTATTTCAGTCTAGGTAAAGATTAGTGGATTTCTCCAAGGGATATTGTGATTATTGATAGATACATCTATGAAAACCTTACTATTTGGTTAAATGCAGTCAGTACATGTCTACCTTTTCAAATTTACAATATACTTTTATTTGTTACGTATACAACTCTAATGCTACCTATTTCAATCAATTTAACTCATGTTTTCTATTGTAAACTACTACTAGCTTTTTACTTATACCACCAGGAACTTCTTAGTTTGCTATTTTCATTTCCTTCCAAAACAAAATGAATGAATGTATGAAGCACCTGTCTCACATAGGTAGAAGAAGTTTTGTCTGTGTATTTGTGAATTTTTAAAGCATATAGCTTACTCAAGGCCAAAAAACGGAGTTTTAATTGTAGCACCAATGTTGGTTTTATTTCTACTTCTCTTAAAAAGGCCAATGTCTTAGCTAGGGTTTCCATTACTGCGAGGAAACTCCCTGTCTAAAAATCAAGTTGAAGAGGAAAAGGTATATTCAGGTTATACTTCCAGATCATAACTCATCATTGGAGGAAGTAGGTATAGGAATTCAAGCAGAGAACAATCCTGCAGGCAGGAGCTGATGCAGACACAATGAAACGGTGCTGATTACTGGCCTGCTTCCCATAGCTTGCACAGCTTACTTTCTTTTAGAATCCAGGATTACTAGCTTAGGGATAGCATCACCCACAATGGGCTCTCCTCCACTGATCACTAATTGAGAATATGCCTTACAGCTGGATCTCATGAAGGCATTTTCTCATCCAAGGCTCCTTCCTCTCTGAGAACTCTAATTTGTATCAAATTGACACACCAAACCAGTAAAATCCAAATCAGTGAAACTGACACAAATGATACCTTGTTACCACACAAACACATCACTATTAAGTCATAACCCTTTCTTTCATATTCATTACCAAGATCCTACATTACAAGCATTAATAACTTTAAAAGTCCCATGGTTCAGTCAACACTTCCAACAAAATGGCAAAGTAAATAATGAACATAAAAAATTCAGTTGCACTGCGATTGACCAAAAAATATACTGATAAAGAACTCATGGAAATGATTCCATTCACAACTGAGTCCAAAACGTACCTTGGAAAAAATCTAATTCAGAAGTAACAAAATTCTATATGGAACACTTTAAACAATCCAAAACAATGATGACACAAATAGATGAAAATATGCTCTATGCTCATTGATTGAAAGAATTAATGCTGAACATTACTTCAATAGCAAAAACATCTACATATTAATTTTAGCCCCCAGTGACATTTCAATGGAATTCTAATATGATATATATGTAATGTATATATACATACATGTAGGTATATAAAATATGAACATTACATATAATATATTGTATATTATAATATAGTACTATATATACACTATATAATATTATATATTCAAGTTGACATAAATGCATGAAAAGCATAGATGTTCTAAATAAGTCTAAGCAAAATGAATAATGCTGGTATTATCACCACCATACCTTATTAAAATTATAATTAAAGTCCTTAGTGAAAAAAACAGTGTAATATTGACACTTGCACACAAAGAGATCACTAAAGAATTTAAAGTGCACCTATAAATGTCCATAAAAACAGCCAGTTTTATTTCTACTAATGTACGAACATAAACCTTAAAACTATGCCAATCTGTGTTGTAGAAATTTAATATTCTTCTGAGTAAGTATAAATCTAGATTTCAGTCTTTCATAATACAAAATCATTTCAACATAAAATAAGCAAAGACAAGCACTTCTGAGCATACTCTAGCCCTTTGTGAAATAGTAACAAATATTAGCAAATAGCATTTAATAAATTATCACTCAACAAATAGCATCTTATTAAATTATAAAGCTTCTGTACAGCAAAGGGAATAATCCAGTAAAGACAAAGCTTAAAGAACGGTAAAATGTCTTTCCTAGTTATATATCACACAAAAGATTAATATCTATATTATAAAAAGCATCAAAGGACGATTCAGTGAGTAAAGACAGCTCTCATGAAAACTCATGTTGTAAGTTTGTTCACTGCGACCTACATGCTTAAAGCAAAGTAATAACCTTGCATGGTATTTTGTGTCTACCACATGAACTTAGTAGCATGATGTGCCTTTAAATAGATGATAGATTGATATAGATAGATGATAGATAGATAGATAGATAGATAGATAAATAGATAGATAGATACATACATACATACATACATACATACATACATACATACATACACACAGAGATATATACATAGATAGATGATAGATAAATACATACATAATAGATACATGGGTACATATATAGATAGATGGGTGGCTGGGTGGGTGGATGGATGGATGGGTGGGTAGGCAGGTGGGTGGATCGACAGATAGATAGTTAGAGAATTAGAGAGTTAGAGAGATGGAGATATAGACACACTTCAGTTTTATGATTATTACTAAACTTCTAGAATGACAGAAGACATCAGAAAAATAGAGGGGTGATTAGAGAATACTAGGCCTTGTAGAGTTTTAAAAGTTTCTTGTTTGTTTGTTTCTGCCTTTTATTCAAGTAATAGAAGAAAATTTTGTTGGAAAATTTTTAAAAAGCAGAATGCTTCAAGGTCTCCCATTTTGTGCATAATGTCTGGCTGTGGGTACCACTGATTTCTCCCAGGAAGAGAAACTTCTGCTGCAGGAGTAAACTTCTCTGAAGATGGCTCATATTGTCTTTTCATTTTCTAAATAAGACAACTGGAGCTGAGCCGTAATGGTATCATCTTTCAGAGAGGACACTAAAGGATCCAGAAATACCCTAGGTCACCTGATCCATGTCACTACCTGTGTGTATATCCTCTGAGTAAGACTGAAAGTGAATCTGCATTCTTGATTCACCTAATCCCATGTCCAAATTAGAGAATATGATTATTTAATAAATTTTTCCCAGTAAATACTATATACACATAATACATATATTATACACATTATATATTATATATATTATGTGCTAAGTATATATAAATAAGATACATTAATGAATCATGTTTAATATCATAGCTAAAAGAGTAAGAGCCAGCATGAGATGTTTTGGAAACCATTAGATCTTGGGGGAATATATATATATATATATATATATATATATATATATATATAAAATATATTTTGTCTTCTTGGTGATATATTATCAAATGAATTTTAAAATTACTAATTAGAAAATTCTGCCACTTTGTTAATGAATTCAGTGTGGTGTTTTAATAAATAGTATGAGGAAAATCAATCACAAGTGAATACTTTAATTATACAATAAACATCATTCTTCGAAATTATTTGGTGAGATTAAATATATTTTATTTTTATTTTAGAATAAGTTTTCTTCTTAGAGTTGCATGATAGTATGTATCCCATTTCTGTAATGTGTGCAAAATACTTAGGAAGGATTTTCATAATCAATAAAAACGAGTTCTCAATCAAAAATATTTTTCTTTTTTCTTTTCTTTATCATAAAAAGCTAATAATTCTCAAAATTTGTTCATTATGATTGTAAAACACAGAAATATGTTTCATAAAATATCCTATACATTTAGAGTTCCAAATTAATATTTTACTAGTTTCCTTTACCTTTAACTTATGTTCATAATATGTGTTGCCTGAAGCAATCCTGTGATTTCCTGTTGTTCTCTAACTATGAGTCAGCAGTGTCAGCTGTGCCAGTAAGCTGTTTCAAACTCCAATGTTTCCCTTTTGTCTTAATACCTTCTACAATCTCTACCCATGTGCACACATATACAGGAAGACAGAGCTATGCATTTTCTTCCCGATCATTCAGTAACTATAGAGGGATCTCAGTGTAAAATAAGGTTCATTAGTTCATCATGTTTAACATCATAGCTAAAAAAGTAAGAGCCAGCTTAAGTGTTCCAAAGGCCATTACATCTTGATCAATGTATTCATGTCTTCTCTCCTTTAGAGAGAGCGAAGTGGTTATGAAGAGCATTATCAAGTGGGAATTATACGAACAATAATTGCTCTGGTGAGAAATTTATAAGATTTACAACATGACAAATGTTCTTCATATGAAATCTTATGTCTAACCTTTATTTTTTTCAAATATTATTCTAATGTTACTATCAGGAAATGTTAGTATCAGGAAATAAATAATTGGCACTTCCATCACCTTAATACAAAGAGAAGTACCAGTTTGTAGAAGAAACATGATGTAGAAACATGTAGGCCTTTATATTACTTTGTCATTTTTAACAATTATTAGAACAATGAATTTCAGCTTTTTCTGGGAGAAAGCACATAAGTAAATGAAGCAGATATTTTAAATGCCAATTTTATCTACTGTTTGTTAGGGGTACAAATTTCAAAATCAAACCAACTGACTAGGTTAGCAGTAATGATAGTTCATAAATATTTATGTTAGACACAGTTGCTCTAAATAGTCCATTTTTTTCTTATGTGTATTATTTCTTTAGTAGACAAACCTAAAGGCAAAGTGATTTACATTAGATAAAGGATAGTTATTGGGAATTCTAAGAGGATACCTAAATGAATTTCTTATTTAAATCCTAAGTATTTATTTTTGACAACATAATATTTCAAATTTTGCTACACCTTGTTCAGATAAGGGATTGGTGAAGGATATTTGGGAAATTCTCTATGAATAAGATACCATTCTGTCCTACAAGTTACTAGCAGTCCTGTGGAAACATCATCTTTGATTTTAAATTATAAAGGGTAGAATTAATAAAGAACAAGTCAAAACAAAACTATGACTAGAAAGAGAGTACAGATCCATTTAGGACATAACACCAATAAAAGTTTAATGAAAGAGTAATCTCTAGGGTACGGCATCACAAATATCTTAATTACAAAAGTTCTGATACACTAGTGTGGAAGGTTTATTGTTTGTCACTTAGGCTTCTGAAATAAAGATGTTGAACAGTTTCATGAATATGTCAACAATTTAAAGAATTTGTATTTTTTATTACTTAAAATCTAATTACATGTTGTCACATTTTAAACATTGCTCTGACATATACAGAGGCAGATGCTCACAGTTAACCATTGAACTGATCATGGGGTTCCCAATGGAGGAGTTAGAGAGAAGACTGAAGTCACTGAAAGGTTTTGCAGCCCCATGGGGAGAGCAACAATACCAACCAACCAGAGCTCCCAGGGTCTAAACCACCAGCCTGGGAGCAGGTAGAGAGGGGTCTATGGCTCCAGCTGTATATGTAAGGGAGGATGGCCCTGTTGGGTATAGGTGGGGAGAGGAGGTTCTTGGTCCCATGAAGGCTGGATGCCCCAGTGTGGGGCCATTCAAGGGTGGGGAGGTGGGAGTGGGTGGGAGGGTGGGGGCACATCCTCCTAGAAGCAGGAGGAGGGGATGCTATAGGGTATTCCTGGGTAGGTGGTGAGGATGTGGAAAGGGGATAACATCTGAAATGTAAATAAAATATCCAATTTTTAAAAAGAAAAAGAAAAGAAATGGGTCCCCTTAGGTTTAATGTATTGTTTGTTGTTGTTGGTGGTGGTGGTGGTGGTTTTTTTGTTGGTGTTTTTTTTCTTGCACAACAGAAAACCTGTGTTTCTGCATTCAATTAGCTCCTATTACCTTAAATATCTTATATAATGAAAAGATAGATTTTGTAGATATCAGTGAATTGGAATTGGATTTTGTTTCTTTGTGAAGGAACAGGAAAAGAAAGGACAGATATGGGAGCTAGGCAGAGCCATATCTCAATGATTTCAATGTTGACACTGAAATTAGTGTAGAGGAGAAGAAATTTGACATTAGAAAAATGTCAATGCATCGCCTCCATATAAGGAGAGCAGGTCCCAGATTTCTTGAGACATTCTGCCCTTCCCTGGAAGGCTGACTAAAACTGTGCCTTGCTCCTCTTATTTTCACCACAGATCTTGCACTTCAACTGAAACTTGTCTCAGAGTCAATTGAAGAGATCACAAAAAGGCCCAGATAGTCTATATTCACGTTCAGTAGATCTCAAACATTGTGTAGTTCTGACTGCCTGAAGTTGCTTAGGAAAATGTACATATTACTATAAATAAAGAAAAGTATCACATAGAGATATTGTTAAAGTTTATTTCTTTTTTTATTGGATATTTTCTTTATTTACATTTCAAATGTTAACCCCTTTCCTGGACCCCCTTCCCAGAAACCCCCATCTCATCCCCCCTCTTCTACTTTTATGAAGGTGTTCCCCCACCTACCTACCCAACCCTGCCTCAAGGTCCTCGAATTCTTCTGCACTGGGGCATGAAGCCTTCATAGGACCAAGGGACTCTCTTCCCATTGATGCTCCACAAGGCCATCCTCTGCTACATATGCAGCTGGAGCCATGGTTACCTCCATGTATATGTCTTGGCTGGTGGTTTAGTCCCTGGGAGCTCTGAGGGGAGTCTTCTTGGTTGATATTATTGTCCTTCCTGTGGGGTTGCAAACACTTTCAGCTCCTTAAATCCTTTCTAACTCCTTTCTTGTGGATCCCACTGTGGATCTCGTGCTCAGTCCAATGGTCAGCTGCGAGCATCTGCCTCTATTTGTCAGACTCTGGCAGAGCCTCTCAGGCAACAGCTACAAGTTCCTGTCAGTATGCAGTTCTTGGCATCCACAAGTACTTGAAGTTCTAGATAGAGCAATTAGACAACAAAAGGAGCTCAAAGGGATACAAATTGGAAAGGAGGAAGTCAAAATATCACTATTTGCAGATGATATGATAGTATACTTATGTGACCCCCAAAATTCCTCCAGAGAACTCCTAAACCTGATAACTTCAGCAAAGTATCTGGATATAAAATTAACTCAAACAAATCAGTAGCCATCCTGTACTCAAAGACTATACAGGCTGAAAAAGAAATTGGAGAAATGAGCAATTCTCAAAATCATTTGGAATAAAATATAAAAATAAAAATAAATTAAAAAAAACAGGCTAGCGAGAACTATTCTCTACAGTAAAAGAACTTCTGGAGGAATCATTATCTCTGATCTCAAGCTGTGCTATAGAGCAATAGTAATAAAAACTGCATGGTATTGGTACAAAGACTGGCAGGAAGATCAATGGAATAGAATTGAAGATCCAGAAATGAACGCACACACCTATGGTCACTTGATCTTTGACAAAGGAGATAAAGTCATCCAGTGGAAAAAAGACAGCATTTTTAACAAATGGTGCTGGTTCAACTAAAGTTCATTTCTAATAGATATTCCATCTCTGGGAATAGTATTCCATAATGTTATCAAGATCTTACCAGTCTTCTCCAGTCTACACTGGTTAGGACTCCCTAAAGGAGTAGAACAAAAAATATATTTTATAATGAATATGTGTTGAGAGAAAATTTATTAGAATGACTTAAACAATACAGTCTGAGTAGTCCAACAGTGACTTCCTCACACAGAAGATTCTGAGACCTCAATAGCTACTTAGTCCATAAGAGTAGGTAAATTAGGAGTACAGATATGGAGTTAAAGTCACTCGGGATTACCTGAAGGCCATATGTCTTAGACTATGTTGGAAGGATGAATAGATTGAGTGCTAATATCAGTATCCCGATGCACCTAAAATCAAAAGAGGACAGAGAGTAAATAAAGAGTAAACGCTATTTCCCTGAACATTATTATCCTTAAGACACCTGGAAAAAAACTGCCACAGTCAGGGCTGATATTCCCACATCACATAATTAAGAAAACCATGGTCTAGAGCAATAGATCAGAGATTAAAAGTCTCCTCTGATCTTCTCAAGGATGGAGTCCAGCTTCAAACACCCACAAAAGGAAGCTGCCAGCCTGAAGACCATCAACAGGGATTTGACTCACTCTCCTAAACAAAACTGGCACCTGCACATACATGCACATAATTACAAAATTTAAGGGAAATAAATATGTTTTTAAAACTAAGGAATCTTTAATATGTCTCCCACAGATTTGTCTCCTGGTTGAATCCAGATCCTGTCAAGTTCAAAATATTAGCAGTCACAGAATTTTGTCTCTATTTTTTCTAGTATGTTTGCTTTATTTTTATGCTTACTACTTCATGACCGTCAGGAACTTGCAGCAATTATTTGCCATTTATATCCATTTTTATTACAAAATATAAATTATTGGAAGTGTGTATCAGATAATAGGATTTTTTTGCATACTGTTTTTTAGCTTCTGTGTCATTAGCTAGATCTGTAAGACAATCATACTCAGAAATACCATACTAATAAGCAGTTATGTCAAATGAAGCTGAAGCTTTGGAGTAATAAACATTAAAAAAATATATAATAATGACTTAGTAATGTGTGCCATAAGCACATTTCTTCAACATGAATAAGTATTTTGTTTCAAATAAAACTAAAGACATAAACAAATACCATTGTAGGAAATAAAATAAATTGAATGTTTTTTTTAAAACAAATACCAAATGAAGTTTGTCAATTTCTTTGGTTTAGAAAGAGTGAAATAGATTTTTATTTAAAAGACTCCAGACATTGTTCTGTCTCTTAGAAGGCAAATTTCCTCTCCAAAGAAAATTGCTGTAGCAAAACATTTTTTTTAATTTTAAATGTTCACATTTAGTGTTGTTCCTTTTTGCCTATTAATTGCTTGTGATATCAGGGTGTTATTTTCCAGTTAATGTATCTAAAATTTCCATTAAGTCAGTTAAATATTATTTACATGCCAAAACCCCATGCTGCTTGATGTCCTAGTAATTTGGGTCAATTTTAGGTTCTTACTGTTAACAGCATTTTCAAAATCTTATTTGTGAATGTAAATTCAGTAGTGGGAAATCACTGTTTAAGTATCACACTATTTTTTTTTAATTTTTTTATTGGATGTTTTATTTACATTTTATATGTTGTCTCCATCCCCCATCCGCCACCCACCCAGGAACCCCCAATCCCCTCACCCCTCCTCCTTCTTCTCTGTGGATGTAACCCCTAACTACCCCCCACCTCCCCACCCTCAAAATTCCCACCCCCTGGGGCGTCCAGTCTTCATAAGGTCAAGGATCTCTTCTTCCACCTATGCCCAGCAGGGCCCTCCACTCTTACATATTCAGCTGAAGCCCTGGATCCCTCCCTAAGTGCTCCCAGGATGGTGGTTTAGACCCTGGGAGCTGTGGTTGGTTGGTATTGTTGCTCTCCTCATGGGGCCACAAACCCTTTCAGCTCCAACAGTCTTCACTCTAATTCCTCCATTGAGAACCCCATTATCAGTTCAATGGCTAGTTGTGAGCATCTGCCTCTGAATATGTCAGACACTTGAAGACCTCTGAGGAGATATCCATATCAGGCTCTTATCAGCACACACTTCCTGATTTCCAAGTCAGCATCTACCTTTGGTAACTGCACATGGGATGGATACTCAGGTGGAATAGTCTTCAGATGGCCCCTCCTTCAGTTTCTGTCCCTCACTTTGTCTCCATATTTGCTCCCTTGAGTATGTTGTTGCTCCTTCTACGAAGGACCGAAACACCCCCACTTGGTCTTCCTTCTTTATGAGCTTCATGTGGTCTGTCAGTTGCATCTTAGGCATTTCAAGGTTCTGGGCTAATATCCAATAATCAGTGAGTGAATACCATGTGTGTTCTTTTGTGATTGGCTTACTTCACTCAGGATAATAATTTCTAGTTCCATCCATTTACCTAGGAACCTCTCAAATTCATTGTTTTTAATAGCTGAGTAATACTCCATTGTGTAAATATACCACATTTTTTGAATCCATTCCTCAGTTGAAGGACATCTGGGTTCTTTCCAGCTCCTGGCTATTATAAATAAGGCTGCTATGAACATAGTGGAGCATATGTCCTTGTTACATGTTGGAGCATCTTCTGGGTATATGCCCAGGAGTGGTATAGCTGGATCCTCAGGTAATGCTATGTCCAATTTTCTGAGAAAACACCAGACTGATTTCCAGAGTGGTTACACCATCTTGCAATCCCACCAACAATGGAAGATTGCTCTTCTTTCTCCACATCCTCACCAGCATCTACTATCACCTGAGTTTTTAATCTTAGCCATTCTGACTGGTGTGAGGTGGAATCTCAAGGTTGTTTTGATTTGCATTCCCCTGATGACTAAGGATGCTGAACATTTCTTTAGGTGCTTCTCAGACTTTCTAGTTTCCTCAGTTGAGACTTCGTTGTTCAGCTCTGTACCCCATTTTTAATAGGGTTATTTGATTGTCTGGAGTCTAATTTCTTGAGTTCTTTGAATACATTGGATAATAGCCCTCTATCAGATGTGGGATTGGTAAAGATCTTTTCCCAATCTGTTGGTTGCCATTTTGTCCTATTAACAGTGTCCTTTCCCTTACAGTAGCTTTGCAATTTTATGAGGTACCATTGGTCAATTCTTGATCTTAGAGCATAAGCCATTGGTGTTCTGTTCAGGAACTTTCCCCCTCTGCCTAGGTATTCGAGGGTCTTCCCCAACTTCTCTTCTATCAGTTTCAGTGTATCTGGT
The DNA here is from genome assembly GCF_004785775.1 of Grammomys surdaster. Taxonomy (NCBI): domain Eukaryota; kingdom Metazoa; phylum Chordata; class Mammalia; order Rodentia; family Muridae; genus Grammomys; species Grammomys surdaster. The sequence goes on from NW_021621071.1 coordinate 3,642,057, forward strand.
TTTATGTGAAGGTCCTTTATCCACTTGGATTTGAACTTTGTACAAGGAGATAAGAATAGATCAATTTGCATTCTTCTACATGTTGTTCTCCTATTGAACCAGCACCATTCTTTGAAACTGCTCTCCTTTTTCCACTGGACAGTTTTAGCTCCTTTGTCAAAGATGAAGTGACCATAGGTATGTGGGTTCATTTCTAAGTCTTCAATTCTATTCCATTGATCTTCCTGCCTGTTTCTGGACCAGTACCATGCAGTTTTTATAACTATTGCTCTGTAGTACAGCTTGAGGGATGGTGATTCCTCCAGAAGTTCTTTTATTGTTGAGAATAGTTTCTGCTATCCTGGGTTTTTTGTTATTCCAAAAGAATTTGAGAATTTCTCTTTCTAACTCTGTGAAGGATTGAGTTGGGATTTTAATGGGGATTTCATTCCATCTGTAGATTGCTTTAGGCCAGATGGCCATTTTTACTATATTAATCCTGCCAATCCATGAGCGTGGGAGATCTTTCCATCTTCTGAGATCTTCTTCAACTTCCTTCTTCAGAGACTTGACATTCTTGTCATACAGATCTTTCACTTGCATGGTTAGATTCAAACCAAGGTACTTTATATTATTTATGACTATTCTGAAGGGTGCCATTTCCCTAATTTCTTTCTCAGCCTGTTTATATTTCTAGTAGAGGAGGGCTACTGATTTGTTTGAGTTGATTTTATAACCAGCCACTTTGCTGAAGTTATCAGTTTTAGGAGTTCTCTGGTGGAAGTTTTGGGGTCACTTAAGTATACTATCATATCATCTGCAAATAGTGATATTTTGACTTCTTCCTTTCCTATTTGTTTCCCTTTGACTTTTTTTTGTTGTTGTTGTCTAATTGCTCTAGCTAGGATTTCCAGTACTATATTTAATACGTTGGTAGAGAGTGGGCAGCCTTGTCTAGGACCTGATTTCAGTGGAATTGCTTTAAGTTTCTCTCCATTTATTTGATGTTGGCTACTGGTTTGCTGTATATTGGTTTTACTATGTTTATGTTTGGGCCTTGAATTCCTGGTCTTTCCAACACTTTTACCATGAAGGGATGTTGAATTTTGTTAAATGCTTTCTCAGTATCTTCTGAGATGATCATGAGGTTTTTTCTTTGAGTTTATTTATATAGTGGATTACATTGTTAGATTCCTGAATATTGAACCATCCCTGCATTCCTGGGATAAAGCCTACCTGATCATGAGGATGATTGTTTTGATATGCTCTTGGATTCGGTTTGTGAGAATTTTACTGAGTATTTTTGTACTGATATTCATAAGGGAGATTGGTCTGAAGTTCTCTTTTTTTGTTGGGTCTTTGTGAGGTTTGGGAGTGAGCATGATTTTAGTTCATAGAACGAACAGGGTAGTATTCCTGTTTCTATTTTATGGAATAGTTTGAAGAGAATTGGTGTTAGTTCTTTTTGGAAAGTCTGACAGAATTCTGTGCTAAAATCATCTGGTCCTGGGCTTTTTGTTTTGCTTTGTTTTTGTTTTTGGTGGGGAGAATTTCAATGACTGCCACTACTTCTTTAGGGGTTATAGGACTGTTTAGATGCTTTATCTGCTCCTGATTTAACTTTGGTACCTGGTATCTGTCTCAAAAATTGACCATTTCATCCAGATTTTCTGGGGTTTTTTTTTTTTTTGAGTATAAGGTTTTGTAGTAGGATCTGATGATTTTTTGAGTTTCTTCAGTTTCTGTTGCTTTGTCTCCCTTTTCAGTTCTAATTTTATTAATTATTATACTGTCTCTGTGCCCTCTGGTTAGTCTGGATAAGGGTTCATCTATCTTGTTGATTTTCTCAAAGAACCAGCTCCTGCTTTTGTTTATACTTTCTATAGTTCTTTTTCTTTAAACTTGGTTGATTTTAGCCATGAGTTTGATATTTTCCTGCAGTCTACTCCTTTTGGGTGAATTTGTTTCTTTTTGTTCTAGAGCTTTCAGGTGTGTTGTCAAGATGCCAGTGTATGCTCTCTACAGTTTCGAGCTATGCATTTTCCCCTTAGCACTGCTTTCGTTGTGTCCTAAAAGTTTTGGTATGACGAGCCTTCATTTTCATTAAAATCTAAGAAGTTTTTAATTTCTTTCTTTATTTCTTCCTTGACCAAGTCATCATTGATGAATAGAGTGTTGTTCAGTTTCTACATGTATGTGGGCTTTTCATTGTATTTGTTATAATTGAAGACCATCCTTAGTCCATGGTGATCTGATAGGATGCATATTTCAAATTTTTGTATCCATTGAGGACTGCTTTGTGACCAATTATATGGTCTATTTTGGAGAAGGTACCATGAGGTGCTGAGAAAAAGGTATATTCTTTTGTTTTAGGGTGAAATGTTCTATACATATCCATCAAACCCATTTGGTTCATAACTTCCATTAATTCTACTGTGTCTCTGTTTAGTTTCTGTTTCCATGATCTGTCCATTGCTGAGAGTGGGGTGTTGAAATCCCCCACTATTATTGTGTGAGGTGCAAAGTGTGCTTTGAGTTTTAGTAAAGTTTCTTTTATGAATGTGGGTATCTTTGCATTTGGGGCATAGATATTCAGAATTGAGAGTTCACCTTGGTAGATTTTTCCTTTGAGGAGTATGAAGTGTCATTACTTATATTTTTTATAACTTTTGGTTGAAAGTCAATTTTATTTGAAATTAGTCAATTTTATTTGAAATGGCTACTCCAGCTTGTTTCTTGGGACCATTTGCTCAGAAAATTGTTTTCCAGGCCTTTACTCTGAGGTAGTAGTTTCTGTCTTTGCCACTGAGGTGCATTTCCTGTATGCAGCAAAATTCTGGGTCCTGTTTATGTATTCAGTCTGTTAGTCTATTTTTTTTTAAATTGGGGAATTGAGCCCATTGACATTTAGAGTTATTAAGGAAAAGTGATTGTGTAATTATGTTTGTGTAGCTATCTTCTTTTGGGTTTGTTGGAAGATTACTTTCTTGCCTTTTCTACGTTGTAGTTTATCTCCTTGTGTTGGAGTTTTCCATCTATTTTTCTTTGTAGGGCTAGATTTCTGGAAAGATAATGTGTAAATTTGATTTTGTCATGGAATAACTTGGTTTCTCTATCTATAGTGATTGAGAGTTGTGCTGGACATAGTAGTCTGAGCTGGCATTTGTGTTCTCTTATGGTCTGTATGGTGTCACTCCAGGATCTTCTGGCTTTTATAGTCTTTGTTGAGAAGTCTGGTGTAATTCTTATAGGTCTACATTTGTATGTTACTTGACTTTTTTCCTTACTGCTGTTAGTATTTTCTTTGTTTTGTGCATTTGATGTTTTGATTATTATGTGACAGGAGGAATTTCTTTTCTGGTCTAATCTATTTGGAGTTCCATAGGCTTCTTGTATGTTTATGGGCATCTCGTTCTTTTCGTTAGGGAAGTTTTCCTCTATAATTTTGTTGAAGATATTTACTGGCCTTTTAAGTTGGGAATCTTCAGCCTCATCTATACCTATTATCCTTAAGTTTGGTCTTCTCATTGTGTCCTATATTTCCTGGATGTTTTAGGTTAGGAACATTTTGCATTTTCTTTGACAATTGTTTCAATGTTTTCCATGGTTTTTTCTGCATATGAGATTCTTTCTTCTATCTCTTGTATTCTGTTGGTGATGCTTGAGTCTATGACTCCTGATTTCTTTCCTAGGTTTTCTATCTCCAGGGTAATCTCCCTTTGAGATTCTTTATTGTTTCTACTTCCATTTTTAGATTCTGGATGATTTTGTTTAATTCTTTCACCTATTTGGTCGTGTTTTCTAGCAATTCTTTAAGAGATTTTTGTGCTTCCTCTTTACGGGCTTCTACCTGTATACCTGTATTCTTCTGCATGTCTTTAAGTGAGTTGTTTATGTCCTTCTTAAAGTCCTCTATCATCCTCATGGGAAGTGATTTTAATTCTGAATACTACTTTTTAGGTGTGATGGAGTTTCCAGGACTTGCTGTGGTAGGAGAACTTGATTCTGATGATGATAGGTAACTTTGGTTTCTGTTGCTTATATTCTTGCTATTGCCTTTAGCCATCTGGTTAACTCTAGTGCTACCTGTACTCACTATCTCTGACTAGAGCCTGTTTTTCCAGTTATCTTACTTGTGTTAGGAACTCCTCAGAGTCCAGATGTCTCTGTGATCCTGTGATCCCGAGCTCCTGGGTGGAAGATCTCCTGGGACTCAGGCTTCCTCTGGGATCTTGAAATCCTGCTGCTCTGAATGCAGTGGTTCCTCAGCTGCTCTGAGTGCAGTGGTTCCTCAGCTGTTCTGAGTGCAGTGGTTCCTCAGCTGCTCTGAGTGCAGTGGTTCTACCACTGCTTTAAGATGGTTCAGGATATGTTGTCTGCACAAGAACAGACCCACTAGGTGTCTGCTTCAGTCAAAAGGACCAAGCAAGGGGTAGAAGGGGAGTGGTATTCTGGAGGGACAGAGTTTGGGTGGGTGATTTGTCCAGAGTGCCCCAGGCTCTCAGTTGCAGTACTAGGGTATAGGATTGTGGAGGAGGGTTCCTAGAGGGTTCTTACCCTCTAGGAAGGTTCAGGATAAGGCAGCTTCATGAAGCAGGCCAGCCAGGTGTCTGCCCAAGGCTGAAGGACCAAGTAAGGGGTCGAAGGGAAGTGGTATTCTGTAGGGGTAAGGTTTGGGTGGATTGCAACTCTGGGGCTTAGCATTGCCCACTCATCACCTTAACATCTACTGCCTACCATGTGCTCAGTCAAAAATAGTGTTTATGTCTCTGATAGTTACGTTCCAGCTCAGGGCAAAAGTGAGACCCTAACCTCTGTTTGGAGAATTGTGTAAACTTTATGCAAATATTTGATTTCTGATAACTTCTTTGAGTGAATAAAGGCTTTGTAAACTTCCTTACTTTTTCTATTATGATTGATCAATGAGCACTGGCTGCTCTTCTCAGCCCCTTCTGCAGACTAGAGCTTCAGTTTGTATTTCAAAGAGAACATGATTCAAATTTGGTAAACTCCCTTGATCATAGGATTTTGGAAGACTACTTTAAAGTTCCACGCTTCTTTCTTTACATATTTTTTGTCTAATTATTATATTAATATATTTTTTCCATACACCTGGAATTCACCTACAAAAATAATCAAACAGGATAACCTTTACCTTTCATTTGAAGATAGGATACATATAAAAAGAAATATTTAATGTTACTCTTAAGGCAAAATATGACTTTTTCTGTAGCCTATCAAAATATATTCCTAATTATAAATATTATGCACCCCAAATCCCAAGGACGACAGCAAAACTTACATCATTAACTATAGATAGTTTCATTGTGAGTACATTATAATCTTTAATGACTGACTGGTTCTAAACAGGAATGGTAATGGTAATGTTTCCCAAACCCCATTCAACTAAGCTTGACATCTTTCTCTTTGAGATCATCATCTCCTTACTTTCTTCAAGGCTAGATTCCCAACCTCAGCTACGTCAGTTCTTAATTGGGAGTGAATATGATAAAAATACAGTAAATGCGTATGTGAAAATTCAATAAAAGCTTTTTATATAATTATTATCATTTTATATTATATTATTTATATTATATATGTAAATTATATACAATTATTGCATTGTGTATAATTATATTACATATAATTATATATTATTAATTATAACCTATTATATATAATTAGCACATGATAATAAATTTTTTGTAAAGAAGGGCACTACTATTTTGTATGACATATAGGATATCTTACTTGGCAGTGAAATAGCTTGATGATATTTATTAAGTTTTATGCAAATTATGAATGAAATAAATTCTTCCTTGGATGCTGAGTTATATAGTGCAAGTTTTCTCACTGTTTTAAACTTTATTCGATGTAGTGAAGTTTATGTTACCTGAATAAAAATGTTATTGCTAACTAGTAATCATTTTTATAGAGTTGCAAATGTGTTCCACATTCTGTACAATGCCTCTCAAAATCTTCATGTTTCAGTAGTATCCTACATATAACTCTGCAATCCATTCTTATTATAGACACTTCTGTAGTATTTTAGACTCCACCAAAAGTGAAACTTCTTGTAGAGTGTTAACTTTCATTTGTTTTGATACATTTGATACATGTGACACACTAATGTTTTCTAGTATTTTCTAAACAAGTCTGTGAAATAAACATCCCTTCAGCTAAAACTCTGAAACCATTGAGGTTAAAGGAAATCTCAGAATCCAGATGTAAATTTAGAAACTCATAAAGTCTTCTGATAATATGCAAAGATTTCCTTAAAGTGAAAGAAACATGAGAAAAGCTACCTTTACATTGCTTTCAGTCTTTGCTGTGAAGGGAGATCAGGAAGACTGTTGGCAAGAGCAAAAGTGTGGGTGATGGATAATGTGGGTGATAGAACAAGAGCAAACAAAGGCTAATTGTCTGGCCAAGAAGGGCACCAGGAACAGAGCTCCAGTTAAGGTCAGGTCAGATGTATATTAGGAGTGAAACTACTCAGTCCTTAGGGGGATCCCAGAAGGACATTAACAAGAGATGGCTTTCTATGTTACAAGCAGAAGCTAACAAGTCATTGGTCATAGAAACACAACCTATTAAATTGACATGTTAGCTTCCATAAAACGGAGAGTTTAAAGAGCCATTCTAGAATAATGGAATTGTACAAGCATGTTAAATATCATCACCACCACAGGTAAATACAAAACATTTATCTTAAAGAGTACAAAGTATTCTCTTTAGAATGCCTATGTTTCTTTAATGAACCTACTGATAATTGACAGAGTATAAAATATAAATTAAACTTAGGATATATGTAGGACAAGGATTGCATAAAGAATGGATTTGTCTATAAACCATCGTAAAAGTGAATGGCCTTTCAAGATGTAATATCTAATCAAGATCAAGGTGAGCGACAATTTCTAGGATTGTTTTTTTTAAAAATTCCTCTCTTACAAATAAACTTTAGAAAATTCAGGAATGAAAATGATGGGAGGTCAACCAAGATCTGACTCAAATGAATCCAGGACAGAAGCTCCAACTTGACTGTTCACTACGGATAGGTCTCAGCTGCTCAGTGAGGCTTATTATTTTTCTAAGATTTTAAAAAATATAATTAACATAAAAAGAAAGTACAGGAAGAAAATGAGTTAGTCGAGGAATTTAAGATAAGCTACAAAATACAGTTAGTTCAACAAATTGATTTCTATCTCTATATAGTCTTCATTTATATCATTTACATCTAAAAATTCTTCTCATAGCAAGATCATTATATTGTATATTCAAATGTCGACTATCAGTTAAGTGTTTGCAAGATCAAATAGTTCACCAAAAAGAGCAGGAGGAACAGATGCTACTAGCCTCCTAGTAAACTTTGAACAAGAAGAATATGCTCACCACTATTTCATTCACACAGTACTAGTAGGTAACATGAGGAAAGATTCAGTTCTCCAGTTGGACTCTGAATAGTAGATATTTAAAACTTGGTTCCAGGGCTGAGAAAGGAGGGTACCCCTGACTCCAGGAACAAAAGGTTATTCTAGAACTATACTGAGAAGATTTCATGTAACTTATGTTAATATTTTCTTTTGTTAAAAATGTTTAGTATGTGAGTGTGTGTGAGTGTGTGTGTGAGAGACAGTGTGTGTGTGTGATTGTATGTCTGTGTGTTTGTCTGTGTGTATGTGTTCCATCTGGGTATGGATGCATATGAACAGTGCTGATAGTGGCAAGTAGAGTTATTTCCCTCATACATGGGTGCTCAGAGCCAAACTTAACTCCTCTGCAAGGGAAGCAAGTACTCTTAAGCAGAGTCATCCATCTCTCAGAGCAGAAGTTGAGAAATCCAACCTTCACTATTAACTTTTGGATTTCTACTGGGGTTTCTATCTGACTGTGGTGATCTGAGCCATGTCATTTTAAACTTCTAGACCTTGTTTTGCTTTCACACCCAGAATGTATCTGAAGAGTAAGATGTATATGATTGTTAAGTAGGTTTGATAAAATCATTAAGACAATTAACCATTCACTAGTCTTCTACTAAGTATTGGGTAAGTATTGGGTGCTCAGTTGCAACATTCTATAAAAAGCTAATAGAACAGTGAACATTGAACACTGACGAACAGTGCTACCTAAATCAGGAAGACATGGCTCCCATGTCCCCATTTGTTTGTTAGAGTCTTCTGGTATTCATTGTAGCTGCTTTTCCTCTGACTTAGAAATGAGTTTAAGAAGTCTGTAATTTCAAATTTGTCTCAGTTTCCTCCTCTGCTTCATGAATTTCTGGGAGCCGTGTGATAGTTCAGATGTTTCAGTTCATCTCATTGAAAGTGGACTATATCACTTTTGGATTCAGTAACTAGTACCTTATTTATTTGATTCAAGTATTTCTTTTCCACTTAAAACTGTATTTTTAAGTGGGAAATACTTTACTAAATATTTTTTCTAAACCTAAACTGTGTTAATTACCTGAAGTTATTTTACTGAAACAACATAAAAGAATGCCATGATTAAACCAATTTATTCAACAGTTCTGGATAGCAGAAATTTGACATTCTAAGGGTTGAGTTCCCATGGAACACTCCCTACACGGAACTTAGTTTAATATTTCTTCCAGCTTCAGGTGGCTGTCCTCGTGTTCATCTTGTTAGTCTTCCAGTGTCTATTGTGTATGTGCATTGTTTCCCTTTGATTTTTATTTAGAGCTAAAACATTGCCCCATAGTAAATTACCACATTTCTAAATCCTAATTCCCTCTGCTAAATTATCTTCTTTCAAAATAAGATAACATTGACAAACTTCAATCATGAGGAGTTTTGTAGCGGATGGCTCATTGCTCTGCAAAGTATTACCTTGGCCTCAACTTTTCCCAGGGAATTAGGTGTTTCTATCTTTTCTTTCCATAGTGTATGGATACATTCACTGTGTCTGTTTCTTTGTCTACCTTGAAGAGTCAGATTATTTGACATATGCATGTGTACAGCAGTGGCACTGTAAAAGAAAACTTGCTTTGTAGCACCTTTATTCTGTATCTGTACACTTGAGGTAGCTCTTCCATATTAAAGTGCCTGCAAAAATTGCTTAAAGAATACACCTAGACACCTCATGAAATATATCAGGTAAAACAATACAACTCCTGCCAGTTAATTCAACTCTTCCATCCATATAAATTGGATACATTCTTGCTTGAAAGCTTGGAATATTCAGAGAAGCCACTTTATGCACAAAAGCTAACATTCTAAACTAAGAATAGATTTATATTCATAGAAAAAATGCACCATTGACCTAGAAGCTACTTAGAGGACACTTTCTTTCTAAAACAACTCACTTTATGATTAAGAAAATGTGTCCACAGTAAGAATTTGGTTATAATAAGGTCCTGTGCCCAATCAACGATAATTCTGATGTCAGACTTCGAATTCACTGGTCCATAGTTGATACTTTTTCTTCTTCTGCTTATTTACTGCAATGAATGTTAAACGTTGCATTTAAATCACGTAATAGTGAAAAATTCATCCAAATTTCTATTCAAATGCTTGAGCGATCACAAGGATAACAACAACAACAACAACAAACAAACAAACAACAACAACAGAACAAAACTTCAGTATCCATAAAGGAAAAAAATACAGTAATGTTTCCTTTGTCATGGTAACAGTACATGGGTTTGTCGTAATCGAATTTAAATTTTTATTTATTTATTTATTTATTTATTGGATGTTTTATTTACATTTCATATGTTATCCCCTTACTCCAACCCCCACCCACCAAGGAATCCCCTATCCTCTCACCCCTCCTCCTGCTTCTCTGCGGATGTACCCCTACCTACTCCCCCACTCCCACCTCCCCACCCTCAAATTCCCACCCCCTGTTATCAACTACATAAATAGTGAGCAACCAAGTTTCCTTCCCAATATTTTTATGTACAACTAATAAGTAATAGTTAATGTAAATAGGTCATTAAAGAATATTTCCTTCTGTCTAGGAACCTAACTTGTTCTTTCTTGATTGTGTTAAACAAATACATAGATGTCCACTTGACATCTATGTTTCTTGACTTATGTAATTCAGTGGAGGAAAAATTCCCATGAAGTCTAAGGAGAGAAGTCAGATGTCCTGTTGTTCTCAGGAGTATATTATTCTCTATTGTTTTGCAACAACAGTGCCATTTATTGGATTAGCTAAATGTGACGTCATCAATCTGGAGCAAAGGGCCTGTGGATGTGTAACTAATAGAAAATGTCTGGTCGTGGTGAGTGAAAAAGAGAGAAACAGAGCCATGCCCTGCTGTCTTCTTTGCCTAAGAAAAATCTGAAGACTTGTACAACAGCTGATTTCATTTTCTAGGCAGGGTTGGGATTCCTTACATCTAACAAGTACCAGGTGATGCTGAAATTCTTAGATTATAACCCAAGTCTTAGCTACCGAAGTGAATGTTTCCACAGTGGAGTAAAAAAAAGGTGCGCATAAATGTGAGGGATTGTTGAAATGAAAGCTTCAAAGAGCTTATGTATCAAATATATCAGTTGGATCATGACCAGCGCTGTCTGTTGCATTTAGCTTTGTAGAAGTCAACCAGATGTTTGTAGAGAATACAGATGTTCCTGATCCCAATCAGTCTAAGTTGTAGCCAGATATATACTTGATGCCAGACTTTGGGTATCCATTCTTGGAATGCCTGCTTGTAAAATCCCTTTTCCTACCTGTAGGTTTATATGTAAATCATTCCTCTGATTCTTTCTACGTTTATAATTCGGAAAGTTTCTTTCTGACATTCCCTTTAATACTGTTTAAGACTGAAGGAGACAGTAGAACTGTTTAGGCATCTGGGTAATGGAGGGTCCTCACTTCACTGGGCTGTACTTTATGAATACGGATGACCTAGCCATGGGATAGGGGGCAGTGGATCATTGTAAAATGTCTATCAAGGAAACTAACTTTTATTATGTCATGGTAAAAATCCTTCAAAGTCCTAGTCATGGTTGTACTCCATCATCTTTATTATTTTTACTGACATAAAAAACATCTTCTATGAAACATCCTCATAACATCAGCTTCTGCCACTTTAAACATGCTCACAACTGTCAGTTCAACCTGATGGAAGATACCGCATGGGGTCTATCTTCAGTTACTCATTTATCTTTCTTTCTTTTTTTTTAAAGTCTATCCAGCTTTATTAAAGATATTTTTCACAAACAATCATGATATTTCAGGCATGACATGGGCAGACAATCAACAATATACAAGAACTTCCTAATTCCCTTCTTATGTAGACTACCAAAATCAGAAATCCACCATAAAATCCAACAAAATCTTCATTCAATGCTTTGAAAAGAGGAAAGTAGCTTAGAGTGAGGACTGGCATTTAACATTAAGGATGTTTTTTAACAACTTTTCACAAGCCAACCCTGACTTTCAGGACATAAAAATGGCAGAAATATCTATCTGAAGATTCACAATCTTTTATAAAAGGAACTAGCACTCTTCTGAGAACACTTGATGAAGTCACTGCAAAGACCACATTGCCCAATTGACTGGAAAACCAATTTTGGGGGCCAGGTTCCAACAGGATTCTGGTTTTAAGGGAATTAAGTCTATGTTGAGGGCACAGGGAGAAGAGGATATAACAATGAATTTGGAATTTTCCCAGACCACAAGGCATTTTGTGCCTTTGTGGCTACCAAGACCAGAATATCTTTCCTGGGAGCCAACAGGAGCCTTTCAAAATTATCAAGGATTTGGTTTTCTGTCCTCAATCCAGCTTGAGAGCTATTTTGTTAGTGGCACATGATCCTTCCCCCTCAACAATGAAGCGTTCTGTATGCTAAATATATAGCTTAAAAAATGTAAAACAAAATTCTGAATTTTTTTATAAAATTTGAAAAAGAATAGTATTTCAAACTGTACAGTCACCTGAAGTACACAGTTATCAAAAATGCACACATATCACTTGGCATCTCCATCACCTTCAGCTTTCTGTGCCTGGTCTATTTTGATATCTCCATTTTCTGCAGGATTATTCTCATCCTTACCAGTGTCTGCTTTCCCCTTCTTCTTGGATACCTTCTCTCCCTTCTTTGCAGAAGCCGTTTTAGGACTGGGCTCTGGCTTTGGAGGAACAGGTTTAGCAGACAACCTTGCAGATCTTCTCTTTGGCTCATTCTTCACCTTGGCTTTGTTTCCTTTAGCATCCCTTTCAACTTTTCATTTGGCCATGGCTGCAGCAGGGGACATCAGTGCTGGTGTGGCTCTCGCTCTTGGGTTTGGTCCTTCAGGGGGTCTTCATCGCTGCTTCTTCCATCTTGTTTCTCTCAGAGAGAAAAATGTAGACTCTCACTTGTTGACCTTTTTGAGTTCTGTGGACTGTATCTTGGGTATTCTGTACATTTATTTTTTTATTTTTGGCTAATATCCACTTATTAGTGAGTACATACTGTGTATGTCCTTTTGGGTCTGAGCTACCTCACTAAGGATGACATTTTCTAGTTCCTTCTATTTGCCTGCAAAACTCAAGATGTCCTCGTTCTTAATAGCTGAGTAGTATTCCATTATGTAAATGAACCACATTTTCCAATGGGGATGGAGAAGAAATCAATCACAAGTGGGGAAGGAGGGAGGGATAGAGGGAGGGAGGGAGGGAGGGAGGGAAGGAGGGAGGGACCTGGGAGGGAAAGTGGATGGGGATTGAGGGGAGAGGAAACCTGATCTGGTTTTCGGTGAGGGAAAAGGATTGAAGCCCTGAGGGCCAGCAGAAAGAATGGAAACAGGCAACCTAGGTAGGTAGGAGGTTGACGGGACACTCCAGAATGCACCAGAGACCTGGGAGGTGAGAGACTCTCAGAACACAAAGGGAGGGATCTTAGATGAAATTAGAGTGAGGTTATAGAGCCCACCTCCAGCAGGAAGACAGGGCATCAGATGAGGGATGGTGTTGCCATCTCACAGTCAAAACTCTGACTCGTAATTGTTTCTGTCTGAAAGAACTGCAGGGATGGAAATGGTGAGGAACCTAAGGAAAAGAAGGTCCAGCGACAGGCCCAAAGTGGAATCCAGCTCAAGGTGAGGTCCCAACGCCTGACACTATTACTGAGGCTATGAAGGGCTCACAACAAGGGACCTAGCATGACTCTACTTCGGAAGACCTAACAAGCAGCTGAGAGAGTCAGATACAGATATCTGTCCCCAACCAATGGACCGGAACTGGTGACTCCTGTGATTGAATTAGGGAAAGGCTGAAAGAAGCTGGGGACAAGAGCGAGCCTGTAGGAGAACCAGCAGTTTCAATTAATCTAGACCTTGAAGATCTCTCAAATACTAGACCACCAAAAAGGCAGCATACACCAGCTGATATGAGGCCTCCAACACATATACAGCAGAGAATTGCAAGTTCTGTGTTTGATCAAAAATGATATACCTAACCCAAAAGAGACTGGAGGCCCCAGGAAATTTAGAGGTCAGGTGGGGTGGGGGTTGGAATTGGGAACAGCCTTGTGGAGATGGGGGATGGGGTGGTGGTGGGTTGAAGTTATGAGATGTGCAACAGTTGGAGGGTGGACGGGGGAGAAAATAAAATCTGGAGTGGAAAGAAAGGAAGGAAGAATGGAAGAAAGGAAGAAAGGAAGAAAGGAAGAAAGAAAGAAAGAAGGGAAGAGAAGAGAACAGAAGAGAAAAGAAAAGAAAAAAGAAAAGAAAAGAAAAAAAATGTAAACTCTGTGATCTGAGTAGGAGCTTAATTTATACCCAGGAATTGTCTGTCATAGCATATTGTAATGTTCTACTTACACAAGGCTTTGGAATCCTATGTTTGTATTATGACCCATCAGAACTGTTATTCTGAAATAAATTATTTTGTATACAAATAAAAATGATCAATCTATAAATTCCTGCTCTATGTAACAGGATGTATGTCAGGAGAAAAGTTAGAGTAAAATATCACCCACATGAGTAAGATAAGGAAGTAAAAGCCTTTTATTTTCAAATATATATGCTACTGTTAGTCATCAAATGCTTGTTTTGTTTTATATATGCTCTGTATATCTGATATTCATTTACAATTTCAATAAGGTAATGAGCACTGAGTGCACACAACAGCTTCACGGTACTTCTCACTGCATTCTCTCTGTCGCTTGCACCTGTTATCTTTTATTTTAGGTGTAAATGGACTTGAAGTGCAGAGGAGTGTCATAGCCAGCCCAGACTTGTCTAAAATCACAGTTATAATTAGCCCTGAGTCTCTGACCCCGAAGCTTATTTCTGCAGTCCGAGAGATTAAGCATAATTTATTTTATGAGTAAAATAACAATTCAATGTCATTTTACAATGGTTTCAAGTTGATCTGAAACTTAAGAATGAAGAATTGCAGTCAGACCCGTATCTCTACCACACTTGTTTATATTTGTGTGCTTTTAAAAATAACAAATGACTCACTACATTTGAAAGATAATTGAATTTATGTGAGTGCTTTAGGTTCTGCTACTGGTTTTCAAATAGCTGACAAAGATGGTATTATTTTGATACACTATAGAACATCAGTGCATAATGCAAAGGAAATTTGTATAAATTCTCTCCACAGAAATATATATATATATCGTACTTTAATTGAAATAAGTCACTGGGATAAGTGATGTTATAAACTAGAAACTATAATTTCCAATTTCACTAATTGATTTAGAACTTGATTTTGCACAATTTGACCAATGATTGATTTATACAAATGATTTATATGAATGTTATATAAATAACAATCCCAAGGTTTATAAATAGTCAAAGAAAACCCTTGGATGCCAAATAGACTGAAGAAATGATGTTCAAAAATCATGTGAGTGATGAAACTCTGGTTAAATCAATTCATACCTAATGAGAACACAAAGTTCCAACAGTTCTATGGGTTGAGACATTGGTAGGTCTGGATCAGCCCTCATTCCTTGGCAGTAGAAATGAAAAAAAAAAACAACCCACCATTTTATTTTAATGTTTAGTATAGACTTTCCACTTGACAGGATCAACAATCACCTAGGAGACTACCCTCTATGAATGTCTGTTGCGTGTAGTTTTAAAATCATGCTCCTGTCTTTGCCTGGGTGCTACCTTGCTCTGGCTCCTCCAGCCTCCCTTTTGTCCCACCTGGCTAGCTCCTGGATAGATCATAATCAGCCCCAACCCAGCTTCCTTTACTAACTGCCTTTGCTCCAGCTTGGCTCTGGTATCTGCTGCTGCCAGTCTCAACTCAGCCTCTCTCTTCCTGCCTGTTTTTGCTGTGGGAGTCTACACCTCCACCAGTCCACTCCAGGGACCCTTGCTCCAGGATAGGCCGAATTACCAGCCCACTCCTGAGACGCTAGAATCTACAGATAAAGGATACACAGACAGCTTTTGCTGTTTTAGAACTTGCCGGCTAGGCTCAGTTGCTGGGCGAAGAATCTCTTTCCTGGAAAGGAATGCTCTCGTCGATTATTCTCTGCATTTCTCCTGCCCTAAACTTAGTGGCTTGGATCAGCTAGTCCCCACCAACCTGCAGGCTCTACCTGCCCTGAGACCTTACATGACTGCTGCTTTGTTCCTTCCAAAGCACAGCAGAAAAAGCCCCTCTCTCTTTCCCTATGCTTCCTTTCTCTCTTTTTCTCTCTTTTTTTATTGGATATTTTCTTTATTTACAGTTCAAATGTTAAACTCCGTATCCCATACTGCCTCCCTGTGCTTCTATGAGAGTGTTCCACCACTCACTCGCCCACCCACACACCCACCCACTCACCCACTCACCCACTCACCCACCCACTCCTGCCTTCCCACCCTGGCATTCCCTTATACTGGGGCATTGAATCTTTAAAGGACAAAAGGCCTCTCCTCTCATTGATATCCAACACGGCCAATCGGTGCTATACTTGCGATTGGAGCCATGAGTCCCGCTGTGGGACCGTGAAAAGGATAGCTTCCTTTCTGGTAGAGCACAGGCTAGAGATGGCTGGAGACCTTGCAAGGGATGGAATACATTTCGCCAGGCTCCCAGACCCCAGGCTCCTGACACATGGCCAAAGACCTCCATTGATCAACGCCTTTTAGTCACTTAGGGCAATGCCTTTACCAGCCCCTCCACAGGTAGAGGGCATGACTATAGGCCACTGGGCCTCAAGAGAATTCCATATTAATGAGATATCTAAAGGCCTGAGCTTCATGGGGCAGAAGCCACTTGGGAACCACAACCCAGCTCAACAGGACCCATGCAGGCCCACCAGCACAAGCCCCAGCTAACCACCCGACAATCTTTGGTTGATCAGTTAGTACCTGGGAGCTCTGAGGGGTCTGGTTGGTTGATATTGTTGTTCTTCCTATGAAGTTGCAAACCCCTTCAGCTCCTTCAGTCCTTCGGATAACTCCTTCCTCCCAGCAATTGTCTCTTGGCCTTCTTTATTGACAAGTCTAATAACCAATTAGGGAACTAGACTTAACATCAGCACCTCCCCTTACATAATTTCTGTGTGCTATGGGGAAGATTAGGTTCACTGATGTGGGAAGAAGCAATAAGGGTGGGTGATATCAATCCATAAGCTGATATAAATGATGACTGAATAAAATGATGCAAATGAGCCAAGCATCAGTATTCATCTGAATGCAGATGTGATGTAACCAGCTACTTCAAGCTCCTGCTACTATGTCTTCTATGTCACGATGGATTTGTACTCTCAGAATGTGAGCCATCATAAATTCTTTTTCTTAACTTCCCTTATAGGGATTTTATCAGACCAACCAGGTAACTAACACTCATTTAAGAATGTAGTTTGGATGTTTCTCATAAGACTGAATATTAATTAACCATATGATCCAGGAATCATGCTCTAATATATTAGCCTAATGTTTTGGAAAAAATTATGTTCACACAAATGTTTGTTGCATCCCTATATAAAAGTTATACCTCCTGTGGGTGAATTAGTAAACCAATGTCACTGTGTCTATCACAATGGAATATTCTTCAATAAATGTGACTCGACTTACAAAATGACATAAAAGTAATTTTCATGATTTATTCTGCTAAAACAAGAAAGTCTAACTTCAATACTGATGATTTGACACACTATAAAAGGAGTAACTGCACAGATTTTACAACATTTGGTGGGTGCCAGACTTCAAGATGAGTGTGTAGGGCAGGCTCAGTGAAGTAGAGAGGATTTTTAGGGCTTTTAAATTGTGTTGAAAAGGTAGTGTAATGGTGACTACAAATAGTGTGCATTATATAAAACCCCTGAAGCAAACAACACACAAAATAAACCTTGCTGGACACAGTTGTCCTAGTTTTATTTCTGTTGCTGTAACAGATAATTTAACAAAGAGAAACACGTGGGGATAAGAGTTTATTTGGATTAAAACTTCAACTTGCAATCCATCATTTAGGGGAGAGAAGTTAGGAACAACTCAAGCAGCTAGTCACGTCCCAATTGCAGGCAAGAGACAAGAGAGACTATCTGTATCTTTAATCCACTTCGATACAGACGATGTCACCCAGCCTAGGAAATCTAGTCACTGACAATGGGCTTTCCTGGAGAAAGTTAAAATGAAGAAAATTCCCCAGAGACTTTCCTACAGACCAAGCTAATCTAGATAATTTCTTCTGGACACTCTCTTTCTGGATGCTTTTGTGGAGAAGAATTTTAATTCAATAACATGGCTGCTATGTCAAGAGATCACATCTAAAGATATGATTTGGCTGGAATGAAGACAGGACACACATGTTTAATTCCTCTGGCTGCAATACAGACATGACCTAGCAGACAAAAGTGATGAATCAGAGAAATATTTAACAGATTGAATCGGAGATGGGATATGCCCAATTTTCAAGAGAACAGCAGAGGAAAGTGAAGCTATTTAAGAGCATCACGCAGAGAGACAGTCAGTCAGTTGTGTGTGCAGTAGGTGCAGAGAAACGGATAGAGTTCATTTGTAAGTTTGTTCATTGAGTTCAGTTCAGTCCATCAGTTCAGTATAGTTCAGTTGTCAATCCAGATGCAGCTTACAGCCAGAGAATGACAAAGAGCCAGATTAGTACAGATTGACTGAGTTAGTTTGAGGCCAAGTGAAGCAATTCAGTCAGAAGTTAAGAGAAGCCAGTTTGAATTAGACATCCTGGTGAAGAGTTTTGAACGGAACAACTGAGTTTAACCAATGAGCCAGAGTTAAAAGAGAACAAGAAATGGTAACTTTATTCATTAGTAAGTCTCTGAAATGACAATCATATCAGGCAGATAAAAGTTACATTTATAATCCTAGATTGTATCAAGATGATAGTTCAAACTAAGCAGCAAAAGGGTGGCATTTTGCTTACAGAATTATCAACATTTCTCTTCTTATTGAAACAAATTTAATTCATTAATTTTAATTCATTAATTCAAGATGTAAATGATGGGAATGGTTGTACATACCATAAATGTGTATAAAACTGTTCTAGTATTTCTTATCAAATACTCAAGAAATGTAAGTTTGTTTCAATAAGATCACTTCTAGAAAAAAATTAAAACTAGTTGAATTAAAATTGGCATTATTAACTGTATTGGTTTAAATGAATGTGGTCCCCATAGTCTCATATAATTAAATAATTGTGACCAGTTGGTGGAGGAGCTTAGGAAGCATTAGGATGTGTAGCCTTGATGAAATAAGTGTGACATTGTTGGAGAAAACATGTTACTTGGGATGGGATTTGAGAAAAATGTCAATCCAAGTGTCTTTTTGCCTCTTGCCTGTCTTTTAGGATATAATGATTTCAGTTACTGTTCCAGTAATATGCTTTTCTTTTGCCAGTCATATTGATCATACACTCCCCCTATAAAGCTATACACAAGACTTCAATTAAGTGCTTTCTTTTATCAGAGTTGCCTTGGTTTGTCTCTTGACACAAAACAAACAAACAAACAAACAAACATCCCTAAAAAAGAGAAAAACAGTAACTAAGACATTCATTTTAAGTTATTATCTCATTTTATATGAATGAGGTAAAATCCTCAAAGTAAATCTAATTATTAGGAATTCTACCATTTTTACATTGTAAATTTAAAAGTAGATCATCAGGGATTTTACCATTGTTCTCCAAGTCTGAGGCAGTAGGAAGCAACATGATACAGGACTGCCTTCTAACCACGATGGAAACCCTAGGGAAGTTGTAAGGATACATGTGACAAAAATACATTCTGTAGATATATATTGTATACATATATATTACATATTATATATTATATATTACATGTATATATATATACATACTATACAATATACATATATAAAAATGAATAAATAAGACCATAGTTTACAAAAGATTCTGGTGTTCGATGGATGTTACAGAAGTACTCGTTGCTCTTACAGAGGTCTCAGCTGAATTCTTAGGAAAAATATGGTGACTCACAGCCATCTATAACTCTAACTCCATGGTACCTGATGCCCTCTTTTTACTTTTGCTGGCAGCAGGCACATACGTGGTATACATATATGGTATCCATACCTGTGAGGAATACATTTACACAAATATCAATCAGTGAACACATTTTAAGTGAATTCTATTTTAAAACAACTGTTGATATTAATTCAATTAAATATAAAGCTATTGTTATATAAATAATAAAAATCAAAATATACTCTAAATTACTTTAAATGAGTAAGACGGCTTTAACTGCTCTAACATCTAAGTAAGTTGGCAATTCTCGAAAAAGAAAGCTGAGCCGCCCTATTGTGATGCTTCTGTCTGTAATCAGTGTAAAGGAAACAGCGTAATTATGAACAGGTTCTTCCTCTTTGGGCGAACTTATTTTATCACATGAGCTTCGTGTAATGTGTGGGTTGCATGACAAAGTTATTCATATCAAGTGTGAAACCCTTTTCCTTAAATGTCTAAAAGGCAAATAATAATAGGATTTCACTTATGTGACGGTTAACTGAGTATATGCACTTATAACCTATCATAATTTCTGATACTGTTAAATGCTCCATGACCAACCTTTATAGATATTCTTAATACTTTCGACAAAATCTTTAATTTTACAATTGGAAATAAACACAGAGATCTCCATTTGGTGTACTTTGCCTTCAGTGGGGAGAAGAAATATCTAGGTTTGAACATTTTTCTTTAACGTTCAATAACTGGTAGTTTTCAAAGGATGTCTCTTGTTTATCCTCTGCTGAATTCCATGTGCATTGTTTCTTTTTCGTACTATAACTACAATGAGTTTTTTTCTTTTTTTATTAGATATGTTCTTTATTTACATTTCAAATGTCATACCCTTCCCCAATCCTTCCGCCCAAGAATCCCCCTATCCTATCCATTCTCCCCCTGCTTTGATAAGGGTGTTCCCCTACCCACCTACTTCCATCTCCCTGCACTGGCATTCCCCTACACTGAGGCATCAAAACCAATTATATTTCTTGATATTTATTAAAAACAGGTAGATAGATTGACCTACATAGATCATAGATAGTAAGATAGATAAATAGATAGATAGATGATGATGATAGATAGATAGATAGATAGATAGATAGATAGATAGATAGGCAGAAAGACAGACAGATAGATAGATAGATAGATAGATAGATAGATAGATAGATAGATAGACAGATTATAGGTTTTTTTAAAGTTTTTTTTCTCTCTTTCCCCTCCCTCCCTTTATGGAAAGCCAATATGCTAGAAAAACAAAGTGTAAGCTCATAGGGTAAAGTTTGACAGTATTTCTGATTTTACACTTGCAAAAACACGTCTTTTAGAAAGTATTAGTTATAAACATCAACTTTCCATGATTTCAACAGTGTAATGATTGCAACAGAAATCATTGATAAGATCATTTGTATATTTTCGAACAACTACAAATAATGTCTTGAACATGGTATGAAAACCATATTGTGCAGTATAAAATGCTATCACATGGCTGAAATTACAAGAGGGGGAGTAAAGCATATTTCTTTCTAAGGAGATGTTTGGATTGATAATTGCAGTCAGCATATGAACTAACACTCATCTGGGGAACACAATGATTTTTTCCTTGTTTTTGTTTCTGTCCTACTGTATGACCATCATGCAGAATCAACCATCATTTTAGTTAAGCAATATAGTAGCAGAAAGAATAGGTAGTATTAGTGTTTAGCAGCTAGAACTAGAAAAAAAATGTCTGAGCCTTTTGAATTAATGCAACCTGCACTGATAGATAAATAGAATATGTCTTTTAAAAGTATCCGTTTCAAATATTCTGTGAATTCTATATTCTGTAGCTCACTGGTAACAAGATATATTTAGTTCTAACTTTTATAATTATTGTATTTAATGTGAAATAAGTTGCTATAGTAAAAAGGATGTTTAAAGTTCAAATCCAGAGCAAATATATATCCTTATATTAACAACAACAGTGACCACTCTATGATCTACTAAAATGTCTATTATGATCACCCTGCTTAAAAATTAGTAACCAACAAGTTTTTAGGTAATTAAGTAACATTCCTTTGTAAACTTTGCTCTATGTTTTGTAAATTGAATGGAATGTTTACGTTTCAGATACACATCCCTAAAATCCATTGTTGACTTAATTTTGCATGCTATATTAATCTATGTTTAGATAATGATTCTTTGACAGAGCCGTAATGACTTTATTACTAGTTTAAAATGGTTGAAATAATGAAGAAAGTAATCAATAACTCGCCTCATTCATTTCTATTTAGTACAAGCAAAATTTTATTTATAAAAATTCTTGAGCCCATGGTGATTTCACCAATTGAGTAGGCAGATTTCTTTTCAAAGACCCTAGAAGTTACATTGGTCTATTTTAAAATAATTTGCTCTACCTATATCTATAATGTCATCATATATTCCATAAATTCTAAATTAATGGATTATGTCTAATGCCTTGCTTAAATTATGTCAAAGTCTAATGTCAAGGTACCTGGTGAGTGTAAGGGAGGCTTAGCAATAAACAAACTGATGATTAAGCCAATGTTTACTTACCCTCTAATTATCAGGTACAAAAGTTAATAGACCTGGTATGCTTATATCATTCTTAAACATGCTTCCATGTGGACAAGCTGAATGGGACAAGCCCTTGGAATGTCAAGTGTTAGACTTGAGAAATAAATATGAAAAGCAAACATAAAAATAATTTAACTTACTTTGGTGCCCTAAGGCCTTTAACAGTGTCCTTCAATCATAGGTAATAAACCTTATCATAATTATGTAGTTAATTAAAATGATAACACAGAAGAGACTTGGCTTTTATGGCTTTACTTTCACATTGGATATTTTCCTGTTTCAGGATTCCAGAGTACTAGATTTTCTAGCATTGCTCACAATGCTTAGCAGCCAGTCCCGGTCCATTCTATGAACCAATTGTGTTAGGTCTCAATAAAAGAGGATGGCAGTGAGATTGTCACACAAAGGAAATCAACAATGCAATTTTGTGTCACCAGGATTTAGCTTTCTATCAGTCATTTCTTTTTTACTAAATAAAGTTATTTATCTTTTATAGTTCTCTCATAAATAAAGACAAGTTTTCATTTTGTAGGCAACTACCAGCATCTTTCTGTTTTCACTAAAAGCAGGATATACTAAGTGAAATTTAAGCACATGTAAATTTAATCTTGATAGATTGATATTATATGTACTTAGAATAAAAATTATTCTTAATGATTTATATGTATAAGGATATGTAACAACATGTATATTTATTTACTTAAGTAATAAGCTATATTATTGACACTTTATAGGAGTTAATTACCAATATCCATACTTTTGTGTGTAGCAATATCTTTATACAAATCTAACACCTGTGTCCAAGTGGTTACTCACTGATTTTTCTTTTAACTTCATCAAATTAAACCCAGCAATAAACATCCTCCAAATAGACGATTGATGATGAATTATAAATAACATAAAACATCATACAAATCTTACCCAAAATATATTAAAATTAATGTATAGACTAATATATAGCATATACCCTATGCAATGTTCTTTAAAGCTTGCTATGGGCCATATCTTATAAAGTTGGCCAGAGATAGGAAGGAAGAACTAATGAATTGGACCAGTGAAAAATAATTCATTATAAAAGCAGAAATTATAAAACTTTTCTACAGTAATCTGAATTACTATTAGGTCTGTATAGCTTCATTAATGATGTTTCTCCTATAAACGAGAAAGACGTCTGAGAATACTTCCCATCTAAGAAGGATATAGGATCCAGAGCTCCAAAATGGACATGAGATTTATCAGAAATTGTTTAGATCATTCTTTATGATATCAATTATTTTTACCTTAATCACTTCATTAGAAGCTATCCTTTTTTTCCAATATTATTTTAATGGCAATAACATGAAAGCCAGTGCATAAGTTATGTTCACTGCATCTTATGTAGATTAAGTTATTTCCTGTGTGTTTTCTTTTATTTTTGATATGATAATATTATTACATCATAAAACACTTCCCTTTCCTGCTTTGAATTCCACTTATATATTCATCTTTACTTTCTTTCAAATTCATTTCCTCTTTCTTCATTAATTGCTGTTTCATGTATATGTATATGTATCTGTATCTGTGTCTGTGTGTGTGTGTGTGTGTGTAGGGGGGGTATAGTCATTATTATTAAATATAACTTTCAAAGTCTGTATAATACTGACATGTATGTTTGTATGGTTGCCCATGTGATATATATAAATCTATTACCCAAATATCCTCTAACAATG
The DNA here is from genome assembly GCF_004785775.1 of Grammomys surdaster. Lineage (NCBI taxonomy): Eukaryota > Metazoa > Chordata > Mammalia > Rodentia > Muridae > Grammomys > Grammomys surdaster. The sequence continues at coordinate 3,665,721 of NW_021621071.1, forward strand.
TGTCACTTTTGAAATAAAATAAAAATAATTTAAAGCATAATGAATGTTTCCATTTGATTGCTGCCTCACTACTATGGAAAACATAGTTCCATTCATTTACTGAACTAAGATACTGTGTATAATTTCTGTCATTTTTATAATAGTTAAAAATAGTATAAAGAAATCTGGATGTATTATCTTAAAGTCCTGAACAGTTAAATGTCCTCATCAGATTGATTAAGTGACAGGCATGAATAAGAAAGCATGCTGGTAGAGTTCTCAGGGGCATCTGTTTTCTTGTATGTTCCAGCTTTAACAGACTGCTAGTATTTGTTGATTCATGGTTCCTCTCCATCTTCAAATCCTGCCTGGATGACCAGGCTCTCACATATCATCATTTTATGTAATTTCTTTGCCCAGTTACTTTATTTTTCTCTGAAAGTTTAATTGAAAGCCAATCAAAATAAAACATCAAAGAGAATGACAAAAATTGGGAGACTGTTAGACACACATGTGTGTATATTTATGTATGTATGTATGTATGTATGTATGTATGTATGTATGAATATATGTGTGTCTGTGTGTGTGTGTTTGTGTGTATACATACCTATACCTATTCCTATATTTATATCTATACCTATACCTACATCTATACATAACTAAAATTCACAAGGAATGCAGGAGAAATTAGCATTGAACAATCTTTTAAATTACACTTTGCTTTTATAAATCCTCAAGACCTAGCTGTATTTAAAAATAACAATGGGCTGCTTGTCATTTCAGTAGCTGCTGCTCTTCAACCTGTGCCAATCTGGAGATCAGAGGCTGAGGTCTTGAATAAACACACAGTAAATGAGCTATTTTCTCACAGTGCCCTGGAGAGTAATACATTTTACAGAAATATAATTATGAAACAACATGCTGGGTTGATTCATTTCACGTTCTATCTCTTCTCTGTCCTGTAATATTGCCGTACTTGAATATGCCAACAGAGTGCCCGATCACTCCCTCTCTCAAATGCATTCTCCCAAATCTCCTTACATAAGACTCTGCTCACCTGATGAAAAGGCAAGTCTACAGTGCCTGGACAGGAAAAATTGATAAACGTGCTATGTTCTTCAACACTTTTCCATTTGAAAATTTCAAGTGTCACAGCAGTCATATTGATCCTTGACGCTTTGGTAGAATGAAATATAATAATTTAATCCAAGTAGAAAAAATTCCGTTGTTGAAACAGAGATGATGAACTTTCTTGCTTCAATTATTTATGGTATTGTGTACATTCGAATAGCACAGTATGACTACCCATGATGTCTGAATGAGTTTTAAATTGAGATATGGAAAAAAACTTCAGAATTGCAATGGAAAAGGATGGTTTTTATATTAAAAATTACCATAAATTAAAGTATGAGGTTATAAAAAAAAAGAATGAAAAGATCTGTCTAGCTATCCATATTGCTCCCTCCTCACTGACTCATTCACCTGGCTGCTGTTTTATTCTCTACAACTTCAAAGACAGTCATTTACAAACTTAAACTTAATTTTTGAACACACTATTTTATCATCAAATATATTATCTTCTTAGTAAATATTTTCACTACCTCTGGCCATTCACATGGGTATATTTCAGGCCAATCAACATCACTGCTGTTTTTATTAGTGCTCCATTTATAAACTTTTCCACATTTTAAAACGGAGAGGAGAAGGAGAGGAAAACTAAGTATGCATGACAAGTTTTACTAATTTTGACAAAATGTGACAGCATCCATCAACAAAACTAGCAAAGAGTTGCACTAATCTGATTGTTCTGTGCCTGCAAATGGGTGAATCTGTCTTTTTCTAATACAACAAACAGTGCTTAGTCAATATCACAAGGAGGTTCAACAAGTCTCCCTACTAACAGGTTATTATTGTCTATTAAAACCTATGATTCATGGTTTCTTGGCATAGAATTCAAAGAAAGAAACATTATTGTGTATGGAACTATAAGTAATGAGGCATCTTCCATTCAAAACTCCGAGAGTCCCACTTAATATGTTCATCAGTTTGTCAATCCTTAACACCTGTCATGCACTGTTAGAATACCAAATTCTAACAGGGATAAGAAGTATATCATAGGAAACAGAGAAATAATGATGAAAAGACACATTTTCATGAAGTAAAGAAAAATTAAAAGAATAATAAAGGAAAGAGAGCTATTTTAAGTTAAATGTTTTAACAGCCAGATTATATTCAGAAGCTGACAGTCAACTGAAGTTGTGAAGTATCTTGGTGAAAAGCGAAAACATAGTAAATGATGGATTAGCCCAGCAGGTAGGAGAAAATCAAAGACATCAGTCTGACTGTGTGTATGTATCATCTGTCTGTCTCTACCATAGGTAGAGAACTCTGCAAAGTAATTTTTAAAAATCATGCTAGTAATTACTAAATTTATATCAGGAAATGTGAACATAGAATATATATGTTCTAAAAGTCATGAGAAATGGCAGTTTAGTTTTGGTTAGCAATCATTCAGTATGATCAAAATTGATATCAGTTTTCTCTCAGAAGAAAAATAAAGTGTGCATTTATTAAGACTTAAGTAATTATTACTCTGCATAATTAGCATCATGCACTGAATTCTCTACAATATGCTTCATCCTGCAGATCCTTATCATAAAATATCTTGTAACAGCTAGTGTAATCATTACACACTGTCCTACATATGCACATTGCCAAAGCTCTCACCAGGACTGCAAGATAGAACTACATGTCTAATATTCTCTATCACCAACTGTATTGGGGTTCTCATTGCTGTGAAGAGAGAACACAACCAAAGCAACTCTTATAAGAACAACATTTAATTGGGGCTAGCTTACAGGATCTGAGATTCAGTCCAAAATCATCAGAGCAGGAATTATGGCAGCATCCAGGCAGATGTGGTCCTAGAGGAGCCGAAGTTCTACATTTTGTTCAGTAGGCAAACAGGAAAAGAGTGACATTCCCAGCTAGGAGGATCTTGAAGTCCAATTACATAGCTACACATTTCCTCCATCTAAACCACAACTACTCCAACAAGGCCACACCAACTTCAACAAGGCCACACCTCCCGATAGTGCCACTCCCTGGGCCAAGCATATTCAACCACCACACCAAACAACCCTATTTGATTACACAGTTTATCAAACACATTTATCCATCTTATTTCTACTCCTAAGCTTCTGAGGTCAACTTCATCAGCTACAAAATAAAACCTGGAATCATTTGCATGATGTAGCGCAGACTGGAATGTTCTAGAATCATCCTGTCCTCTACACTCATTTTCTGTTGTACCACATACAAAAAAGAATAGCACCATCCTGTTATTGACAGGCTAAAGTATAAATTATGATTAAAGACTCTGGCGATGCCTGTGAGGAAAGTGTTACTGGGACTTAGTGGATTATAAAAATAAATATTAAATAAAATAAGGTAATTAAAAAGGGCATGAGGTTGGGAAGGGACAGTGTAGAGAGAAATATTTGAGGGTGGGTGGAATTGGGAAATGTTTATATTATGTTCATACATTACTATATGCATTTAGGACATTCTTGAGAATAAATTAGAGTTAATATCACATTGACATGAAAATAAGCTGGAACTATATTTTGACATGTTTCCAGTAAGAGTTTATAGCAAAGTACTGATTTCTTCCCCATAATCTCCTTATTAAATAAGAGAATTTTTTAAAGGCATGATTTTTCTCTCATTACTCATATTGATTCAGTTCTGAAAATGCTAATCAGGTAAGTGATTGAAGGGAAAAGGATGACGAGAAAAGGGGAGAAAAGGAAAAATCATCACACTCAGGTATTCATGATCCCATCTTCTGGAGGTGTTCATCCCAGGTTTACAATCTCTACATTTTATAATGATTGTCTTAAATGCAAAACATAAATTATATATGAGCATAAAACCATGTTTGCATATCATAACTTTAGAAAATCAACAGATGACAGATATTGAGGTTATAAAAAATTCAATGTCAAAAATACATTAAACTGTTATTCTAAAGAAAGTAATTGGGAGGGACTGGAAGAAGAAAAGGGAAGGAAAAAGCTGATATCATTCTACTTAAATAATGAATATTAAAATCTTGATGAAATTCAGAATTTAAACATAATAAAGGTATTGTAATTTCTACAACTTTTCTAGGACAATATAAATAATTGATGGTGTATTTTATATCTTCAAATGTTCTGTATCAGTTTTAGGTAGAAAAGCAAAAGAACTATAAAAAGACTTAGGCTTACTTAAATTATTAATATAATTTATGCTTGTTCATCTGAAAACAAGAAAGAAAAATTCTCTGGTGTGTCCTTGGAAGTATAGTAGTGTGTAAAGGGGTAATATTAGAAAGGTAGATGAATCTGATCAAGATACAATGTATGTATGTGTGTGTGTATATATATGCAATATAGTGAATCCCACCTAATTCATTTTAATGTATGTTAATAAGTATAATTTTTATGACTACAGTCTTTCAAAGATGTATGGAAAGACAAAAAGTTCTATGCACTTTGAGAGTTCTGATGCTATGAAGTCTTATTAAACTTGATTTTCTTTTCAAACATTAATTCCCTGTGGCTTATTTCTATCTAAATAAGACATGAAACAACTTTTCAAATGTACTTACTTACTCAGTTATTTGTCATAAAAATGTTCTACTTAAAATGTAAGCAGTTCATATGCCTTAGAAACCTTTCTACAATATTCCTGATCCATAAACCATGCCAGGGATATACTTACTTTCAAAGAGAAAAAAAATGTTCAAATAGCACTTTGTCTTTGTGATTCAGAATGAATAGAAAGTCATTTTGAAACAAGCCACCCTCTCTTCTTGGTTCTTTGAATTTTTTTTTCATTTTTGGAAAATTTCAAAAAGATCTGGGAAGATGGCTAGGCTGGGAAAGCAATTATTACCCAAGCATGAGGACATAAGTACTCTACTCAAAACCAGGATCAGCAAGAATTTACAATTGCCTTGCTCAGAGGAGGAGAGCAAGCTATGGAGGCAAGTAGATCCTCACAACTCACTGGCTACATATTTTAACTTAACTGCTGAGCTGTATGTTCAGTCAAGTAACCTTGTCCCCAAAACTATGATGGACAGTGGTGGAGGGATGATCTACCTTTAAGAGCATTGAGCTCTCTTCCAGAATCTTGGATTCAATTCCTAGTACAGACCATGTGAATCACAGCCATGTGTAACTCGAGTTCTCAGGGATACAATGCCCTCATCTGGTCTCCCATGTACCAGTGGGATACACAGACATGCATGCAGGCAAAATACCTCCACACATCTCAGCACATAATGAAAATTAAATATAGATGGTGAAGAGTAATCAAGGAAAGATAGCTAATGTTGACCCCTGGCTTCTACATGTATATCCACACATATGCAGCCACACGTCCTGGTACACACATCCACATAATCCAAACACACACACACACACACACACACACACACACACACGACACAAACACATCCACACATTTCCCTCCAAACAGAAAATGTTAAAGTAACTTCAAAGAGAAATATACAATTACATTATCCTCTGATTTATGTCTCAATAAATAGAACAAGTTTCCCCTGTTAATTCTTGGAAATAAGCCATCATTTGTATGACATTAAAACTTTCACAAATTAATTTTCTTAACATAAAATGATCCAAAGAATCCAAGGAAATTGCACTGATAGAATTGACCATTTCCCTTCCATGTCTTCTGACTCACATGGCTGACATTTGGAATGTATCCTCCCAGAACACTGAAACAATATTTAACTTTCAGACTTTGACAGTGACGAGTGGTAGACAGACTGATTTCTGGACAGCTGGAGATTAAAGGATAGATGTGCTTTACAGATTCTTTTAAATCTGACCTGTCCCAGGATTTACAGATTGCACTCTTCAAACTTTTTACCACTCCTGGCTACAAGCTTACACTTGCTCATTTCATGATTGATTTTAGTATAGCGTGGGTACTAAGCAAATTATTGGTATTAGTGGCAATGTAGACTTCTCTCAGGATACGTTACTGTAATTCTTTTTCTGTAGACGATCACTTCCTTCTCTCTTCGATCCTTTAAAATCAGGAAACCACGCAATAAAGAATGAGTATATGAAAGTGAAGAAACTTGCATTATTAAAATATACTTTTCTAACTTTGTTTCCCCTTAGTTCTAGGGAGAGAACACTGGTTTGCTCAGGAAATACTATATTATATTTGCTAATTTAAAACATGAAGCTTCCATTTGGATTTAGATATTTTCAAATACATGCAGCATAGGTCTACTACAACTGTAAGATATATGCTGGGTGAGAACAGTAAACATTTCACAATGAGATTGTTTTATACGTTGAATCTTCATTACTTTTTATTGAAATTTACTAAGTAAGTTTATATCTTGCACATATACTATTAACATTTTCTTAATATTACTTCTCTAATGGAGCATAAACCTGAGTACTCATACCAAAAAACATTTTGACACATGCCTTAATATTCCTTACTTTTGGAAAATGTACCTAGTTTCCTAAAGACAGTCATTATAGGGATTGTTTTATGAATTTTCCTTTAGAAAAAAATTCTGTTTCATCACTCCTGTATAAATTTCCTCAAAACATGAATCTTCTATAACTGATTCATCCTTTAAATTACAGAAAAGGGAGAATTGCTCTCATAGAAGAGTAACACTCATGTAAATCACATTATCAATAATTTTTATAATACACTAAAATTTGAACTCATATATAGTTGATAAATGTTAAAATCTTTCTAGGCATACTGTGACAAACAAGCTTTCATTTTAGAATAATGTTTCTTTTCTGGCTATGAAGAATTGAATATGTGGATTAAGACTGAAAAGATATCATCTACACACAAACTGTGGCTGATGTATTGGCAAAATAGTGAATAAAAGCTGAGCAAAAAGAAAACTGAAAAAAATAAACACATGTTCTTAATACAAAAAAAAAAAAAAGAAAAAAGATTGAACCTTAAAGATAGTGGCACCAGTAGTAACTAACATCATAAGGTGTACAGAAAATAGGAATGAAATGAGAAATGAAATTCCATTTGGATTGTAAGAATTGCCCCAAGCAGGCAGTTCAGGTACAAAATCAACTGTCTACATAGATGCATTGTTCAGACATGTCATAAGCGATTCTAGAAATGGATGGATGGAACGATGGGCAGATAATCTGACTGGTGTCAGAGCATCCTACTGCTCTTTGAAATGAGCAGTTCATTTACTGAGTCAGCAGATACTCATCCCAGGAGCTATTGGAGAAAATATTGAAACACTACAAAGCCTCAACTTTCCAGCTCTAAATTGCTTAGGGACATGATGACCAAAGAGCTCTTGTTTTCACTGTACTTCGCTTTGCAAAAAAATTAAATCAAAGCAAAGCAAAACAAAACAAAATAAAAAAAAACAATGGTTACTTCTACTAATGAATGTCTGTAAAGAGAAACTACAAAGGAGTTACTTAGGTCCTAAAGTGCTGCAGTCCATTATCCCTCAGCAACGTGGCAATTACATTTTTATGCATCCAATGGAAGAGACATGAATCTGCAGTTAAACTTTTATGCAATGCTATTTACAGAAGTGGAATAAATATCCATCAATGACATGATGTATGCAAGAACATCCATCAAAGGTTAGGAGAAGGAAAGGACGACCCATGATTAATTGTTCATTCTTCAATTCACCAAGTGGTAAAATAAATATTCTTCAATTTAGCGGCTGACACTTTTTCGCATAAAGAGTGGGCTATTTGTTGGTTCAGATTGTGTATGTTACTAATTTCAAGAGAGAAATAAAAATCCATCAATGACATACCAAGTAATTGGAAATTCTTTGAAGGATTTGTCCAGAGATGTTATTTTCCCAAATTGACTACATAGAAAAAAAAATAAATCTCTGCTCTGATTTCTTGATATATCAAGTTCAGTAGAGAACTACTTACGAGACAAAGTTTGTGTGAAACCTTATGTGATACCAAAGTCAGTATAAGTCGATGATCATTCTGCTCTTCACATGTCATTTGACAGAAATATAGTCACCTAAATACTTAAAGTATTTCATGCTTTAAAATTTTTACTCATTAATGAAATATACTAAAAGTATCATTTGAATTTTGTGGATAGTCATTCGTAACTATACATGGTGAATGGATAAAATGAATGCAGTTCCTTCACTCTTTTAGTTACATTAGAATGTATAACATTTTTAAATATTGAAAACCATGCAGTATCTCTGGTTTATTCGGTAGAACAGTGCTTTATGGAATCTGAAGTTTATTCTTACCACATCTGCCACATCGTATCAACAACAAAACATAAAAACTACATCCTGCTTGACATGATCAATAGTGAACAGCACAAATATCCATGGCATACAAATTATTGATTGTGAAAATAAAACAAAACGTAGGTGTAATATCAATAGCCTCATGTGAGATAACTAAGCAATTTTAATTTAGTTGAAATTATTCATTTCTACAATATGTGGAAACTGACCTGAGGGTACTATGGTTTACTTTTTACTTCTCACTGTTATATTATTTAAATTTTGAATACAAAAAATGACTTCTATAATTACCTAAAGTAAAATCAGGTTGCTTCTAAAACTAACACTGAGAAAGTATAAATGTTTTATAAGTAGAATAGTATAAATGCAAAGTTATTTAATTTCAAAATTAGTAAGGTAGTGAATGCATTCAATACAATGTTCTATAAGCATATATACGTATATGCACATATATGCACATACACAAATTGATTTTTACAATATTTAAAAAATATGCTCAAAGTGAAAATGCAGTCAGTGGGTAGTAGAAACATTATGGGTTGTTTTACCATGGATATGTTCTGTGCAGAAATTACTGTGATATAAAGCTCAGAGACTGAGGTGTACAGGTAACAGGTCCATAGTTGGACGACCTGCTCAAAATCAAAACAAAACAAAATAAAACCAACCTCCAAAAATAATCCATAGCTATTGGTTAGGTCTTGTGATGAAGGTCAGTGCTAAATCGTGTTCCTTGCATGTAGAATGCCCTGGATTTACCTATTATGAGACCAACGGAATAACAATAACAGATGTAAACAAAAGTAAATATGAAAAAACACGTGCATTTGTCAGATTTTCATCTCTGTGATAAGATATATGAGAGAAATAGATTGTAAGAAGAAAAGTTTCTTCAGGTTGATGTTGTCGGCAGTTGCTTGGATCTACTGTGAGAGCCTGCAGTGAAGAATCACATCACAGCATAGTGTGGGAAGACACAGTAATCACGATGGCCTGAAACGGGGGAGAGGGACAGACACATACAAAGGTCACGATATACTCTTCAAAGGGACATTCCTAGTGACAGCCTTTCTTTATCCAGGCATCACTTCCTAACCGTTGATTCATTTTTAACCTAATCAGTAAATGGATTTATTGAGGAAGATACTACTCTCGCTATTCAAACACACTTCAGCAATCACATCATCTGGGATCCACGCCTCGATACCTGAAATTTTTTGGCTTTTCCAAACCACGACACCATACTTCAAATTTTCTTTTTCTGTGCCAATAATGTTTATTAGGATACTGTTTAATGATGCTGGCAACAGGTTAGGAAAGGCAAGTCACTCTACCTTCTATCCTTCTGGCCATTGCTATTGTTTTACACGGAATATTCATCAAACAGGTAAAATGTTCGGGAATTATTATAAGATAAACTTACAATATTATGCAAAATCATGACTTAATATAAGTGTCAAAATCCAATTTTAAATTGAGTAAACTATAGTTTCCAATGTGTTAAGTATATTAAACCTACTTTTTTTACTTATGATATTGAGAGGCTGATTACGGACATGAGGAGGCATGGTCATCTACATTAAATATTTCATTGTTCTGAAGAAGTCAGAATCTTAAAACAATCAGAAAATTGGAAATGAGCAATTTTATATATGATAGTTGCTGATGATGGTAGACTATATATTTGCAGAAAATAACCCATTTTAACATGTTACAGGATAAATGTAAGTATAGATGGAAAATGGTGTGCTCATTAGGATGTTAGTTATTTTACCTGCTCCAGTGCGTTCTGCATATTCAACAGGGATAAGAAGGACCATTAATTTTACAGAGTCAGTATTTAAAGAAGCAGGGCTAGTGCTATAATTGGTAAATTGTGCCAAAAACCAGTAGCAGTTATGAGGTTAGTTAGTTTTTATTTATATGCATAGTTTCACTTGCTAAGGGTTAAGTTTATATAAATATACTAATTTATTTAGAAAGTGACATATAGTCACTAATTAAGCCATTAATAATCTTAGTACTGGTACACATCCAGCAACTTGGACTAGGTTAGAAAAGACCTTTAGTATGTTATCAAATGAGATGAGATCATTTCTAAGTAATCATCATTATATTCATTAATACTATGTATTATTAGGAAAAGAAAATCTAATAGAGGTGAGAAGATGTATGAAATTTTTTTAACTCATTATGCCTACCCAAAGCAACTATTTTTTTTTATCTCGAGGAACATGTAGCTGAAATAACAACTCTTTCTTTTTATGAGGCATTTAAGGTCAATATATATATATATATATATATATATATATATATATATATGTGTGTGTGTGTGTGTGTGTGTGTGTGTGTGTGTGTGTGTGTGTATGTTAAAAAAATCTACCAAATCTTGTGGTTTAGTAATTCTCCATATAAATTCCTTCTCATTATGTTGGAAATAAATGAAAGCTTATATATTTAAATTTAAGAGCAGAAATAGAAACCCATAAAACATTGTTCAATAAAGCCAACTTTGTTAACAAGCTCAGGAGAATCCAACTGTGCAATTACCACATTTGTGGGAGTGTGAACACTACAGCATCTAATCACTAACACTACATACACATCAAGAACAAAGATGCTAGGAAATTCACCATAACATAATGAAAATTAGCCAGGAATCAAGGACTTGACATAAACTGGCATGTATTTGATTTATAGATGGATCACATAGGTGAAACTACATGTGAATTACTTGTTAGTAAATAGAAACATATTTGGTGTTGCAAACTTTGATACAAGGCTTTGGAATATTGAATTTTATAATGCTCTTCAAAAATGTCTCATGTAAAATTTTCATAAAAACCTCTAATTGAAGCTGGATTTTATTCCATCTATGTATGTCTTCTAGGCAATGAAGACCATACAATTGGACTTCATATCAGTTAACAAGTACATCTTTTTCTAAAATTAAGTCCATGGTTAATGCCAGGTTGGTTGGGGAAGTTGTAATAACTAAGGCTGCAGTAAAAGCAGGGGTTGGGTAGCCCACATGGCTCGAAATGTGTGATTGCATATGGTATTTTTTTTCTCTCTCTGATGTTTTTTGAAAAGGATTTTAAATCTCACATGGAATCTCTTCTCCAACACAGGTTGTAATACAGCTCAGACAGGACATATACTTCTGCTCAGGTTACATATATATATATATATATATATATATATATATATATATATATGTGTGTGTGTGTGTGTGTGTGTGTGTGTGTGTGTGTGTGAGTGTGTGTAGTGATATTTAAGTAGATACTATGTTTTTCTAGCAGAAGCCTTTTCTAGTATTAATGTTTGGTATCTTTAGAATTATATTTTCTTTATTTAAAAACATCACTGCTTGTTCTAGCCTCAGAGTACATCTAATTTTATTGCACCATCAAAAAAAAAAAGTATTTACTAGAGTAAAGTCAACACTCACAATATATTTAAGGGAAGCCAGGCCTAAAATCTAATCCTGATTTTATTGATAGTTTGAGAAATAAAATGAGCACTCCTTGAAAAATTATATGGGTTTTATTCACTCCTACTCTTTATTTCTTGGCTAAAATTATATTTGCCATTGGAGACAACAAGCAGTGTAAGTTTGCACATCCAGGCGAAGTAGCTGGAGAAGTAAGAAACCCTGAACAATCAATATTTCATTTTCATTTTCAGTGAGTTGTGATTTTTGAGCTCTTTCAACTCTTAGATAATTCCAGTTAATTTTAAACAAAACAAAAATCTTCTAAGACCAAACAAATTCAAATCTGGAGTTGCAAAGTGGTGTAAATATACAATAGAAAAAAATCCCTGCAAATCATTAACATTCACATATAAAAGTGAATAAAATATTCTCAGTGTCTTTAGTCAATGATCCATATTAGCTACAAGTGTGAAAGGAATAATATTTGAAAATAATGAGATCGTAAACCAGCAGGGACATCACACACCAACCAACTTGTAATTGGAACATAGAACTGAGAGAATCTGTTGGTTTTAAGGTAGTTGAATTCTTCCAAACAAAATGAGATATTTTCTACAGACCTATTTCAGACTCCTTAAAGAACAGAATAGAACATCAAGTTCTTGGCTAAAAGGAAACTCCCAAATAAACCAGGATAAGGTCAAGGCTACTGTTTATTCTCCTCAAAGTGCTGATCAGGCCCTATTAACGAAGACAAAGCCTTCACCACTCACTGAACATGGAGAAATGAAGGTGTTTCTTTCTTATAAATAGCTTTTACCAGCAGTGAATAGGGTTTCTTGTACTGTAAGGTACTCTGCCTGCTATGAAAGGAGAAAGGAAAACATCAACCCAGCCATAAACAGTTTGATTTACACTCATAATTTACCTGCAAGGTATACTAGTGAAATAGTAATACAAAGTATGTAGGGAGTATCTGATTTGCATTAAGGTCCATTTGATGAGATGATGCCTATGCCTGACAACACCTGTAGTGGACAAGAACCTGAGGACAGGCCATGGAGCTAGTGGAAAACCAAATATAGCTATTCTGCTAAAGAAACATACAATACAATGACTCCTAGTGGCATTCTTACATATTCACATATTAGTATCTTGCTCTGCCATTATCAGAGAAACTTCCTTCTGTAGCAGATGAAAAACAAATACGGACCATTTGGACACTGAAAGACCTTGGAATATTCAGTCTTAAATTGGAGGTTTCTACCAAATCCTTCCCATCAGGATTCAGAAACCTACAGAAGAAACAAAAGAATAGAAGGCTCTGAGGTTAATGGAGGACATTTAGGAAACAAGTCCCCCCCCCCCCAAGCTTAGCAGGTCCAATGAACATACCAACTCACAGAGAATGTAGGAGCATGCAGAAGGCCAATGAAAGGAGAATAGATTCAAGCTCCCATCCTTAACCAGAAGCTATCTCCAATTGAAAACCAATTAAAGATTAGTTTTCTCTAAAAGAGTCTCACTGGGAATACAAACAACTCTTAAAAAAAAAATATCTGCATACACTTGAGTCCAAAAAAAAAAGCACAAAATCAGAAGTCATAAAATATATGGAAACGATCTGTGACTCTATAAAAATAAAAAATATTAGGAGAAAAAATCTCCAAAGATATGATTGAATTTCTTATGTGTTGCCCATCTACTGCTGAGAATTGGACCTACATTTAAGTATGGTTTTTCTTTGGGTATGTTTGCATCTAGTAGAGCAAAATACTAATCTATGAGTATAGTAGAATATCCTCAGGCTTCATTTTATTGTTACGTTCCTTTAACAGAACATAGCAGATCATAATAGTAGATCGTAGGTAGTAAATATGTATTTGGGCTTACTTTTCTCCTCTGTTAGTGTGGTAGTGTGAAGAATAACTTTTATGATATCTTCAATTTTTGTCCATCTGTATGGGCAGGGGGAATTCTTCCAGATCTTTTGCTTATGTGTTGTGAGTTCTAACTTTTTAAGTGGGTTTCCTATGTGTGAAAGAGCATATCTTGGCATTTATGTGTCTTATAATTTTCTTTTGCTCCTTTTTTGTTTATTTATTCTGCTAACTTTATTTTAGCTTATTATTGTTGTTATTAATTTTTAGTTCAACGGTGGTTTCAATTCTAATGAATGAAAGAAAAAGTGTGGCTTTCAGTGTGTGGGGAAGCACAGAGGATTTGGGAGGAGTTGTGTGAATAGAAACCATATTCAAAATAGATTATATAAAACTGTTTTCAATTTTAAAAATGCCAAATAACAATAACAACAAAAGAAGCTTACGTCCCACTATTTAATATACCCAGACAAGACATTTTAGTGTTGAAAATGTGATCCTATTCTCTCCAATGTTCCTCAATCATCAAATCTGTGACAGTAGAGTGGTAGTACGTGTCACCAAAGCTAACTGTAATCATTAAAAGTAATATACATACAAGCACAGCACAGACTCCAAGAAGACATTAAATATATTTGAGAAGATTTAAAACTATGAAGAAGTGTTTAAAACCAGAAGAAATTGATCCATTGTTTCTGATGCTACATTACTACAATAAGAAAGTGTATACAAAGAAAGGATATTCAGACATTTAAAATGATTGAAAAGTCTGTGGAAGTTTGAATATGAATGCCCCCACTAATAATTTTATATTGAGTGCTAAGTCATTATGAAATCGAACTATTTAATAAGATTAGGAAGGGTGGTCTTGTAGTGGAAAGTGTGTCACCAGAGGTGGGCTTTGAGATGTTAGAAGCCCATGCAAAGCCCAAACATCCTGTCTTCCTTTTGCCTGCAGATCTGAATATAGAACTCTCAACTTCTACAGCACCCTGTCTACCTATGTGACAATATGCTTCCCACCATAATGATAATTGACTAAACCTCTGAAAATCTAAGCAAGTTACAATTAATGCTTTCTTTTATAAAAGTTGCCATGATCACAGTGTCTCATCACAGCAAAAGAAGTGATTAAGATAAACTCTTTAAGTGATTTTATTCTAAGTAAATTGTAAAACTCTTCCAAAGGACAGACTAGTGTCATTTATAGTTTAAGATATAAATAAAATACCATTCCTTTTAAAATGTGTTTAAAAATTATATACAAGTTATATCTTTGAAAATATACATAAATAATAGCAGGGGTTTCTTCATGAGACACAGACCAAAAAAATGGGCTGTAGCAAATGAAAAGGAGATTTCCCTTTGATCACATGCAGTTGCAAACCTTTGTTGTTATATCATATGTATTTGTTCACCTCTTGATCAAGAAAAAAATGTGATATTTACAGATCACTAACTCACATTATCCTGGAGGCTATTTAACAGATTCTTAAAAAGGAAATCAATTAATAGAATACCATAGAAAACAATCAAATTATCAGTTTTTATAAAAATGAAAATTAGGGCCAGGTATGATGATACATGCCTTTAAACAAAACACAGCACCAAGGAGGCAGAGGTAGGCATATCTTTGTAAGTTTGAGGCCAGCCTCAACTGCAAAGCAAGTTTCAAGATAGCCAGGACTTTTATACAAAGAAAAGCCTTAAAAAACATCTTGAAAAGCCATAAAAAGAGTAAATTATGTGCTTATAAAATTCCATATGTAACTCATTCTTCCGAACTACTGAATTAGTCTCCTAATGTATACATATTTAACCTTATTTTCATTGAAGCAACATATTCTGGACACTATCTCAAAGAAAGCTGGAGAAACTTTAACTCATAGTTACTTCCAACTAACATGTGTGTGTCAAAATGAAGGACAAAAGTTGTTCTTTTATTAAACGTATGACATAACATTTTTAAAGAATGAATGTATAGAGAGTGTAGAGATAAATCAGGGATTAGTAGTACTTACTGTCTTGCAAGAACATTCAACTGTTTCCCAGCACCCACATCAGGCAGCTTACTATTTTTTTAATCTAGTTGCAGGGAATCAAATACTGTCAGCTTCTGTGAGTATCTGCACACATATTTCGCATATACAGAGATGCAAGAACAAACATTACACACACACACACACACATATACATACATACATACATACATACATACATATGGGTTGTCTAAATGATGAAATATGGCAAATTATGTGTAGAAGGCTATTCAGTATTCAGAGAGGTGGCATCTTTAAACTTATAAAATTATAGTTCAGTATATATTATGAAGAAATCATTGTGGTGTAAAACATTTCCTACACAATTGGCTTTATTCCTTTGATATTTATGTTGCTATCAAATATAGTAATGTAAATAATATCAGGTTTACGTCACTCATCTACATGTTCTAAAAATTTTGAAAAAATCCAGAATACTAACTTTTAATGAAATTAATCCTGAGGATTATTCTATGTGGCCTTATAATATCAGATATAATCTATACTTCTTTCTGTCTATAACACCTTAATCATTGGAGATTTATGTGAAAAGTAATTCAATTGACTTGCTATTCAACTCACTGGGTTAGAAAGACATTTTTTAAAATATCAATAAGAAGATGGCATGTCAGACATTGGTATCAGACATTTCATTTAAATTTCTGAATGTAGATCATAAAATGTAGAAATAGAAAAGAATACAAGTGGATAATCTCAAAACCCAAAAATACAACTGTTTCGTTTAAAGAGCATAATTGGCTTTATTTTGAATTCTAAATTAGGGAGTAGATGATGAACGATATGTGGTTCAGAAAGTCAAGTAGAAGGTAATCTGGAGAGAGAAAACGTCAGAACATTAACAGCCTTCCCAGAGTGGTATGCTCAGTTCTAGTCAGTTTTATTGTAATAAAAAGGACAAGGAATAAATCAAAAGGCGAGTAAAGGGTTTACAAATGTCAGGGTTTTAGGCAACTTCTACTATGTTAAGGAGTTCCTTATCAGTGGATTCAAACTGACCTGTTGAGAAATGTGTCCGTTGTCTCTCTAATTCTGATCTGTCTCTCTAACGTCCGATAAACAGGTCAATTTCAACTTGTGGACAAGAGCCTTAGTGTGAGCAACACTGCTTGTGGTTGTTTGTTTTGGTTGGTTGGTTGGTTGGTTGGTTGTTGGTTTTGTTTAATTAATTTGTTTAGTTATCCACTTTATATCTTGAACACTCTCCCCTCTCTTCCTACTGCCCTCTTACAAGTCTCTCACCTCACCTCCCCTCTCATTCTCCTCTAAAAGGGTGGAGGTACCACCTGAGTATCCAACCATCCTGGCACATCAAATCTCTGAAGGGCTAGGCATATTCTCTCCCGCTGAGGCCAGAAAGGCAACCTAGTTAGGAAAACAGGATCCACAAACAGGCAACAGCTTTAGGAACAGCCCTTCCTCCAGTTGTTAGGGGACCCACATGAAGACAGAGTCACACATCTGCTACATACGTGTGATCAGCCTAGGTCTAAACTTTGTATGCTGTTTGAAGGCTCAGTTCCTGAGTGCCTGCAAGCTCCCAGGTTAGTTGACTCTGTTGGTCTTCCTGTAGAGATTCTATCTTCTCTGGGCCCTGGGTCCTTCCTCCAAATCCTCAGCTCCATCCAAATTTGGGCTGTGGGCCTCTGTATCTGTTTCAGTCAGCTTCTGGGTAGAGGTTCTCAGAATAGTTATGGTAGGCTTCTGTCTGGAAGCATAACAGACTATCGTTAATCGTGTTGGTGCTTGCCCTTGGGATGGGTCTCACATTATGCCAGTTGTTAGTTGGTCATGTCCTCAGTCTCTGCTCCATCTTTGTTCCTGTATTTCTTGTACATAGGACAAGTCTTGGCTCAAAAGTTTTGTAGGTGTGTTAGTGTTCTTATCCCTCCACAGGGGCTCCTCCTGCCTTTTTACAAGATGGCCTCTTCAGGTTCCACATCTTGACTGATTGGAGTTTCAGCTAAAGTTAACCCTATAGAGTCCTCCGTCTGAGGTCCCCCATCTCATGTCTCTGGCATGTCTTAGGGACATGCCCCTAGAACCCACCCCTGTCAATTGCTGATTTTTATTCTAGTCAAAGACTAGAAACAGTTGCCATTCAAGCAAAGAATGGATACAGAAAATATGGTTCATTTATAAATGGAATACTATGCAGCTATTAAAAACAAGGACACCATGAATTTTGCATGCAAATGGATAGAACTAGAAAATATCATCCTGATCGAGGTAATCCAGACCCAGAAATACACACATTACATATGTGTCATTGATATGTGGATATTAGCCAAAAAGTACAAGATTATGACGTTACATTCCAAAGATCCAAAGAAGCTAAACAAGAAGGATGCACAAGCCAAGATGTTTGAGTCACTTAGAAGGGAGAATAAAATAGTCATAGGTAGGCGGCAGATGGAGGGAGGGATATGTATGGGAGAGAGGATGGAGAGGGTAAGGAAGGGATTCTGAATCAAGTGTGGGGAGAGATGTAAGAGAGTCACAGGGACAGGAGAGTGAGTGCAACATTGTTTTTTGTTTCAGGACTTTGTATTAGGGTTTATATAGAAGCATAGCTTAAATCAGAGCTTCTCAATCTGTGGATCATTAACCCTTTGGGAGTTCAGACTACACTTTCACAGGGATCATCTATGGCCATCACTATCTGAAAACTCTTAATTTATATTATGATTCATCAAAGAAGCAAAATTACTGTTATGAAGTAGCAACAATATGAGGAAGAACATGTTCATAATTCATAGTAATTAAATCATGAAGTGATATTTACACACAAACTAAACTGAAACTCCCATTTATAAAGCTATCTTGTCTTTACATGATTTATTCAAACCAATCTTAATTATGAAGCCTGATACTTCACTCTCATACTTCAAAGATAAATCTCTACTTTCATTTTTAACTTTTTTTTTCATTTAAATGTTTAGAAAATTTGGCCTTTTCTACTCTCTATCTAGACCAAGTGTCATTTCTGTAAACAAATCTCAATGACAAATTTCCACAACTATATTAAATTTTACAAACCAGATATTATATTTGGTTACACAGAAACTATAATTCTATGTAGTGATATTTTATTACAAATGATCTGACTTTATATTTTTAACTTATATATATATTTATCTCTTTAGCAATATATTTTAATTATCTATTACTTCATTTTCTTTGTATTTCTTTACTGTAAACCAAATTGCTTAAAAATGGGAAATGTTAATAATTTCTTTATATTCTAACAGTGTAACAATAATGTTGATGTGGAATCTGTCAATCACTCTTCTTCTCTTGAAACTATGAACTTAAAATATTAAGTCTACCAAATAACACATTAGATTTGCAATTTCTTTCACTGTACAGATATAAATAAGCAGCAGAAAGTCCGATTAGGAAGACAGAAGGGAGGAAGTGTGCTGAGACAAGGAACCTGAGTGATTTTAACATGAATGGCTTTTCTGAGGTTGACATTTTAATAATACTTCTTAGGAGCTTCATTGTCCTCATTTTCTTTTCAATTCCCATGAAGAGAGATTATTATCCTAATTAGAGCTGTTAGATCTTGTGAGAGAAAACTGTGTGTGCAAGCTTACTTCTTCTTTTAAGGAAGAGGCAGTTTTCAGTGTTAAGATGAAAAGTCGACAAAGCGTTTTATTGAAATAAAGGTTTTATATAGACTAACAAAAAGTTTAGATACCTCATATAAAATTTTTAAACATTATCTTAAACAGGTTAAAGAATCCTCATCTAAAAGGTCCAAAATACAAACCATTAACAAAACAAAACATTTAGAGCACACACATAATACCCAAAAGAAAATTGTCACAATAAAACCTGAATCCTACAAAGAATTTTCTTAAATACTGCTTCTTAATCCACTTTTGCCAGGAATATACATTCACTCTCACAAAGATTCACACAAAGAGAAAGTACACATAAAACTAATACATTTTATGTTTGAATCAGAATCTCATTTTTAAGATAGCCTATTAAATACAAATAAATATTTATTTTAAAATATGAATAATATAAACATGTCAAAACATTTTTAAAAAGCTGAAATTGAATACACTTCTGTTGCAAAGCAATTTAGAACACAGTACAATGTCTAACAGTATAATGCTTTATGATAGAAAAGCTGTCTTTGTTTAAATATCTTAGAAAATTATACCATATTGAGCCAATCTTTTGAATGAATATACATTTGGCCTTTTATGGTTATGGTTCTGCATGTATAGACTCAGTCAACTATTATATAAACTATACATTTATTTCTAGGAGGTTTGAGGGGGAACCTAGAGTTTATAGCATAGCATTGGGCATATTGCATTCAAACAATCAAGTCATAGGTTTGCACTGAATGAAATAGTATAAATGAAATCAAGATTATTTATAGCATATGGGGAAAAGGACTATGTTGTGTGCAAACATATACATATGAGTCTTGTGTATTCATTGACTTTGCTATTTACAAGTGTTGTAGAGACGGTCTTTAACCAATGGCTAATAGATATAAGAGAGTGACTACATTTATTGTGTATCAGA
The DNA here is from genome assembly GCF_004785775.1 of Grammomys surdaster. Classification (NCBI taxonomy): domain Eukaryota; kingdom Metazoa; phylum Chordata; class Mammalia; order Rodentia; family Muridae; genus Grammomys; species Grammomys surdaster. Next base: position 3,685,959 of record NW_021621071.1, read on the forward strand.
ACACTAAAATATATATGGGACATAATGGAAAGCAAATGAGATTGTTGGCAATAAATGTTAAGGAGTGGTTATAAAATATTTACTTTCATTTGCATCCTCAACCTCTATTTCAGTGTTCTTATACTATTTATTAAAACCATTATGTAAATATATACATCTGACTGCTGTTTTCTCAAAATTAGGCACACGACAGGAAAATTTTTCTGTTCGGTTTCTAAAGAAATAGAAAGAACGTGTTGATTTTAATTATTGAGCAGGAGCAGAAGATCGAGGAGTAGATGAACAAGAGGAAACCATCACCAGAATACATTATATGAAAAATTCATTTTCAAATAAATAAACAAAATAACCTGAAACTAATCTTTTATAGCACAAGCAAAACATATTTCATATGTTGTATCAATAACTTGAAGCCAATGATATTTAGAAACTCAAAGTGTGAGAAAGTAGGAGATTTAGATATTATATGATATCTTAAGAAAAGCCTGTCCTCTTGATATTTAAATTTGGTGAATTTTAAACAAATCATTAATATTGTCAGTCATTTACTTAAAAATGAGACTAGCAACACCATACCAGAATTTCTGAAGAGAAGTCAATGCAGAGAGTTCTAGAAAGACCATTCTCATACATATCTAGACGGACCAGGAGAGAGTTGGGGAAATTCCCTACATGTCCCTGATAACTAGATTAAAAAGAGAAGTTCATCTCTGAATACTATATAAAAAAAGTAGAGTTAAATTGTATAGGTCTAAAATGAACATGGAGGGAAGGTGTGTTTCTCAAACTGAGAGTTTTACTTTGTTTTTTAGCCAATGGTAGAGAAGTAGGTGGTCAGGCTGAATCAAGGCTGACAGATGGACACCTGTGGGAGGTGAATTTTAATTAGGAGTCAGCATTGATTTGCAACTTTCTCCTTATTATTGATTTGTTTTGGGCGTTTACAGACTCTAAAATGAGAAAATTCCTAACTCTCTTAAAGGACACACCTTTGCTCAAAACCCCAAATCTGCAGAAAATCAATGAGTATGCTTTTAGATTTTCCATGAAGGACACTCCTTAGTACCTAGTTCACATCTACTTTGTGAAACTTTAGTTTCACATCTATGTAGGATACACTGTACCCTATTTCTGTTCCACAGTTGTGCACACTCTTTTCTCAGGAGACTCTGAAACTGATCTCACTCAGTCTTGCTGAAAATTTCATGTTACAGCTTGCCATCTAAATGTAAGTAAAAGTTTTGAGGGCTATTACACATCAAATGTTCCCCTATTTGTCAAATTATAAAACACAGACCGGAGTTAAAAACATTGGTGCTAAATTTCTGGAGAAATGTACTGTTCAATTGTCCCAAAACTTCATGTCTGATGCCAATGTACTTTCAGTGCTTTTTAGTGGTTTCAGAATAAAATATATGAAACAGTTAGGGGCATACAGCAATAAAATACAATCTTTTATTTATTTTAAGAAGAAGATACACAGAGAACTCAAGAAATTAGACTCCAGAAAACCAAATATCCCAATTAAAAATGGGGTACAGGATTAAAGTGAGAATTCTCAACTGATGACTCTCAAATGGCTGAGAAGAACTTAAAGAAATGTTCAATGTCCTTAGTCATCAGGAAAATGCAAATCAAAATCACCCTGAGATTCCACCTTACAACAATCAGAATGGCTAAGATCAAACACTCAAGTAACAGCACATGTTGACCAGGATGTAGAGAAAGAGGAACACTCCTCCATTGCTGGTGGGATTGCAAACTGGTAAAAATCACTCTGGAAATCAATCTGAATATTCCTCAGAAATTTGAAAATAGATCTAACTGAAGACCCCAGCTATACCACTCTTAGGCATACTCCAAAAGATGCCCCATCATGCCAAAAGGGCACATGCTCCACTATGTTCATAGCAGATAACCAGAAGCTGGAAACAACCTATATGTCCCACAATGGAAGAATGGTTACAAAAAAATGTGGTTCATTTACAAAATGAAATACTATTCAGCTATTAAAAACATGGACATTATTAATTTTCCAGGCAAATGTATGGAACTAGAAAATATCTTCCTGAGTAAGGTAACCCATACCCCAAAGGTACATACTCTCTGATAAATGGATATTAGCCAAAAATTTCTGAATAATACAATGAATACCCACAGACTATATGAAGCTTAACAAGAGTGAAGGCCTCAGTATGGATACATCATTCCCACTTAGAAGCAGGAACAAGATAATCACAGGTGACAGGGGGAGAGAGGGACCTCTGTGGGAGAAAAGAGGTGGGCAGGATGAGGTATGGGAAGACAGGAGAAAAGCCCAGAGGACCAGGAGAATGAATAAAAATATGCAATACTATGGGGTGGGGGACAGAGGGAGCCTTCAGAAAGTCCCAGACATCAGGAAAGTGAGAGGCTCCCAGGTCCCAGTGGAGATGATATTAACTTAAATGCCCAACAGTGGAGAGACTGAATTTCAGGAAGCCACTTCCAGTCGATAGACATCACTCCCATTTGAGGCATGGGGCCACTCGGCCATCTTCAAAATTTTTGACCCAGAGTTGTTCCTGTCTAAAGAAAATGCAGGAACAAAAACGGAACAGAAACTGATGGAAAGACCATCCAAAGACTGCCCCAACATGGGATATATCACATGTGCAGGCAACAAATTCTGACACTATAACTGACGCTATGCTGTACAGACTAGTAGGAGTCTAGTGTGGCTGTCTTCTGAGAGGCTCTATTAGCAGCTAACTGAGACAGATGCAGATACTTACAGCCAGCCCTTGGACTGATGTCCAGGACCCTTATGGAAGAGTTAGGGGAAGGACTGAAGGAGCTGAAGGAGATCACAACTCCATAGGAAGAACAACAGTAGCTCCCAGAAGCTAAGCTACCAACCGAAGATCATACATGGGTTGGTTGTGGCCCTTGCTGAATTTGTAGGAGAGGACTGTCTTGTCTGGTCTCAGCTGGATTGGATGTGCTTAATCCTGTAGAATCTTGATGTCCCAGGGAAGGAGGATGCTAGTGGAGTGAGGAGGAAGTGGATGGGTGGATGGGGTGGACCCTCTCTGTAGCAAAGGGGAGGGGGTGAAAAGAGGAAAAATTCATGGGGGGGGACAAAGAAAGGGGGCAACATTTGGAAAGTAAATAAAATAAATAATTAATTAATAAAAAGAACAGTACACAAAAAAGTTAGCCTTACTTCATGGTTATTAACCTATTACAATTGCATTTCATTGCAAATTCGTGGACACCATAGAATTCAGAAATCTTTCCGAAAGTTTCTGTGTTCTGCCTTAGTTCACGCCAGTGCATGCCAAGGACAGAACTACACATAGATTCAGTACAGGTTGACAATGATGTCTGACTAGATTGGCAACACCATATTCATTGTTACAGCTGAGCATTACAGCAGAAGTACATAGATAAGACAGATGTATGAATGATGTTGTTTTTCTAAATGATGCTAACTCTTTTTTATCCCAAAGAAATTGCCTTTGTTGTTCTGGACATGGTGTGTTAGTTTTACAAAACATATCCTAAGTATTAACATCAGGAAAAATATTTAAAATACACTGGTGCTAATTGGAAAAGAAAAAAAATTCAGCTTCAAGACTTACAAGTGAAACTGTACACACCATTTAACTGGACTTTCCCAAGTGGATAGTTATTGTCCACTGATAATGGGCATGAAATACTTTCTCAAGAATATACTTAATACTGTTGTGATTTATACATTCATCTCCCTTGCCTAACTGTCCTAGTTGGGTTCTTTGTTCTTACATTATATTCGAATTTTGTTAAGGGAAATATTTATATATTATAATCCAGAAAATTAATGTGTAGAAAATAATTAATAATCTATTTGTTAATACAACTATGCAAGTACAAACCATAAACCTACAGCATACCTGCAGCACAGTAAGAATGTATTGCTAAAGCAAGGGTATACAGATGAAGAATAGGGGTCACTAGTATAATCTCAGGTTTTATAATTTTTTCTTTCTTTTTTTCTTTTTTTTTATTGGATATTTTATTTATTTACATGTCAGATGCCATTCCCTTCCCCCATTTCCCCTCCTTAGAAAACCCCTATCCCATCCCTCCTTCTCTTTTTTGTTTTTATACCATTTTAATTACATGCATGTATTAAGGTCAGTTCTAGGATGAGGAACTAGCAATACAATAGATGCAAATAGTCAAGGAACAAGCAAGACAATAAACACAAATAGTCAAAGAACAAGCAAGGCAATAAACAAAGTTCCATGAACACTCCTGTGTTCACTGTTTCTAAGCACTTATCAAAATGGCCAAAATATCTGTACTTACTCCTTTGTCCTAGCTCAAAGTCATTTTCAAGTCTGAACCCTACTTCCTTGTTCTAGCCTAATATTTAGATTCCTGCCTGAAATTACTTCTTTGTTCTAGCCTAAGATTTAGATTTCTGCCTGAAATTACTTCTTTGTTCTAGTCTAATGTCAGATTCTCACCTGAAGCCTACTTCCTTGTCCTTGGCCAATGTCAGATTCCTGCCAAGCAGCCCAATTCCTTGTCCTTGGCCCATGTCAGATTCTTGCCAAGCAGCTCCAAAAGCTCTCCACCTCTCCCCATTTTTTACTTCATAAACAAGGCTGAGCCTGTCTTAGGTCATTCTGACAAGAATGCCTTCTTTACCCATGGAATATTCATTATTAAAGGCAGTGGCCATAGGGAGAGCTACAATAACAACCAACCTGAGCTCCCAGGGTCTAAACAGCTAGCCTGGGGACAAACATGGTGGGACCCATGGCTCCAGCTGTATATGTAGTGGAGGATGTCCTTGTTGTGCATCAGTGGGAGAGGAGGTCCTTGGTTCCTGGATATCTCAGTGTGACAGAATTCAAGGGTGGGGAAGTGGGAGTGGGTGGATGGAAGGGGGAACATCCTCATATAAATAGAAGGAAGGTGAATGAGATAAGGGGTTTCTGGGGGGAGGATCAGGAAAGGTGACAACATCTGAAATATAAATAAATAAAGTATCCAATAATAAAAGAGGCAAACAAACAAAAAAACAGATAATAGAACTGTCTATTGTAGTTGAGCATTTGAGGCTTTTTGGCAGCAATTTAACATTACCCATATTACTGGGATTCCTGATAATTTTTAAGGACAAGGGACTGTAGAAAGGGCCCATGGAACTTTAAAACAATATCATCATAAAATAAAAAAAGGGGGAGGTATATCCCCATATACCACAAATTTATTTAAATCATGTTCTTTTTATTTTAAAATTTTTTAAATTGGATGCCCAAGAACATTCTTCTGAGTGTCTATGCCACTCTACAACTAGGCATACTTATGCATAGGTGAAAGGGAAATATCCACTTACTGGCATATGGCATGATCCTGATTAGGTATTTAATATGGGGAAAAGGGCATGTTTGTGTTTTTTTCTGCAGGATGCTGAAGGAGCATGGTGGCTGCCAGAATGATGGGTGAGACACGCTGATGTTGAGACAAAGAAGGATGCTGACCTGTGAGCTTGCTGAGTGCCCTGACAATGGTGACTGGGAAGCTGTATTGGACATTTGTTACTGACCCACCTTTGCTTACCTATACCCCTGATGGGATGAGATGGCTTGCCTCAAGTTTTAGACCTTGTGGAACAGAGAATGAAAAAGAAAAGTTATAATGAACCTATATTTTTATTTGCAGCAGAAGTTGTTTTCCTTTTAATGATGCATAATAATCATTTGAATTATACAAAATACTTATTTTGCAGTTTATAAACCCACAATTGGAGTCAATGCATCTCCTTAGATTCGAAATAGCAAAGCCCTAATCTCCAGTGTGACCTTTCCTTGTAATTGTGGCTAAATGAAATGAGAGAGGTATGTCTTGAAGAATGAGAACTGTGAGAAAAAAAAGAAGTGGAATTAGTCTACTTTTTCTCATTCCTTTCTTCTTAATCTCAATCACAGAAGGGCTTAGCAAGAATGCAGCCATCTTTTAATCCACAAGAAATTAAAAAAAAAAGAATCTTCTTGGAACTTCCATCTTGGATTTTTCAGCCTCCTAAACTATGACAAAATTAATTCCTAACTTTAAACCTCCATTCTGTGGTAATATACACACCCATCTACCACCACCACCACCTTTGGCACATACAAATCATATACCATTTTCACAGCCTACAAAGACTGACATACACGGCTGTTAAAATCTGACATTATTATAAAAAACAGAGCTGCCATAAGTAATCTGATAATTTTTATGTGCTTTAAGAGCAATTCCTAT
>NW_021621071.1:3692247-3702698 GCF_004785775.1 Grammomys surdaster
CCATAAGTAATCTGATAATTTTTATGTGCTTTAAGAGCAATTCCTATACATTCTTATTTGGTACTGGTCAGACAGCAACCATGTTGTCAAACTTAGTTGATTTAATCAAATGTAGTAATAACATGAGTCTCAAGATCACGGTGTTAAATCCCCACTGTACCAGTGACATTCCCACCTGGTCTGCATCCCCTCCATAATTTACTGGATTTAATCTCATTAATTTTAGCTATTTTGAATTTTATATAGAGAGGGAATATTATAAGGTAAAAATCCTTTGGCAAGATTGATTGTTAATGGGATGAAATAAACATTCTTTTATTTTAATATAATTTTGTTGTTAAATCTGTCAGTTTTTTTTTTTTATGAGCAAGCCTCAGTCAGAGAAGATGCACCTAACCCTCAAGAGACTTGTGTACCCACAGAGTGGAGAGGTCTGGTGGGGTAGAGCGTAGAGACATCCACTTGGAGATGGAAGAGGAGGTAAGGGATGTGGAAAATTAAAGAGTAGACTTGTAGGGGGATGAAGTTTGGACTGTAAAAATGGTTAAAGAATGAAAATAATATTATTAAACTTATTTCCCCTGAAAAACCTTGCATCATCACTTTACATATTACAAAATTATTGGGTAAAGAAATTACTAGTACCTTCAAGGAATTCTTTATAATTACAGTGATGTCATGGAAAGTTCATAGGTGTGTTCCTTTGAAAAACTGCAAATGCCAAAATAAAGATAAATGGAAAAATTGTCTCCATTTAGCAAAATATCTATTATCATGCTTATATATATGACCCCTGTTTGTTTATATATATATATATAACACTATTAATTTAAATTGTTACAAACGCCAATCATTTCTTTCGAGAATCTGCTGCTTTGTCTTAGAAACCCATCATTGCTCATGAAGTACCATGTACTAACTTTGGTAGTCAGTCAGTAGGGTCAGTACTGGAGTTAGAGCCCAAGGTCTCCACAATCTTTTACCACTAACTACATTTCCACTCAAAAAATATTTATCAGATGTCAATGTTATCACCATGACAGTTTTCAATGTCTTACGTTATCTGAAAGTTTTCTTTCTCATCCTTTATGATGATGTGGGAGTTCGAGATGCCACATGACTCTTATAAAACTTCTTGGGAGAGCAGTACTAAAGTCAACTACCAAAGTTTACAACTTTCAGGGAAATTTGTTTAATTTTGATGTTTTATTAAGAAGAAAAAAAAAACTCTTGAGTTCAAAAGTAGGAGACAGATAGGACTTCATTAGAAGAGTACCCCCAGTAACAGGGTACTTCCAGGCATTAGCTGTTTGACTCAATCAAAGGCTTCCCAGAATCACTACAGCTGTTCCTGAAAATAGGATCTATTTTTGCTGAGCTCTCATTTTGAAGACTAGGATTATGGATATAAAACTGTGCATGTTTTTCAAAATTATATGAATTATGCCTGTATGCTGTAGTCGAGATTGACACATCTTTGCTGTCTTACTGAAATCTGAACATTTTAAAACCTGCAGAACTCTTTTGAAGAGATCCTTGTTCTCTTAAACTCAGTTCTTAATTAGTTTGCCAGAAGTAAGAAGGAAGAATGTGACCTATTTAGTAAAGATAGCATAAATGAATTGAGTACAAATAAAATTACTTTATCCAGCACTGAAATCAAAAGGCTCAGTAACTTCTAGAGCTCCTTAACCCTAGTAAGACAGTTTCTACAGGGGGTGGGGACATTCAGAAACTTCTTATGCTCGTGGAAATTTTATTTTCAGATGGAAGACTTTCCCCATCACTTCAAAATGAAACACTAATGTGAAGTGACTGGCTTTCAAGTGATTATTTTCATAAGGCTGAGGTAAAGCTCCTTCTACATTTCCTTCCAAAGTAGAGAAACTTCAACATTTAAATTCACTATTCACTGGGGTCAAACATTCTTTTATTCAACAAATTATATATTTAATAAACTATACATTGGTTTATAAAAATGTAGCAGTCTCTGGAATGACTATTTTATACTAGAAGAAATTAATTATGTAATAAAATATATTTCATAAGTTCTGATTACTTTTTCTCTATAAAATGTAGATCTGAAAGTTTTATTGTGTTTGTTATGTTGGGTTGTAAATTTTGAGAAACAGAAGAAATGAGCTTAATAAAAATAATTTGAGTATTTTAGAGTGAAGTAGCAAATTTTCCACTTTATATTAAAATTTTCTTATATTCATTTTTATAAAAAATTATAGATACATAATTTATAGATAGATTGATAGATAGATAGATAGATAGATACATACATACATACATACATACATACATACATACATAATCAGTCATCTAGGTCTGAACTTATGATTTAGCCAAGTATGATTTCTAAACGCATACTTTCCTGCTTCCATTTGCAAATCTGTTAATTATGTACAGTGCTTTAGAATTTTTTGATAAGTCTCTGTGCAAGGCTATAGTCATTCCTGCACCATGGTCATGTTTATCCCTCATCTTTTATCTTATCCCATAAAAGTTAAATGGCTCCATTTGCTTTCTGTTCTGATGCTGGCTCTTTAGACTTGTACTTACTATACCATTCACTTCACGGTGCTTTGTCCCATTTACTACTCCAATGTCCTCTTAGGCCTCAAGGTCTTACACTATTACTGAAGCTATGAGTGCTCAAAAAATGGGGCTTATCATGACTGTCTTCCGAAAGACCCAAGCAGCTGAAACAGTCAGATGCAGATATTGACACCCAACCAATGGACAGAAGCTGCTGACCCAGTGGTAGAATTAGGGAAAAGCTGAGAGATGCTGAGGAAGAGAGCCACCCTGTAGGAGGACCAGCAGCTTCAACTAACAGGGACCTCTGAGATCTCTCAGACACGGGACAACCAAGCAGAAAACATACATCAATTGATATGAGGCCCCCAACACATACCCAGCAGAGGACTAACAGGTCTGTATTCAGTCAAAGAAGAGGCACCCAACCTTCAAGGGATTGGAGTCCCTAGGGAGTAGGGAGGTCTGGTGAAGGGGGTACATCCTCGTGGAGACATGGAGGGAAGGAGGTATGGGATTTAGAACAGTCAGAGGATGGACTGGGAAGAAAAAATCTGGACTATAAAAAATAAGATTAAATAAAATTAAAAAAAAGAAGAAGAACTGATACTGTATTCAGGCTCAGACATCACAAGCTAAATAATATTAAATGTAACAAAACATAAAATAATAATTTTATGTTTTTGTCATATTTTTTCCTAAATTAAATCTTCAACATAGCATAGTCAGAATGTAGAAGCCTAAAATTTTAGGCTTCCTCTGTGGGAAAAATATTTTATAAATTCCCAATACTTTCCGTTATCTTTAAAAGAAATTGTTTTGATGATTCTTCCATTAGAAGCATATAGAGAAAATGATTCCATTCTTAGGACATAAGAGAAAAATCTTATCTCGATAGTAGATTGCTATGGTTCACACTATCTGTCTAAGGAGAGGTGAATAAATGGGAATTGCTTGTAAGAATTGTCGGGTTCATTCCAAGTCCAAAAGTTTGAGATGCATAGAAGCCTCGGGAAGGCTCATAGATCTACGGAAGAAAGAGCAGGAGATGTGCTAGTTCAAGAGGAAGGGAGAAGAGCTGCATACTCAGCCTTCCTGGATTTTACTCTTCAAGAGATTCGATGATGTATGTAGTCTTAAGAAAACATTTGCTCTTTTATTTTGTTTATACCTATGTGATACTATAAAGTTATGACTGCCTACAAATATTTTAAAAGTCAAAAGTAAACTAGTAAGCAATAATTTTCAAAAACAAAACAAAAAACCCAAAAATTTTCTCTGGGGGCAGATAACAGAAATGGTTATGAATCATAAGAATTTTAAAAATGTTTTGGGAATTTGATGTATAGGCCACATCTCTTGTGATCTCAAGCCACAATTTGAATACAGAGAACAACAACAAAAAATAATGTCATTACCTAGTAATCTTGCAGGCCAATAAACTCGACAGGTACTGTTGTTGAGGGAATAAACTTCACACCCACTGTTGAAGATATAAGTTGCCAATTCAAAATTTTCAATGAAATAGTTTACAGTAAGTCTACAATGGATTGGTGTTTTTTTGTGAGTGAGGTAACTAAATTACACTGATCAACATTATTCTTGTATTAGCAGTTTTGTGAATAGAGACTTATTGTGAATAGCAAATTCAGATTGGATATGTCTGACATCTAGATTAAGTTCAGCCAAATACTGTATGGTATAAAAGGACATAGTATTCTAAATAATCAAATTGAAGATTGCTTCATCAATTAGAAATCAGTTGCAATGCAGTTATAATATTGTACTTGAAAATATCCAATGGAAATGAACAAGAAAAAGATGTTGTATAAAGAAAATGACATGTACATTGATTGGGCAGAGTCAATTCTATGACATTTATAAGAGCTTATGAGAATAGTAACATAGAAAATTCACATACAAAGTAATCCCACAACCATCTTGATTTTACCATACAACTACATTTACTACATTTTCTTAGTTTACTATTATTGATGATGTTACTTGAATGAAGATTTTACTATCTAGCTAAAGCTGGCCTAGGCATTCACTATGTAACCCGAGATGGACTTGAACTCTTGTTTCAACATCTAATGCTCTGAGATGACACACAGGAATCTCTGTTCCAGACTGGAACTAGATTTAAATACTTCAACTCTACCATAAAGGTTTCTTTTCATCTTTACCTTCAAGACCAAGTTTGTATAGCTACTCAAAATTTTACTTTGTTCTTTTCCAAGCTGTATAGGAAATGATGTCATAATAATAAAGGGAAGTTTATGGAAAGCTTACTGCTTATTCATGCTTCCTTGCTAGGTTTCTCAGAACAAAAAGTTAAATGATTTATTAGAAATTTATATGTGGGCTGGAGAGATGGCTCAGCCATTAAAGGCTAGGCTCACAACCAAAAATATAAGAAATGTATACTCATTATTTATGTTTATTTATTTATCTATTTATTTATTTATTTTTAATGATTCATGTATTTATTTTATGTATATAAACTCACCATTACTCTCTTCAGACACACCAAAAGAGGGCATCAGACCCCATTGCAGATGGTTGTAAGCCACCATGTGGTTGCTGGGAATTGAACTCAGAACCTCTGGAATAGCAGTCAATGCTCTTAATCTCAGCGCCATCTCTTCAGCCCTTATTTTTTTACACTCTAGTTTTTATTCCCCTCCCCCAGTTTACCCTCCTACCATTTCATGTTCCATATCTCCTCCTCACCCCACTGTATCCACGAGGATGTCCTCACCACTCACCCAAACCCAGCCAAACCTCACTCCCTGGGCCCTCCAGTCTCTTGAGGGTTATGTGCAGCTTCTCCAACTCACTCCCTCTTTCTTGTGTCAAATATTACTCTTATATAAAAGATTCAAATATTACTCTTATCCAAAAGCAACCATACAAACACAACTAGCAACAGCCTTTATTCTAGTAGGATTGTGTGTCTTACTGAAGTTAATGCTTAAAACTAGTTATTACACATGACAATGTAGCTGTAAAAAACTATACCCATGACCATTGGACTTGATCAAACTTTCCAATTATCTTGTAGGCTTAATTCATTTTTAAATTATTTTGTCCAGTACAAAGCATAAATTCTACAGCTGTATAAACTGTGAGATGAAGGTATAAAATACACTATTTTGTCCAACCCTTGGGTCCCCACTTTGTTCTCAGCCTTTCAGAGGCTTCTAGCGGTGTCTGAGTGTCCAAGAGCCTGAGAACTAGATGTCCCCTGCAGCTCTGCAGGCCCATATCCCAGCACCACACAACTTGGGTGAGTGCAGTCAAACATTCCCTTGACCTGATGCCCCAAGCAGCCCTAGCCCAGTGGTGGGGCAGACACAGGACTTCACATAACCAACTACCTGTCTTCAATCATGATGGGATTTTTGTTTGCTTCTGGTCATGTCAAAATTTTATCTGGGTCAATTTGTTCAAATCTTGTGCATGTAGTTCTAGCCACTGTAAGATGTGATATATAGTGCCTTTTTATATCTATCAAATTCTAGTTCACTGCATAAAGATATTCTCTCTGGCTCTTACAATCTTCATGCACATGGGACAATCCCTGAAACTTGGAATAGGGGATGAGATATAGATGTTGAGAGGTATATTAATATATGGGAATAAAGGGACAAGCTTAAGAGTACGTTTATTACTATGTGCAAATTAGCAGACTAAATGAGGATTCGGAGGGTTAAGAAGGAGGTAAATACAGAATAAGGTGGGAGAAAGGTAAAGTGAAATGGCAAGATCCAACTAATCTGATGGGAAAATGGGAAAAGGTGAGATCCTAACAAAAGGGGAATAGAGTAAATGAAGAATAAAGAGTGATAAAGGCCATAATAAATTTTACTATTACAATATTATTTAGCCTAAAATGTAATATGTTTAACTCAATGTATAAATATGAATATATAGTTTTAATAAACTATTTTTATCAGCTATCATTGCTAATGTTAACACCCTCCCTGAAAAAGCCAAAGACCACCTGAAAAACACTCTAATTCAAGATTATTCAAGATCATCCAGTGGAGAAAATGTTGATCATTCTCTTCATTTAATTTGTGGTTTCTATCATGATAGCATTCCTTGGAAAGTTCTGTGATGCAGTGCACAGTTGCTCTCAATGAAGTTTCCACCTGACAATTATAAATAGAATATTATATAAGTTACTGAGATTTGCCTGCAAAAAATAAATTATCTCTTATTTCATTTGTGTGCATGTGCTCGTGAATATTGATTTGTTTACTCTTTGAGACAGCCCCTCTATAATTAGCCATGGCTCTCCAGACTGACTTAAGCACATCTGGTTGAGCTCGAAGCACATGTCATTGCATGGTGTTTAGGTGAGTATTTATCTTCAACATAATACAGGACAGGGAATCTTGAGTTGATTTAGTAAATTGCAGTTAATTATATTCAGTATACTGATCGATCTATTGGTAATATCAATTAAGTAACTCTTTTGTTTTAAGACATCTTTTAACTGGATTTGCTGATGTCTCTTCACAGCAGTAAAACCCTAACTACGACAGTATAACTTGCAGGATGATTCTATCACCTCAGGGTCAGGGTTATTACTTCAGTGTGATGAAAGAACACAAGTCGATGTTTTGAACATTTTAGAAGAAATATATTGTCAATAGCATAGTCATTAAAAATTTACAATTTTCATATATATTAATGAGGATAGTCATTACTTGAAAATACAAGTCAATACTTGAAAATGATTATGTAAAGTGACATTTTTGTGGCATGGTAGCACTTTAGGTATAAAAAGTGAATATACTTCAAGTAAAACAAAAGAAATAAATGAGAATAATTTTGTGACTATTTTCACTTTGAGGAAAATAAATATAAAACAACTGATCACATGTCGTGATAGCAACTAAATTAATCTTTGCCTAATTACGATCCAGTAGATATTTTCTTCTATATATAGTTTTCTTTCTAATTCTGTATTTTAATGTGATATATATATATATATATATATATATATATATATATGCATGCATGTCTATGTATATAAGTGAATGTGCATATATATCTATATCTATCTATGCTTATCTCTATCTCTATCTCTATCTCTATCTCTATCTCTATCTCTATCATCTATGTTAAAATGAGGTTTGGAGCAATTCTGCCTGAATTTAGAAGCAGACAATGAGCAAGTATTGAAGATATAAAATTAGGTTCAAAATCATGAGATGACTACTACCTTAAACTGACTAAAGAGGGCATGGATAAGAGAACGTTTAAAAAAAACTGAGGTGAAGAATTAGAGATGTTCACTGCTGAAATGATGGAGAAGAATACATAATTTGCTCACAACTTGAAAAGAGCAGTCTGTTCAAATACCAAGTGCCCCAAGAGGCTCAAAGAGAGGCAGACTACATTTAGCCTTCTGAAATAAATAAATGCCCAGAGGCTCAGCAAAAGCACAGATAGCTAAACATTGATAAATTACCACATCTTTATAAACAATGTGACAAAGGTGAATGTTTGGCATGAATCAGAAGTGGAGCCTGTGGAAGAGACATAGCTTCGAGTCCTTCAGATGGAAGTTTCCCTGAGAAAGCTTCCTGGAAAGGTGTAACAGTTTAGGAAGAAAACTTCAACAAGAGTCCCCACAAGCCAGTTACAAAAAGATAAAATAATTTTTAAAAACAAAATAAACCAAACAAAATAACTATTAATAACTATATAACACCCCCTTGCATACATAAACAATTCCTTAAAATATTCAGAATTATGTAGCTTGGAATTGATTAGGTTTAAACATATTCTAAGCTCAGACAGAACACTGATCATTAAGTGTCAGGTCATTTACAGAGCTCTTGATCAACATAGTCAACTAACCTGGACTCTTGAGACTATGAACCATACAAACACCATACATGGGCTGGACCTAGGTCTACCTGCTCATATGTAGCAAATGTGCAGCTTGACCTTCTTGTGGATCCTGAACAACTAAAATGGGTCTCTACTAAAAGCTGCAACCTGTACATGGGATATGTTCTGGCCTGCCTTGTTTGACCTCAGTGGAAGAGGAATCACCCAGCCTCACAGATGCTTGAAGTACCAGGGTGGAGGAGAATATCCAGGGCCCCTCATCAGCTCACAGGTGAAGGGAAATGGGGGGATAATTGTGAGAGGGAGTGACTAGGACAGGGGCAGTGAGTGAGATGTGAAGTGAATAAGTAAAATAATAAAATTTTAAACTATAAAAAGAAACAAAGAGGAAGGAGAAGCACAAAGAGAGACAAAGGTCAGTTGGAATACCAGCTCTATTTTTCTATCCCAGCTTATATTAGTGAGTATATATACATACATATATATATATATGAATTGAAAATCCTAATATAACAGCATATGGTGTATTAAAGCAAACTAAATTGAACTTATTAATAAGATGTCATGACATGTTTGAGTAGACATATGCATTTTATAATATTTTAATAATTTGTCTCTCTAAACAGTAATCATTTTGTCATAGTGAAGACTCAGATTCCTATGTTCTACCTTGTGGAATTTCTAAGGCACTGTCACTGTATTTAAAAATCTCTACCCTAGTGTACATTAACAAATCAGAGATTCTTGAAATATTTTGTAAATATAATGAAGCACACTGATTCTTCTTCAGCCATATAACTTGCATGCAACCCTAGCAGCTAGAAATCTCTTTATACTCTCAATTTCTATGAGGTCAACATTTTTAGATTCCACACACAATTGGGATCATAAAGTTCTTAATTTTTTTGTTTTCTTTATTTTGACACTTGCTTAACTCATTTTAATGTAGTGATCTTGAGTTCTCTGTTGCTGCAAATACTAGGATATCCCCACCGCTTTTATGTGTTAATATTATTTCATTGTAAATACACCACATTTTCTTCATGCATTCATATTTGGACTCTTTTTTTCTCTCTTTTAGATATTCTTATATCAATGAACAAGATAGTGAAGACAAATATTCATTTCTACTAGGTGTAATCAATTAGTGGGTCTCCATGATTTTACTGTAGTTCTATTGTAAACTATTGGGGAATTTTAATGCTTTTTTCATATTGCAAAAATGAATTTACTTTTTCATGTAAGGATTTAAGCTTTAAGTAGAGTTTAGATTTTAATTGTTATATATTATTTGTCTTAGTTGGAGTTCCCATTCCTGTCATTAAACACCATGTCTGAAAGCTACTTGGGGCCAGAAAAGTTTAAATTTAGCTTATAGTTCCACTTCACAGACATCATAAAAAGTTGCTAGGGTTGGAACTCAAATAGGATTCCTGGAGATAAGAACTGAAGCAGAGGTAATGAAGGGATGCTGATTACTGGCTTACTCCTCATGATTTGCTCATTTTTATGACTTGCTCATCCTGAACCACCCAATCAGAAGTGGTACTGGCTGATTTGGGATGGGCTCATCCACATTAAACATGTAATGTCCCCCCCCCAAAGGATGCTCAACATAATAATCTAGTGGGGGTATTTTATTAATAGAAGTTCACTCTTTAAAAGCACCTCAGCCTGTAGAGGCTATTCTGAGGCTTTGATCAGGAAGCTATGTTACTGACAATGAATGTCTTTGCCCTCAATTGATTTTTGATCTATCAATAAAGTTGCCAGTAATTTATTGCATATGGGGCTGGACATTGAGAGTTGTGAGGGAGGACACAGTGAGAATAGGGATGGGGAGAGAGAGAAGGGGATGAAAATGCAGGAGAGATAAAGCCAACTAGCTATGTGATTGGCCATTTCCCCAACTGGGCCTGGGGTAGCAGCAGAATATTTTACGAGTGCCCAGTCATTGAGTTAGCAAATGCATTTTGAGAATAACTGACTTCTCTCTCTCTCTCTCTCTCTCTCTCTCTCTCTCTCTCTCTCTCTCT
>NW_021621071.1:3702708-3710208 GCF_004785775.1 Grammomys surdaster
TCTCTCTCTCTCTCTCTCTCTCTCTCTCTCTCTCTCTCTCTCTCTCTCTCTGTGTGTGTGTGTGTGTGTGTGCTCTATCATCAGATCCGAGATAGCTCCTAGGCAGGAACTCAAAGAGGTATAGACAAAACTAAATGCTACATCAACCAGTGTCTGTTTGACACTAGACCTCACGTTCTTTGATGTTTTGATTCCTCATATAACATTATTCTGTAGGATGGATTGATCATGGAAATAACTGGGGAAAATAATCAGAGAAATTTGGACCCACATACTTGGCTCAAAGATAAGGCAGAGGTGGAGGAAAATGCATTACTGACTCTTGCATTCACTACTCCATGTGGTTTCAACACATTATTATATGTATGAACTTATCCACTATATTTGTGAAGTTTGATTTATAGATAGATATCACATATATTAATTAGTTACTTACATTCATTAATTAATTACTGAAAATCTTAAATATTTTCCTGTTACCTGTAAAGTCCCCCCCCCATTCGGGGGTAGACCAGATATCTGGACTCTTTTTTTAAATAGAATGTGTGTGTGTGTGTGTGTGTGTGTGTGCATTTTTCTTGAATATGTGGTCAACCAATTGTCCCCTTTTATTAAAATCAAAAGCATTCAGTGATGGGTCAATCAGGAGAAAGATGTGTTAAGACTTGGAAATATGATAAGAAGGAAAGAAATAGAAAAAAATTAGGGACAATTAAAATAAAGAAATATGGAATTCTCATAAAGCAATATATATAGTTATAGCCATATATATATATATATACATAAAATTCTACAAGTCTTTATATACTTAGAAAGAGATTTCTCCTAGGATTACTGAAAAGCATTTGAAATAGACAAAACTTATAAAAGCTTAGTATGAATTGCATCATTTTTCTGGTCTCTCAAAAGAAATGGCCATCATGTACTTAATTAAAAATACATGAATTCTGCATTTTTCCTGTCTTGGAACCTCATTTTGTCTTTAATATTAATTTCCTTAGGGAGGTTCTCTCTAACTGTTCTCTATTCAAGGACTTCTCTAATCTCTTGATCAGTTTATCAAGTACAGTTCTATAGATATTAAAATGAAAATGTGATTATTATTATTATTATATCATCTAATTAAGTAGTATCCATTCCATTTTAAATTATTTTCTAATTTTCATTTAAGTAATAGTATAAATATTAATACTCAGAAAAACTTGTTAATGCAAAAAATTAGCAATGACATGATGATGAATTATTCTGTTTCAGAGAATCATATGATTTAAAGGTATAAGCTAGAATATATGGACATTTTAGATGGGAAAAAGTCTATGCTTTCTGTATAACTTAGAAGATACCAAATAAGGGAGGGTGCTATATGGGAAGTAGAAAAAAAATTGATTGTCTCAGAAAAACTCTACAAAGAAGAACTCAGATTTCAAAAATGATTTGTACTACACATAAGTTTGTAATTTGAAAGCTGCTAAAACCAGAATATCAGTAACATGCAATTGAAAACCGTGTGTGTGTGTGTGTGTGTGTGTGTGTGTGTGTGTGTATTCCCAATGGGAAAGAATAAGTTTATTGTCCTGTGATCTGATCTTAAAACTACTCATATTTCTTAATCTGCATAATAAGGGTTTTAAACTCTCCAAATTTATTTAAAGCATATCTAATCTGCCCAAGTTTAGAGTATGTTAAATCACTGACTGAGGTGTCCATTTCTCATTGCTTACAAAACATAGACTGTAGACGCAGAAGATTCCCTACATACTGTTAGGAATAAATCAGCAAATTCAATTAAATTCTCAAGACATTCAAAGCACAATCAATCCACCGGTAATGATATAACTCCATTCCATGAATGTGATTCATTTCCTATAATAATAAAAGTCCTGGTGGATATAGATATGATGCCTGGCCAACTAGGTTAGAATGCTATTTTTAAATAAGTAATAAATTCAAATGAATCCTTTAATTAAAAATATTATAAAATTATCATGTAAGTCACATACATATCTATTGACTATTCATTTCATTAAAATTTTGGCAGTATACAATATAATGTCTGCAATAAACTTTTATTAAACTCAGGGTAACATTTTTGCATTAATCTTTAGATGAATGGATGGATTCAACCAAATTATTCGACATGCTGCATAGTTAATATAACCACAAACGAGACTGGAGAAGATGGTTCATTGGTTAACAGTTCATACAGCTCTCCAGGACAATCCCAGATTGCTCATAACCTGTGTCAGGCAGGTGACAACAACCTATAACTCCCACTTCAGAGAAGCTGACACTGGCTTCTGGCTTCCTCAGCTGCTAAGCATGTACAAGGCACATAATACAAACACATATGCATAAGCATACATAAAAATACAACTAAATACCAGAAAAAATTCTAAACTTCCTCCTTCAAGAAAGTTGTCAATTTTGCCTACTTTAAAATAATATTTTGATGATTTGTAACACAGCATTCCATTAAATGAGGCACATTAGTACAAGAATGAAAATCTCAAAGTTAAGAAAAAAATCGGTCTACCAGACTTGAAGTTGAAAAGATATTTTTAATGCCCTTGAAGCTATTTTAGTGATATTCAATGAATAATTTTGTATTAAATAAATTAGTTTATATTACCAGTAGGCATAATGACATGATAATGGTAATAGATTTAAAATGACTGGATGAAAATAAACTTTCAGTAGAAGCTCTCCTATAATATAAAATCATGAATAAGTAATTTCCCCTTGTTTTTAATATGTTTGCATTTGTAATATAATTAAATATGTTAGGAATATATTTAGGTTATTTATTTGTGTATTTATTATTGTTTGGCAGAGTTGATGCTGAAACCCAGTATTTTGTTGCATGGTAGGTATTACATAAGTAGAAAAAATTAAAAGATTTATTCACGACTATTATCATGTATAATTATTCTTACTTCATTTTAAATTGGCCCTCACTGAGAACATTTGGAAGTACCCAATGTCCAGCCTGACTAAAACATAATTTTACTGACTCTTGTCCTTGATTCTCCAAAATATTCATTTTGTTTTATTTGGTTCCTTGTGTTTCTAGACGGAATACATTAAGTTAAAGTGTTCTTTGCTTTTAAATTCAAGCATTCTGAGTAGGAAAATATTTCTTTTTTCCTACAACTTATAAAATAGGATTTCTAAGATTATGAGATATGTAGTTCCTATCACAAATGTACTCTTTTCAATAGTAATGTGTATTTTTTAGGATATGCATATGAAGTATGTGAGAGAACACACACATTTACAAAATTGTAATACATAAATGGATTTAAAATTTATGAAAATCCATCAATGCAATCCACAATATAAACATACTCAAAGGGAAAAAAAACACATGATTATCTCATTAGAAGCTGAAAAGCCTTTGACAAAATACAACACCCCTTCATGTTAAAAAGTACTGGAGCAATCAATAATTCATGGTACATACCTAAACATAACAAAAGCAATATACAGCAAACTAACAGCCAGCATTAAATTAAATAGAAAGAAATTGAAGCAATCCCAGTAAAATCAGGGACAAGACAAGGCTGCCTATTCTCTCCCTAACTATACAATATAGTACTCGAAGTTCTAGATAGAGAAATTAGACAACAAAAGGAGGTCAAATGAATACAATTTGGAAATGATTAAGTCAAGGAATCACTATTTGCAGATGATATGCTATACATAAGTAACCTGGAAAATTCTAGCAGAGAACAGATGATATACAACTTCATGAAAGTGGCTGAATATAAAATTAACTCAAACGAATCAGTAGCTTTCATTTATACAAATAATAAACAGGCTGAGAAAGAAATTAGAGAAACAACACTCTTCACAATAGACACACACACGCACACACACACAAATGGTGTAACTGTAACCAAGCAAGTGAAAGATCTATATGACAAGAATTTCAAGCCCCTGAAAAAAAAAATTGAAGAAAACCTCAGAAGATAGAAAAATTTCCTGTGCTCATGAATCAGTAGGATAAACATAGTAAATTGGCCATGTTACCAAAAGCAGTTTACATATTCAATGCAATTCCAATCAAAATTACAACTCAATTCTTAACAGACATGGAAAAAATCAATTCTCAACTTCATATGTAAAAACAAAACAAAACAACAACAACAAAATCCAGGATAGCAAAAAATATTCTCAACAATAAAAGGGAAAATCACCATCCCAGACCTCAAGCTGTACTATAAGGCAATATTGATTAAAAAAAAACTACATGAAATTAGTACACAGACAGACAGGCCTACAAGTGGAATACAGTTGAAGATTCAGAAATAAACCCACACATCTATGTACGCTTGACCTTTGACAAAGAAGTCAAAACCATAGAGTAAAAAAAAGAAAGCATCTTCAAGAAATGGTGCTGGTCTAACAGGCAGTCTACATGTATAAGAATGTAAAGTGATCCATATTTATCATTTGTACAAAGTTCAAGTCCAAAGACAAGGACCTCAACATAAAATCAGATGCAGTGAATTTTACAGAAGAGGAACTGGGAAAGAGCCTCGAACACATTAGTATAGGAGAAAGTTTCCTGAACAGACCACACATGGCTCGGGCTCCAAGATCAAAAATTGAAAAAAATGGGACCACATGAAACTAAAAGTTTCTGAAGCAAGAGACTCTGTCAATAGGACAAATCAGCAACCTACAGATTGGGAAATGATTTTCACTAATTCTACATCTGATAAAGGGCTAATATCCAGTACATATAAAGAGCTCAAGAAGCTTGACTCAAAAAAATCAAATAACCCTATTAAAAATGGGGTACAGAGCTAAACAGAGAATTCTCAACAGAGAAACCTTTTTTTTCTTTTTTTTATTGAATATTTTATTTACATTTCAGATGTGATCCCTTTTCCCCATTTTCTCCCACACCCAGGAACCTCCATCTTATCCTCCCTTTTCCTGCTTCTATGAGAATGCACCCCCATCCACCTGCCCACTTCCATCTCCCCACTCATGAATTCCTCATCACTGGGGCATCCAGCAGTCACTGGACCAAGGACTTCCTCTCCCACCTATATCCGACAATGTCATCCACCTCTACATATACAGCTGGAGTCGTGGGACCCTCCCTATGTGATCCCAGGCTGGTAGTTTAGACCCTCAACAGAGGAATCTTAAATGGTCAAGAAGCATTTAAGGAAGTATTCGAAATTCTTAGTCATCAGGGAAATGAAAATCAAAACAGTTCTGAGATTTCACTTTACACCAGTCAGAATGACTAAGACCAAAAACTCAAGTGACAACACATGTTTGCAAGGATGTGAAAAGGAGGAAAACACCTCCAGTGGCATTGGGAGTATAACCTGGTATAACTACTCTGGAAATCAATCTGGCAGTTCCTCAATTTTTTTGAATAGTTTTACCTGAAGACATAGCTATAGCACTCCTGTACATATACCCAAAAGATGCTCCACCATACCAGAAGGACACTTGCCCCACTATGTTCATAGCAGTCTATTCATAATAGCCGGGAGCTGGAATCAATCCAGAAGTCCTTTGACCAAAGAACGGATACACAAAATGTAGTTTACTTACACATACTATTTAGCTATTAGAAAATGAGGGCATCATGAATTTTGATGGGAATGGATGGAACTAGAAAATACCATCCTGAGTGAGGCAACATATACCCAAAAGAATATGTATTATATGTACTCACTGAAAGGTGGACATTGGCCAACATGTATAGAATACACATGATACAACTCATAAAGTATATGAAGTTTAACAAGAAGGAAGGTCCAAGTGAGGATGCTGCGATCCCAATTGGAAGGAGGAAGTATCATGGGAGGCAGAGGGAGGGAGGGATCTGGGTGGGAGAGGGGAGGAGGAGGGGAAAAGAAGGGATGAGAGGAAGAATCAGTTATGGGGAATGGGACAGTCAAGAAGCCCAGAGGAACAAGAAAATGAAAAAAAAATGTAGCTGTGGGGCCTGGGGTCAGGTAAAATTCTACAAAGTCCAAGAGAATTGGGATGTGAGAGTCTCCCAGGACTCAATGGAGATAACCTCAGCTGAAATGTCTAACAGTGGTAAGCTGGAACCTGAAGAGATCATCTCAAATAAATAGACAAGGTCCCCAGTGGAGTGATGGGCCAACACTCATCTCAAAATTTGTGACTCAGAATTGTTATTGTCTAGAAGTAATGCAAGGAAAAATGTAGCAAAGACTGAAGGAAAGATCATCCAGTGACTTGTCCAACTTGGAACACATCCTAGGGACAGGCACCAAACAGACACTATTACCGGTGCCATGTTGTGCTTGCAGACAGATACCTTGTCCTGGCCCAGCAGGGCATTAAACAGGCGTCCAGGGAGGTCACCTGAAAGAGAGTGTGGGAAACAGGCAAAGATGCAAAAAATGACGATCTGTCTATAGTCTGATCAAATCGCTGATTTGACTTTTTCGCATGGGGTTTATATACACAAAAAACGGCAGGATGTGGGGAAGGTGATGACCCAGGAGTGTGGGTATTCAGGGGGAGTACAGATATCTTCTAGAACAGACTATCAGCTGCATGAAGGTTCAGGGGACATGTCACTATGACTTTGACTATGATTCACTTGTCCTTATCTAAGTTGGTACTATCCACCAAGGTTACCTATCTACAAGTTCTATGATTATTCAGCCTGGCAATTTTCCACCAAAGCTGCTTGTTTACAGTAGCTTCTAGTCGTCTGTTTTAGTGTTTTTCCACAGAGAACAAAGACTTTGTGTTAGCAGGCATGTATGTCAGGCCTATTGCTGATTTTAGGCCTTCAATGTATAAACAGGGCTGCCCCTGACAGAGCCTAGCATGGCCATCCTCTGAGAGGCTCTACAAGCATCTGACTGAGATAGATGCAGACACTTCCAAGCATCTATTGGACTGAGGTCAGGGACTCTTATAGAAGACTTAGGGGAAGGATTGAAGAAGCTAATAATCCCATAGGAATTGCAACAGTATGAACTATACTGGAACCCCTGAGCTTTCAGAGGCTAAGCCACCAACAAAAGAGCATATATGGGCTGGTCCACGGCCCCTGGCATATATGTTGCAGAGGACTGCCTTGTCTGGCACCCTATCAGAGGCAAAGGGGAGGGGAGATATGGTGAAGAAGTCTAGGAAGAGGGACCAGGAATGAGGATATTCAGAATGTAAATAAATAAAATAATTTAATAAAATAACAAAGAGAAAAACCAAAAAAAATACTAAGAATTAAAATTCCAAATAATAATTTCATAAAAGATATTTTGAATGATTTCAAACTCAGATAAATTCTAGAAAGAAATAAGTATGTTATACTGAATAATACACTAAACTGCAAATTATAATTATGAAATTTTGCTGAAAGAACAAAGCCCCCTATGCTATATGCTGTGAAATTTGACTCATAAAACAAAATCCCTTTACATTTGCAAGGGAGAAGAGATCACTCATAAAACAACATGACCCAAACTCCATAATTGACCACAACCA
>NW_021621071.1:3711362-3719403 GCF_004785775.1 Grammomys surdaster
CCCACTGTCCCTCCCCCCTCTCTCTCTGTGTGTGTGTGTGTGTGTGTGTGTGAACTGTCTGACTGTGAGTCTCTATTTGTTCCCGTCTTCTATGGGAGGACATTTCTCTGATGATGGCTGAATTAGATACTGATCTCTGAGTATAGCCAAACACCACTAGGAGTCATTTTTGCACAACTTCTTTTTCTTAAGAAGTAGAACTTGCTTTGATGCTAAGTCTTTGGGCTATCTAATCTCTGATTAGATTCTGACCAAGCAGTATCCTGAGTATGTTCCATCTCATACAGCAGAACTTCAGACAAATAAGAGTTTTGTTGGCTAGTCCCAGAAAACTTGGGCCACCATTGGCCTATTGTATTTTCTAGGCAGGAAAGTATTTTGTATCAAAGGTTTTGTGTATGAGTTGGAGTTTGCGTTTTTCTTTGGTGGCCTGCAGAGTTACCTTCCTATACCAAAGAAACTAGAACATAGTGTGTAAAGCTTCTATGTAGACACCAGCTTGATCTCTCCATGTCCAACGAATCCTATGAGTGTTGTCTTCAGCAATGGGGCCTTGCTCTCAGTTTGTCTTGGCAGTGTGATATGTGGTTCTGGGATTTCCACAGGACCCATTTGCTCAAGACTCAATTAGGTGTAACCCAGTCCCAGCACTGGAAACTTTGTTTTGTGACAAGTCTCCCTCCTTATTTGTAGATTTCACTGGATACCCTTCATTTATTTTAGAAGGTTTTCACTACATTAAATTTCCATAGAACTCTCCCAAATACCCCTCAATCCTATCTGTCTCTCCCCTCATTCATTCCATCATCCCACCTGATCCTCTCTTTCTAGCTTTCCAGCCACCAATCTGCCCATAAAATCTAATGTATTTGCCCCTTCAAAGGAAATCAATGAGACTCCCATAGACCCTTCCTCTATACCTAACCTTTCTTGGTATATGGTTTATAGCTTGGCTATTAGTTATTTAACAGCTAAAATATACCTATAACCTTTATCATACCATGGATGCATGTCATATTTATTTTTGTGGGTCTGGCTTATACATTCATTTTATAAATTTAGAGGAAATTAATAAAGTCACTAGAATCTCCTTAAAATTGTTTATCTGTACTTATCATTGTAAATAATTGTCTAAATTGGGACAATTCAAGTCATAAAACTACACAATCCTACCAAACATTTTATGCATGGTAAAGTAAAATCAAGTCTGCAAACTCTCACGAAGTAATTTAACTTAATGGCCGTGAGCTACTAGCACTCTGAATGATATAAATGCCAAAGGTAATGGATATTTTGCCTTACCCTTAGTTGTCAAGAGCTTATTGCCTTTACTGTGACTGCTTGAAATATCACTGGGTTTCCTACTTTCTGGAGAGATAGTCTGTTTCTCCCATGCTTACAGTTGGTTAACTAGTATCCATCAATCTCCTTTGTCTAACTACCCATTGGTTTTTATCACAGGGTAATCTTACTTTTCCACAAGTTTTCAACTAAGTTTAAGGTATCTCTTCTCTGTTACACATAGAAAAAACAGTCTTAATCTCTATGCTTTTATGTCTCGTGCATTTTATGATTCCCTCCTAGCTGTTCAACTTAAAAATTTTATGTGCATTTTTTGCAAATATTATCATATTCACATTCTTTTTAACTTAGGAATATAGATGGATATATAAAATGATCTCTCCCATCTTTATTTCTCTTTCTTTTCAACATGTTATTTGTAGCTTGAACCGTAACTAATACATGAATTAAAAGTTTCGGGAAACTAAAAACTTATTTACAATATTATAATCAAAAAAGATTAATGGAAAGTAAGTTCTATACCTTAAAATGCTATTTTGAAATCACCATATAAAGAGTATAATTTAACTTCTTCATTTGAGAATTTTCTTCTATTTTATTTTTTACACCTCCATCATGTAGGAAGCTCTATTCCTTCATATATATCCCATGTTTAATTTTAAATAGTCTTTAATATATCTCTCTCATGCCTACAAGTAGAGTGTTTGCTTGTAAATAATGGAGCTTAAAGAGACTGAGAATAGAAATATGTAAACGTTGGTTTTATTTCCTCAGAGGATGAGAACCAAACACAAGCTTTATAAATATATGATTCGGGCTGAGTTTCTGAGTGAGCTAACTATTCACAAGCCTAGGCCTGGAAGCTTCTAGCCTTCATACCTTCTGCAAGTCTAGATCTTGAAGCCTTCATGTCCCAGGCTCCATTTGTTAACCTTGGCCTAAAGTGTTTTAGCCTCAGGGACATAACTGCTGAGTAAGCTCACTCTTTCTAGATCTTTCTGAACTCTGGCTGTCTGGTCAACTCAGGTGTTCTGACTCAAAATTCATCTCCTAGCTGATTGATTCAACCCAGCTTCTATCAGATTCTCACTGAATTGCTCTGCCTGGCCTCACTAACTTTGGCAGTCTCTTCTAATTTTCTGCTTCCTTCTTGATCTCTGCCTGATTCTATCTTCATCTGTGACTAGTTTGTTTTCAGCAACCAATCGCTGTAAAACTTTCCCAGTAAAACTGCCTCCTGTTTCCATGTACTAAACCACATTGACTTAATTGACTGCACTAAATTCATAAATCGAATCAAACTGAACTGAATTTCAAGGACTCAACTGAATTCAACTGCATTCAACTGAACTGCACAAAACTGTACTGAACTGAACTCAGCAAAACTCCACTGCATTGACTGAAGTCAACTGAACTACACTCACTGACTTGCTCTTGCTTCTGGCTCACTCTGCACTGCTCTTAAGTAGCCTCTCTTTCCTGTCCTGAAAGTTGGGCACATCCTATTCTGTCAAATCTTTCTCTGATTTGTCTATTTGTCTGCTTCTCAGTTAGAGGTCACTTTCAAACATGGCAGTATCCTTCTATAAGCTACATTTACCTACATTGTATGGGTTTGAAGGTTTCTTCTAAGGATATGATTATATTCCAGCTAGAGAGAATAAATATGTGTTCTTCAGCTACATCACACAGACCTAATTGTTTTGGATCTGATCCCTTTCCAAAGAAGCCATGTTTCTGGATTAAAATTCCTCTTCAGAAATGTATCTTAAACACTCTTCAGTTGGAAGGGGCAAAAGTTAATGGTTCCTGGAGAAATGAGACTTCTTTTTTTTGACTCTATATCAGCAATTCTCAAACTGAGGGGTGTGACTCCCTTACGATCTAAGGGCATGGCCATAGGGGTCAAATATCAGATATAGTGCATAACAGATATTTACATAGCCATTTCTAACAGTAGATAAATTTCAGTTATGAAGTGGCAACACATAACATTACAACTCATCACAACATTAGGAACTGATTCAAGTGTTGCAGCATTAAAGAAGTTAAAAATCATGGTTCCAAAGACAAACAAAATTCAGAGTAAAAATGTCCAAAATCTCTTCTAAAAGAGTAGGCATTATATATATTATATATTATATATATTATACATATCATATTATATATATATATATATATATATATATATATATATATATATATGGCCACAAAACTCATCAGCATCAACCAAGAAGAACTCAGAGTCCAATATTGATTCCTAAGATTATACTGGGGATGACCACTCAGGAGAAAAGGCAGCTTTGACCCATATATCTCTGCACTAAATAGAATTCCAGGATCCTAAAGAATTCATGTGTTTCAGATCCCTTTTGTAATGGAGGCTCTGAATAAGAAAATGCTCGATATTGAAAAGACAGCCAAATAAAATATATGTTTTCCACAAGACAATTTTATTTAACCATTATTATGACAAGGTAAAATGTTTGGCTTTATTTTAATCAAATGATATTATCCCTGCCTCCATTCAGTTGAATGAGTTAATATTTAAAGTAGTTACTGTGTCTTTTGATAAGCTGGGTACACAGTGGAGGAGAGGACAGATATGGATGATTTTTACTGGGCTAGTTTTTTGTTTGTTTGTTTGTTTGTTTGTGACCTCTCCATCTACATGCTTCTCAGAGGATCCCCTCATCAACTTTGTTTTCTCGAAGAATTGTTTTATCAAATTAGAACTAACAATCTTTGGGAAATGCAGATCTAAGAAATACTTGTGCTTTATCTGTGTCCTTATGTGTTCCTCTTTGGAAATAGACATCTGAAAATGGCTAGAATATCATAATGGAAAAATATGACCCAATACTGACCCAACAAAGGTCTGTGGACACAGCAAGGCACATATATCCTATAGGTTTATACATGAGACATACCATCTATCTATAGTTTACTTCCAGATGAATAAATCTTTCATGTTTCATAATTGAAATAGAAAACTTCTAATTCTAGAATAATTATTTAACTACCCCATTGATGAAGAGATAATACAAGATTACTGTTTCAAGCCACTATATTTGAAAATGGGTTTTAATTCTAAAAAGTTAGGGGAGGCCATGTTTACTGTCCTTGTATGGCTACAGGGACCGACCTGACTGAGATGGAAAGGAAATGTATAAACGATAGATGTACAGACACACAGATACAGAAATGCTGGGATCAGGTGGATTGGACCCTAATGGGAGAAGATGTAAAGTCCAGAATTTCAGCATATTTATGGTCTATAGTTGAACAGGGAGGTAGGGTTGTTGTATACAGCTGAATCAAGGAGGGAGGTTTAAATAATCTCAGTAGGAGCAGTCTTTGTGGAGAGCAGTTGTCAGCCTATAAATATCTGGAGGAATGAAATTTATGGTGACATATTTTTTTCATACACTGTCAAAACTCATCCTGAACCTTAGCCAGGGAAGCTTTGTCACACATATGGGGCAAATGTACTGGAATCCTTTACTTGGATGTATCCATGATGAAAGCAGACACTCACTCATGATGTTTTTACTCAGTCGGCCTCTTCTGAGGCCCACTCACATTCTATGGTTGCTGGAAACTAGCTCATTATTGCTAGTGCTACTAATTGCATGCATAGTTTTAGGGAAGTAAATCATGTGACCATCCTAATTAAAAAAGAAAAGTGGATATCCCAAAGTGTACTCCAAAGCAATTGCTATGTGTATAGTTTGAAAGGTCCCAGTATAAAACTCCTGTTGTCTTCATGAATTAAGAACTAATTAAATGAGAGATGTGGAAATCAGACAAATTTAAATAGATATATCAGCTTTGACACGGGAACATATTAGTTTAGAAAATGTGCTTTAAGAATTTAGAAGCAGGGAGATAGCTGACACTTCACCTCAATTAAATTTATGCACATCATCATGACTAGAATAGAAAGCATGTAGAACCACAAGGGTCATAAAGCAAATAAAAATAAGTAAAACGGACTTTTATGACCTTTGTTTGTATTTTGCTATTAGACAAAAACATCATCTGGTTCAAGGCATTTGTATAATTAAAAGTAAAAGGAATTATAATAAGAAGGCACCCTTCCATCCAGTCTATCTTTCAACTACATTGTTCTACCAGAGAAGATGAAGATGTACATAGTGATATGGAAAACTGAGAAAGTCAATAAAATGGAGGTGCTAGGATGGTTGAAGGGTTTTGACAGCTGTGTGGGGGAGGAATGCAGGAATTACAGGAAACAGTACATACAAATCTGGATGCACAAATGTTGAGGTTTCTGTAAAGGATAAGAGTCAGTCACAGAGAGGGATGAAACCGCATAGGCTGATGACTGAAAGTGAGAATTGAGGGAAAGCAGAATATGTTGGAAATAAGGAAATCAGTGATCATTATGAATCACTGAAATGAAAGGAATCCTTGACAGTGATGATAATAATATTTCCAGTTTTGTTATTTTTATTTTATTTAAAAATAAATATGAGTCTGAAGAGATGACTCAAGAGGTGGGAGCACTGAGTGCTTGTGTTGTCTATGCATGGTTGTCAACTTGACTAATACTAAAATTAACTAAA
Organism: Grammomys surdaster; assembly: GCF_004785775.1. Classification (NCBI taxonomy): domain Eukaryota; kingdom Metazoa; phylum Chordata; class Mammalia; order Rodentia; family Muridae; genus Grammomys; species Grammomys surdaster. The sequence goes on from NW_021621071.1 coordinate 3,717,254, forward strand.
ACTCAACTCAAGCAGCTGGGCCCATATGTGAGGCATTATTTTATTATTATTAAATTACATAAAGTAGAAAGTCCCACCTCTAATCCATATTTCTGTAGTTGGATGATACATCTTTAATCTTTATTATTGGATACTTTATTTATCTATATTTCAAATGTTATCCCCTTTCCCAGTTTACCTTCTGCAAATCCCCTATCCCATCCCTCCTCCCCCTGTTTCTATGAGGGTGTTCCCCCACCCACCCAACCACTCCCAACTCACTGCCTTGGCATTCCCTTACACGGGGGAATCAAGCCTTCACAGGACCAAGGGCCTTAATCTTGACCACACTTTCTCCTGATATCATGAAAGAAAGAAAGAAAGAAAGAAAGAAAGAAAGAAAGAAAGAAAGAAAGAAAGAAAGAAAGGAAGGAAGAAAGAAAGAAAGAAAGAAAGGCAGACAGAAAGAATATGAGAGAAAGAAGCAACTTGCTCTCTGCTTGCTAGCCCAACTACTTCACTGGCATTAGAGACCAATACTTACGGATTCCAGCATATACTGAAGACCAGCTAAGGCATAGAACCTTGTGAACTAAACAACTGCTATATTCTTCACACTCCATTGGTGGAAATAATTGTTGGGAAAGCTAGACCAGAACCTATAAAGCATTTTTATAAATCTCATTTAATACATGTATTCATTTATATATATTTAAAGTTGTATATCTATATTTTATATACATATTAATTTATTGTTAATAATTAATTATATATTTTAATTATAATATAATCATAATTTTATTAATTGATTATAATATATTCATACATATATAAATGAATGATTAATTTATATAATTGAATTCCATATATAATGGAATAAATGTGATTACATATATATTCCATTAACCTCCTGTAAAAACTCTCATCCCAAGGCTCCTCCATCATAAGGATCACTGGAGGCAGGGATAGAGCTGTGATCTTGTGGCCCTTCCAGAATAGCAAATTTATTGTATATAACATATTAATGTATTATGTGCATATATGCATATTTAATCATATATTTGATATATAATCATTTTAATAAATCATATTTGTGTGTGTATATGTATACACACACACACACACACACACACACACACACATATATATATGTAAATAAGTAAAAGTACCAGCTTAGAATGGTAACTAAGTCAAATACTATATGCTATAAAAAACATAAAAATAGTTTTACTATTATGTTGTAGAACTTTAATCAATGTCGGCATTCCTGGGTTAGCATAGATTCATATGCTGCTAAGGCCTCCTCTGTATTCTCTATGCTCTAATGTCTTGTATTTCAATGTGTTTTTTCTTCTTATGGCCAAGAACCACAGCACTTCTGTTCTTTCTGCAAATAGTAACCTGTACATTTTTAGATGATTTATAAAAGTTTTGAAGAGAAGTGAATCCTTCATAATATTGTGGCCCTGTTGAAATAGTAGTTTACTAAGTACACCTAGAGAAAGAACACAGGTCCTTTATTTTGAGAGGACCTATGCTCTGTGGGAACTGGGGGTAGCAAAGCAGAAGTGATTGCTTTTGCTATAGTCCCACAATCTAGTGAGATCTCCAAAGCAGATCGAAAACTCACAAATTTAATCTCATGACACTATTTACTTGTGATTTTAATCATTGTCCATGAAAAGTAATCCTGCCTAGACTCTTTGCTGACATTTTAAGCAATCATGGTAATTACACATCATAAAAATTATACACCTATGATAATCACACATAAGAGCATGTGCACATAGATTTGCACACAGTGATGTCTACCATCTTCTCTCTCTCTCTCTCTCTCTTTCTTTTTCTTTCTCTCTTTCTCTCTCCTTTCTTTCTTTCTTTCTTTCTTTCTTTCTTTCTTTCTTTCTTTCTTTCTTTCTCTCTTTCTCTCTTTCTGGTTTTTTGGTTTCCTTTACCAAGTTCAATGGTTCAAGAGACTTACACATGATGGAGAAGTGCTGAACTACTGGGTTACCTTCTCAGGCTGATGTCAAATAACCAAATTCAAAAGATAAGCATTTTTTATTTATTATATATCTAACAAATGTCTTATTGTGTGTGTGTGTGTGACAGAAAGAGAGAGAGAGAGAGAGAGAGAGAGAGAGAGAGAGAGAGAGAGAGAGAGAGAGAGA
>NW_021621071.1:3719413-3744357 GCF_004785775.1 Grammomys surdaster
AGAGAGAGAGAGAGAGAGAGAGAGAGAGAGAGAGAGAGAGAGAGAGAAACAGACCAACACTCAGACATACAGACACAAAGAAAGTAGCAGAGACACAGACAGAGAAATATGTACACACAGAGAGAAAGAGAGAGGGAGAGGAAGAGGGAAGAGAGAGAGGAAGCAGAGACAATAGTATTGCCTGTAGTGCTCATAACATTTGCTGTTAAATGAGTTGACAAGTACAAAGCACTACTTGAACAATTAGCACATTACAAGTGATATGTGTTAGCTGTTTCAACAAGAGTCTGGATTCCTAGAATGTCGTTAGATCTTAGAGATATAGAGGTAAAGACACAAAGATTTTGTTCTTATTAAAATTAGTCTTTCCAGGTTGTATAACACATAATTAGCAAAATAATAAGACTGGAGTTTTGAATAAAGGCACACATGTACAAATAGAACAGTGACACTAAAGGAGAAAAAAGAAAAATTTTGTACAGTGTGTATGATAGAGAAATATCTCCAAGGGCCAATTCACATACTATAGAAAAAAATGAGTATATAGTTCCTGGTAGCATCATCCAACACATTGGACAATTCAAGGAGTTGGCCACACAAACTAGTCTGATGGTAAGTAGAAATGAAGACTATGAGGTGAATTTGTAAGCACAAAAGGAAGAATTGTAAGCTTATATGAATATAGGCTACAATAATTTAACTTATACATAGGTATAAGTCAACATGACACATCAAGAGAGTGAGGATAGATAGGGTGTGATTAGATGTAAAGAATAGAGAAGAAATACTCCACAAAACATACTCAGTACTTTGTGTACTAAATACTAAGGTATCTGCTATTTGACCTTTTTCATATGAGCTTTTGCAGAACCATTGAGTAGCTTAATAAACACACACAATGATAGAACATTCTCAACTTTAAAGATTCCATTGTGAATAGTGTGAAATATAAAGGGAAACAAGCTGTAGTTGAAAACAAAGAGATGTGTTATCTGGCTATTGAGTTAATTTAACATGAGAAAATAGAGAAGGAAGGAGAGGATAAAAGAAGGCATTATTCCTACAGAACTAAAGATGTTGTGGCAAAATATAAGCATCCACAGAATTCTAAGATAGTTGAATTGGTGTGGGTGTCTCCTAAGAGACTTCAAAAATGTCTCCCATATACCACAAGATTACTATGTAGCTTGCTCTGGCCAGTAGAATTTGAGAAAATAGTACTATTCTCACTCTTGTCTGCCTTTAAGAGAACTAGACACCTACACTATGCAACCCCAAGAATATTATACATAACCTTAATACAAGAGAGAAAGTCTGAGTGCTTTACTCTGAGGTCAAATCTGTTTGTGTGGTGAGGACATATGGAGATATTGAAGCTAAGTATCCCAGCTAAAATCAGAAAACCTTTCTAAACATTTCAGCATTTAACAAGTGAAGTCTTGAAACCTCAATACATGGCCCAGATAAGTATCTTATTCTTCCCAAGGTATTCATGCTATGGCATGTGAAAAGAGAAGCCATCACATCTGAATTCTCCACTGGATTCACAGTTGTGTACGTGAAGTCATCATTGTTACAGAGCTCATTTAATGGCCTTGTTTTCCTATAGCAATAAAGAAGTGAATAATTCATATATGACTGTTTCTCATCTGCATTTCTGTATCATAAGCTTAAGAGTGTTTTGCCCATATTTACCTGTCTTTTTAATTGAATACCAACATATTTTAAAAGCAACACATGAAATAGTACAATGAGTAAAAACAGAATGAAATGGGTATAACAATTACTCAGAGAACAAAGTATATAACATTTGATAACAAACGGGAATAATTAGTAAGACAGAGAAGTTATAAAAGCAGAGGCTTTGTTTGCATGACTGAATAAATATTGCTAACATTAACAAAAAAAGAATTAAGCAAACAAAGTTGTTTGGGAATTATGAAGCAATATATTTTGTATAGTTTGGTTTGTGATTTGAATTCCTGGGAATGTAATACAGGGATTCCTGTATAGTAGACAACTGTTTCACCACTGACCTACAGCCTGGGCATGATTGCTCTCCATCTGCTGTGACCTCTCAGAACATAGACACGAAATGGCAGAGGATACAGATCCTGGTATAAGATAGATTTATGAGTAAGTATTGTTGTCATTATCAAAGAAATACAATTTTAATGGATAAATATATACACAGTACGTTTATTCTGAGAGGAAAGCAATGCAGAAGCCTTACTCTGCCCTGCTGTAGGTTGTTTATTTTGCGAATTAGCAGGTCATTTGTAAACTCAATAAAAACAAAGGCAAAGAAGTAAGAAGTTAATTAATTTAATGATCACAGGATGCAGAGTGGATGAAAATTTAATAATTGGAGACACCAGGTCTAAGCTGATGTTCCTGGAAGGCCAAGGAACTATAAAGTAATATTTTTCCAAAAGATAATTACAGTACCTGTTCTGCTACAGAATGCACTAACATATGAAAAAAAGAAGACACAATCGTATGGAACCTATTAAGCATTTTAGATGATGGTCTCTCAAAAGTGAAAAATCAAAGTAATGAGTAGGTGACAAGACATTACCACCGTTCAAAAATTAACATATAATTGTCTAATGCAACATCTTCTATATCTAAGACATATTTGATGTTTAATTTATTCAAACCAATATAGTAGTCAGATAATATGACTCAGTGGATAAATGCACTTGCTACTAGTGTTATAATCTACGCTCAATCCTTGGAACACATGTAGAAAGAGAGAACTGGCTCCCAAAAGTTGTCTTCTGACTTTCCCACACATTTTTTCATGCACAGGCACACACATACACACAATTGAGTTCATACACAGACACACATGCACACATACATTTGTGCACAAATGCATGATCTAATGAAACTGATATATTACTTTAAAAAACTAATGTAAGTAGTAAATAATTTACCAGTTATTTCAACAATATTTTATAGATTTTAGGAGTTTTCAAATTTAATCTCATTCAGTAATGACCAAAACCTTAATAAAACTTAATTTCAACACTAGTGAACAAAATAATTGAATGTGTCCAAAGAGAGTAAACTAAATCATATTTATTATTATAAATTTTATATAAAATATTTGTAATATGTCATAAATCATTCTGTCTAATAAATGAAAACTTAAATTATCATGCTTTTACTAAGAAATGTAATAACACTATAGAAAACACACATATGTCAATCACGTAATTAAGTGTACTGTACCAGACTAATTTTAGTGTTAGTTAACTCCGTGAGATATCAGGAAGATTTCCCTTGGATTATTGCCCTCAGGTGCATTCAGAACATCATGACTGTGGTTGTTTGAATAATAATGGCTCCCATATGCTCGTATAATTAATGGTTTAGTCACCAGGGAGTGAAATGGTTGAAAATGATTAGGAGGCTTGGCCTTGCTGAAGGAGCGCTCTCTCTTTAACATCATGCCAGAAGGAGAACCAAGACACCAGGACTGAGTACTTCAGGACAGAGAATATAGCTGCCATGTAACAGTCAGGGGACAGTGGCCCAAGAGAGCTACAAGTCTGTGTCTGGGGCAACAAAGATGGGAATATAGATTTTAGCAAATCCTTTCCCTCTCCCTCTCCCTCTCTCAAGTTTAATAAAATGTTCAATACTTGGGAATATATTTCACTTTAGGAGTTTTATTCAAGATATTTTAGATTTTGGAAAACGTATTATTACCATTCATAAAATTTTGCCTATTATAGAAGACAAGTCCAGATGGATGACATAGAAAATAGCCATGGACCTGATGTTAATATATTAACATTATTATGAGTAGGTTGGCAGAAAACTTAAAAGAAACTAAAATATCCTTCTGGACATATGGGAACATCAGGGCATCTTTCACAATAGAGAATAGAGTGTTGCTGGAAGATGATTATATAGCTATTTCGAGTAACCTTTGCCAGAACATATTAAATAGAACACATCATGGCTATTTGAGCTCATGAAATGGTGCAAAAGAAAGAACATGGGCCACAGTGTTTGGCAAGTACCCAAGAAAGAGTTTGATGAAAAAGTAGATTCTTTTTGGTTTGTGTGCCAACTCCTATATCATGAAAATATGAGAAAGGTAGTAATGAGAAGCCCAGCATCTGTCAGACTGTGGGGGCAAGCTGGCAGTTATTACCAACGTTAAAGACTTGGAATTGTTATTTCATGGTCTGGAACCACTACCATATAAAAGGGACAAGAATGAACAATCTATAATCTGTATGCATAGAGAGTTAAGCTTGGGAAGTTTAAAAAGAAGGAATTAAAATTTTTCTTTGTGTTTATGAGTTGTAGTGTATGCATGTATGCACATGTGTTTGCTGTGTGCTAGTGAATGCTCCTGAATGCATAATTGATTCAAAGTTTAATGTCTGCTTGTGTTCTGTGTGCAGGTGTATACATGTGTGGAGGTTAGAGGTTGATTTCTGGCGTCTTCTTATAAGTTTTTGACCTAGAGACTCTCACTGGAGCTGGACCTCACTAACAGACTTGATTGACTAACCAGTGAGTCCCCTGGATCTCACGTCTTCTGACTTTTAACACAGTAATAACAGCAGCACACATGGTTTTGAGTGGAAAATTGGTATCTAAACTCCAAGTTCTCATATGTGTGTTATCTCTATACCCTTATAGAAATGATCTAGAGATGTGAATAATGTATAATTTAAAATATATGAAACAGTTACAGTCAACTTACTAAAAATAGACACTGAGGAAGTATTTGTAAACATTTTTACAATTTAAAAAATCCAAGTTAATAACATATAGTATATTTATAATGCTTAATGTTCTGTCAGAGACATGTGGGATCTTAGTAAAATATGGAAGACAGTCACTAAAAGAAACATTATTCTTGCTTTTAAAATGTGTGATGTGTAAATGTCTGCAAAATTACTTGAACCATGCAGAATACATTAAATTATGTAACCTAAAATATCTATAATAAATTTTGGCTGTGATTACCCTGACAGGGTATATTCATATTTCTTGTTTTGTGTAAAAATTAATGATTTCAAAATTCTATTTTTCTTATTTAGAAATCTGTCTATGATCTTTTATAGGCATATCTATGACCAGTTTAATTTATGTTCATGTGAATTATTATAAGCCCTGTGGGCATTCTATATTGACATTTGATTTAGACTTGAGGATTAATTTGCTCATTGGTAGATGTTCATGTGTAATCATTTACTTTTCCAGTACTAAGCTCTAATCTCTTAAACATAACACATAACACTCATGAAAATTTGGAGTCCTTAAAATTATCAGATTATATAGATTAGAGAATTTAGATCAGTTATTAACTTTTGAAATACACTTCTTCACTATACATGCTGTACATTTGCAGTGTATAAATACCAGAATGGACTATCAGAATGATCCTTTGGAAACCTGAGCTTATAAATCAAGGAAACAGTAGTTATAAAACAAATTCATTATCAATACTATGCAGCAAAACAAAGCTTACTGTGTAGTTTTGAATATATGTTACATAGATGTTTTAATAGAGATAGTATGTTGATCCAAATTGTTTTAAAGTCTATAACTTCTAACTGCTAAGAGTAATTTTCTGAACATTTTCACTTTTATTAGAAATATATTATTTATCATATAAATCTTGATTACAGTTTGCCCTCCCTCTACACCTCCCTGTTCTTCCCTACCTCTCTGTCCATCTGGAGCTACTCTCTGTCTCACATTAGAAAAGAGCAAGATTCAAAGAGATAAGAACAAAATATAATGAAATAAAATATAATAAGATAGAAGAGACCCATCACATTGAAGGCAAATCAACAAAAGGAAGAGTCCAAGAGAAGGCACAAGGACCAGAAATCCACTCATCCACACACTAAAGAGATTACTAAAAACACTAAACTGAAAATTATAATAAAAATACTGAGGACCTAGTGCAGACGTATAAATGTTAGGACTGGAATGTCAGGACCTACTGGGGACAGGTGAATTCAGGGAAAGACAGCTAGAATTGAGAGGCATTAAATGGGTAGCAAGGAAGTTCACTGTAGTGGAAATATATGAAGGCAGTTGTAATGATATCTCCAAATAATTAAGGAGACAGAGTCCCAACTGGCCATCCATTGTCATCAAATGATGCTTCCAGTACTGGTACTGGGCTATATCCAATTGAGTCATTGGCCAAAGATGTCCCCATTAAAATGCCCAAACAACTCAGGCTGTTGAGAGGACAATAGACTGCTCTCCAAAATTTGACAGCAAGCCTTTCTTGCTCAAGACAACATCTACACAACTCATTGAACATGGAGAGGTCAATATGATGTCTACATAGATCTTTTACCCCAAGGTCTCAATGTCTTTGGTATGGGTAGGTACTCTGCAGGTTAACAAAATAGAAACATATGCATCAATCCACCCACAATACCTTTGACCTACAATGCTTACTGCTTACAAAATATTCTAGGGCAATCGTAACAGAAGGGAATTTGTGGGAATAACAAATCAGTGTCTGAATTAACGAAGGGCCTATTCCAGGAAATATAACCTATACCTAACACTTTTTGAGTGGTCAGGAAACAGTGACAAGTTAACCCAGATACTTAGGATAAAACCAAATAGTGCAGGAATTTATAAAATACAAAGTAAAAAAAGGATTCTTGAAGATACTGAACTATAGTCCTGCATATTTTATAAAACAAAATGCCCATCTGTGCTAAAATTGATCTTGGTTTGGGTACAGGACTTTTTATTTGATACTATAAAATCCCATGATTTTCTTTGCACAGTGATAAGACATGGCATTATCTCCTGTTTTATTCTCTGTCACAGGGATATTGTAAGACACACGATCAAAATATTATGGATATAAAATATTTTATGAGCTCTAATAATAACTAACAAGTTTGGGAAGGTACTGAGTGAAGTACATGACAATTATCAATGACAAACTAATCATGCTCCTCAGAGAAATAATTTGACGCTACTAAATTAATCTCCTTGTGTCCTTTCTAATTTCAATCTAGAAAACATGGTCCAAAGGGACAAATATGATGGACAAGCTTGAGCTCTTGTTACTGTGTGGCTTCCATATATTTGGCTGCTGGAGACTGGATGCTATATCAGACATGAAACAAAACGAGATATTTCTAGTTGTCATTCCAACTTCTAGTATGTTCACATTAGAAACCATATGTCATAAGAATCACTAGCCAAGAGGACCAAGAAAGAACAAACAGAAAATAAAAGATGATTTTTGAGGAGAAAGACTTGTCCCCTAAGCAATGATAATAATATGAACTTCACTATGGAAAAGATAATTAAATATCTTACTAACACCTGAAATGAGAGAAAAATACTATCGTGTGTTATAGAATGCAATATTAAAATATAGGTTTGTATATTATCACATGTCAATATTAAGGTTTATTTTGTATATATTGACATTAAAATTAGTAGGTAGTAATCAATATTTAAATATATGTCACACACTTATTATATTTACAATTAATTTAAATATTTAAATATATTTCAAATTTACTAATACTTGGGCTCAGAAATCACTAATGAGGAAAAAACAAACAAACAAAAAAAGCTGAGGACTCAAAGGTCATGTTTCTCCTTCCTCGATTCTAAGCTCTATTCCTCTCTTCACTTTGATAAGAATTTGTGTCTATAAAAGCAAGCCATAAATCCTAAATAATTCTCTTTTAATCTCCTTTCATTCCTGGATATTTTCCTGTGTCAGGTATCTTATACTTAGTTATAGAATTTTAGGCAGAAGTACCATGGAGGATCTAGCAAAGAGATCCCACTGAGTCTTCCTGTTCATTACCATGACATCAGAAGCCCTTATATCCCGTCATGTTCCTGCACCACAATCCTCTATAACAATTCTTATAGGACACATCTGGTCGAAGCATGAAACTTTCCACAGCGTCTCTCTATCATTGTTACTGCTTTTTACTTTTTTTTTTTATTATTATCATTGTTCACTGCTAAAGGATAGCTATGTTAGGTCTAGTTTCATTGTTTGGCAATATTATTTTCCTTGATCTCTGTAAGCATTCCTCTCTTGCACTGTAGTTTGTACATTTTCTAATGAGAAATTTACTAACAATAGAACATTCTTACCATTATTTTACTGTAGTTTTAATAATTTATTTGGGGCTTTTACCTTTATAGATTAATTATAAAATGTGATTGATTTAAACCTGATTTTTCTGACTGCAGCTCTTTTACTTTCATACACACACACACACACACACTCACAAGTACACATGCATTCTCACACACATATTCACACACACACTCACACATATGCACTTTCACACACACAGAGACAGACACACACATTCTCACACACAAACACGTGCACACACATGCATATACTCACATACACACACACACACACACACACACACACACACACACACACACACACAGGAATTCCTTCGTAGGTTTCTGGCTTTTCTTCCCTGTAAGTTTTCTGTCACACTTGTGTCCTCATTTCCTTCTTCAGTAGCAGTAATTTGAATTCTTATTATTTTATTGTGGTCAAAAATATTTCTGAGGTTAACTTTTATCATATTTTCTCTTAATGTTTTCACATAATCCATATTAGAGGTCACTGTATCTCTGTTTGGTCTATTCTATTTATTCCTTTTATATCCTTTCTTTGGCACTTTTTTATTATTTTTTTGAGATTATAACACAATTATGTTATCTCCTGCTTTCTTTTCCTTTGTCCTAGCATACATTCTTAGAGTAAGAATTTCTGTTTGCCTTTTTTTTTTTTTTTTTTTTGGTCAGTGTAATGATTCTGTTGTCATTGTCAAATAAAATATTGAAATATTTCTCCATATTTTTTTGATGGTGGTTGTTTCTTTAATTATTTTATGCCCAAGTCCAATAGTTTAAACATATTAATTTATGAATGAATATTGGTATATTATTTTGTATGTTAAAGCTGTGGTGTCTGAAAATGTTCAACATTGCATTAAGATGTAGTAATTCTGCAAAATTAAGTATATATTCCAATCGTTCTGATATAATTCTGTGTGTACCCCTCCTTCCAGAAATTCTGTGCAGTCTGCTGAATTTACTTACACTGTTTCAGTCCTACCTGACACCTCAAGTTTACATTGCTATAAATCTACAGCTCGTATGCTTTGTCTGTCTCAGCAATAGCTAGTGGTTCAAATCTAAAAGTTCACCAAATGTGTGGTTGTTAATGGTAATGAACTAGGAGAGTGTATATGTATGGTTCATAGGCCAACATGCGTCTTCTCTACTCTAGGCTCACCCCAGTGCTTCATTCACAAATATCAGTCTTTAGTCAGTCAGTATAGCAGTTTGTTGAGGTCCAGGCTTTACCATTTGGGCAAATGGACTGAGATTTCAATTCAACAACTTGACATCTACTTCCTTCTTTTTCATGGAAGGCAGGAATTTACTCTTTCTTCTGTATGGTTTGTGTTGAAAGAATGAAGAAGTACAAAATTGTTTTGCCAACAAAGCTATAATTCCTAGTGCTCATACCATGCCATGGCATGCAGCATATGGAAAGGACAGAATCTATTGACACATTTTACTGTGGTATAGAAATACCCTGGATTCACTGTAGCAAACCAGAGTGATTCCGGTTGTATCAGAAATATTGTAAATAAAGATAATCACCAACATTAGACAGTTTTAGAAGCTTTATTTTCTACAGTAGTTTGGGGTGTGGAGTATAGGAAATGTTGAAGTCTGTACAGTACTGTGTCCTCTGTGCTTCAAGTAACAAATATATATTCTAATCTTGATGATTCCCAATATCTTCATCTTTCAATATTGGTCACTTGAGCTATTGTCAAAAAACAAACAAAAAAACAAAAAACAAAAAACACCTTTCAGCTATGGGCACATTTGTTAATGGTTCCTTCTGCTTTTTCTTTAAGTGGTTTTCACGTATGCATTTTCTCTAATCTGTCTCATGATTCATAAAACTTCTGTGTGCAACCTGAAGCAGATATTCAGCTTAATTGTTTTTGTCAGTGTAGTTACTAGTAGGGTTTACGTAAATTTTTTGACAGTATTATTTTTCTAGTTGCAGCTTAATATGTTGTCAGACTGCATCTTATGTGCACATAGGGTTCTGTTATTTCTAATTCACTTGTTTTTCTCCCCTATGTAATCAAAATAAGCAATGTACTTATCATTATAAATTCATAATGAAGAATGCTGAAACTTGAAATCAAGCAATATATTGTAACATTTCTGCTAAAAGTTATTATTATTGCTTAAAATGATTCAAACATCTACTTCTATATTAGTTATAACTCACTGATTATCATTAAAAATCTTGCAGAAATACTTACTTTAAAACTTTAGATTAACTCAAATATTTGGAAGATTGTTCTGCTTCCTGACTATAATAAGGCTTTAATTTTTAATGACATCTTTCATTTCTGGTAAAAAATATTACTAAATAAAGTTTTTACAAATAATTTATAAAATATATCATTTTATGGATTTTTTTTTACACAACTATTGATGAGTTCTGTTTTCTCTAATTATTGCCTACTGTTATAGCTAAAGTCCCATGACAGTTTCTGGAGGAGTTTTTAAACTTCTTTGGATTGTCTGCATAACCAACTGTGACATTTGTGAATATAGAATAATAAACTTATAAAATGTTTTAGTTGCCATGCCTGCTTTTATCACTGCACTAATTAAGTCATTTTCCTCAAAATGGAGGAAAAGTTACCAACACAGATATCTCTTTGTCTAAAAATTTAATGAGAAACTACTGAATATTGTATTATTAGTGTGCTCCTAAACTTGGCATGCTAGTACAAGCCTTAATCTCACTTTTGTAGAAATATGGCATGATTCTAATTCATGAGACTGAGCTGATACTAGCCTGAGCACCAAAAAACAGGACAATATCTAACCAAAATCTTTCCCATCAGAACAAAGTGCTTCTCTTCTGCCGATATGTAGAGTCATTATCAATGCACTAAGATAACGTATATATTTTACTACATGTAATTAATATGCTGGTTTTCTTTGATGGCTTTTAAATGTTAACTTCTTTATTTTTTGACTCTTATTACTCACATGGCTAGAATACATTGTTCCTAAAACGGTTTGTTAATGTTGATAACTCAGATGTGTAAAGATTTTGTTAATTAGCTTCTCAGTAACAGGAGCTTGTGGCCTTAATTGAAATGATTCAGTAATATGTTTTTGAGTTTGTCTATTAATCTTTCCTGGAATTTGCCGAGTTCTTTAAACTTACAGTTCCATGTTTTCCATCCCATTTGATAAAGCACATCAGAAGTCCTTATTGTGCTATCCTGTGTGTATTCTCTACATATTGGAACATTTTTTATCCATTCGAACATCTCCGAGAGTATTTTTTCATTTTTTTCTTTTATTTCCAATGTTCCTTTTATTGTTTTATAATTATTATAGAATTATATCACTTCTCTTTCTTCTCTGCAATAACTCCTCAACTCAATATATCCCTCCTTGCTCTCTCTGAAATACCTGTTTTTTCCACGTAAGAAAAGCATTAGTTTAAAATTATATGATTGTATGCATATACACATTCTATGTAATATTTGGAGTGCTTGTTTATTTATTCTTCTCTCACATATTACATATCAAATTTTGTTTCCCCTCCATTCTCTTCTCCTATTTCTTTCCCCAACCCTTTTTCTTCTCGAAAACCACTCCCCCATTTTTCAGAAAAGGGCAAGCCTCCCAGAGAAATTGACCACCATGGCATATCAAGTTACAATAAGCCTAGGCACATACCTTATATCAAGGTTGGTTCAGGCAACCCAGCACGAAGCAGGCAACTGAGTCAGAAGCAGCACTCACTCCTACTATTAAGAGTCCCCCAGGAATACCAGTCTCCACAGCCATAACATATATGCAGAGGACATAGGTTGGACCCATACAGGCTCCTTGATTATCTCTTCAGTGTTTGTTAGCTCCTATATTCCGATTAGTTGATTCTGTTGCATCTTTCTTGTGATGTCCTTTAAACTACAATCTCACCCCCTCTTCTTCAGGATTTCCTGAGCTCTGCACAATGGGTGGCCATGAGTCTTAGTGCCTGCTCCTATCTGTTGCTGAATGAAATACAAGGCTGTATTTTGCCATTAATTATTCTTACGACATTTTTCTGCAACTCTTAATGAATAGTCTATGCTACATGTTTTCAATATTAATTGAAATCTTTATTTGCCTTTTATTAAGCCTGCTATTAAATCTACTCAATCAGGGCATTTTCTCCTGACAAACACTGTGGATTTATTTATTGATCTCTTTGTTTGTTTGTTTGTTTTTATTTGCTTGCTTGTTTGCTTTGGAATTATCATTACACATACTGGTATTGATTGATTCATCATATTGATTCAAGTTAACAGTTTTTTCTGTGTCGTTGACGTAAGTTGAATATCTATTCTGTAAGGATTGTCTACAATTTCCACATCTAAGTTTTCTTTTAACTTTCTTCCAATGTCTTGTTTTTTCCTAAAGAGTGGTCATAATATCTTACTTATTAAAACATTTAACATTGTTTTGTTGTGCTCTGATCATTCCAGGAACTACCTTGTAGAGATTTTGTTTTTTGTTTTTGTTTTTAATTTTTGGATTTTTCTTTTATTTTTATCTGACCAGCTAGTTAGGTTGTCTTTTCATCCTGAATTGCATTCATTTGGCTATACTTTGCGTTGTTGAAAGGATGTTTCAAGTTTTTCAGAAACTACCCTAACATGAGAGTATTCAAACTACAAACTCTGCTGCCCTCTCAACCCTGACTTTGAAAGAAGCTGAAATTTCTCCTTGGTCTTTCAGTCTCCAGATCATTTTCATCATTATATTTATTTATTTATTTGTTAATTTTACGATGGGCAGATATACACACACATCAGAGTTAAGATCTCCTTACTTTGCACACAGTAGTCTTGTGATCCTACAGCCCTTTCTTATTCTTCCATTTGACATTTTATCTGTAATCTCCATCTTGAACGTACAATTTAGGAGTAATTCATGGCTTTTGATAAGTTTATAGATTAATTTCAGTGGAGCCTTTGCTCTAATTTCTTAGTTTCTATGACTCACATGTTTAATTCCCATATCCTTTTGCTTGACTCTAAAATTGTGATTTGTGAAATCTGAAGGTAGCCTCACTGCAAGTGACTGCTTGTGGTTCAGTGCCCATGTGCCTACAGACTGGGAAACAGGAGTTAGGTAAGGTACACACACTTGAATCTTAACCAGTTTACTTATTTTATAGATAATGCCAATTTAGAAGTTTCAATTTTAGTATCTTTTAATAGCATATAATTCTCACCATAGGATGGAGATATATATATATATGTGTGTGTGTGTGTGTGTGTGTGTGTGTGTGTGTGTGTGTGCGTGTAACGGGTTTTTTGGGGAACAAAATGATGAGATGAATCTCCTTTGCAAGGGACATGTAGCATAACTAACATTTATTGTGTTCTCAATTTAGTTAGTGTTGTTCACCTTAAGGTCCCAATATGTCTATTACAAATGCAATTTTATTGGAAGGCATTCTTATGTTGTGGATTCTGCATGTCTACCCAGATCTAATCAAATTTAGGTTTATGTGGGCAACAACAAAAATAATAGGATGAAAGCATCCCCTCATCTTTCCCAGCCCATGAGATAAAGATAGAGGCACTCTATTAATAACAGGATGCCATTATCCATTTCATGACACTTAAGCTATCCCCCTCTTTTATACATATTAAGCTTCTCGAATAGTGCACAGCAAAAGATCCCAACATAAAAGTGCAGGTAATAATCAATACGTAATTCTCCTCTGTATCATTCTCTTTGATGTGTGCAGGCTGGGCTAAGGGATGAGGATGTTCATGGTAGGGTTATTTTGAGGTACCTTTGAGCTGCTTATTAGCAGCTCTTTATTACTAGCTCTCCCAGGCAGTTGTGACATGTTTTTAAGATAACTCTTTTGTTCCAGGAAACCACAATGCCTACTTTAATCTGCAGCGTATTCTAAAAAAAGGACAAGAAAAGGCCAATTAAATTATAAAATACCTCAAAGGTCCTTGCCACATATCCCTAGCTTTTACACCTTATGCAATATTAAATTATAGAGATTTTTAGAGGAAAAACACTAGCTTGCTTTGAAATTAGTCTAGCAGCAATGATGTGTACTTTCACATAATAATAGGGGCTGAGAAATCAAGCAATAGCAATCACAACTGAAAGGCACCTATAAATGAAAGGACATTAGAGAGACCAGTGTATATTATACACATTTTGATGGAATGAAAGATCAAGTATTAATTCAGGAAACAACTTAATGACACCTTATTGTGGGTAATCAACCCCACAAGTTAAAGGGAATAACTTAATGTAATCAGTGCTATAGAACTACAATCCTTTCCTATTGGATAAGTCAAGCCATTTTATGAAGTTTTCTCTTTATAGGCATTCAGGTTTATCACAGTTTTAATTGCTAAAGTCTGGATAATACTACTATGGTTTGTTTTTTACTAAGCTTATGAAGTAGAGCAAATTTATCAAGTACATAGTTCATATAGAAGAGACATGTAACCAGAAGTGGGACTTTGTGGAAAGTGAAGGGAAAGTAGGAGTGGATAGGGTACAAGAGAGAGTAGTGGGGATGAAAATGATCAAAATCCATTATAAATATGAAAATCCCATAATGAAATCTACTCTCACATAGAATTAGCATATAGTAAAATAAACATAGTAGACAGACTATAGATAATAAATAGATTGAGCATAGAATGATGGATGATTTATACATGGTCTGATGACAGTAATAGAAGAGAGAGAGAGAGAGAGAGAGAGAGAATGGAAAATTGATAAACAGATGATAAACACGTTAATTAATAATAAATATATATGTATACATATTTACATATAAATAGATGTGAAAGTTTTAATCTATTGTGAATACTAGCCTTTTGTCTTTGAAAATTACTCATTTCATTTACTTCTGTTTGGTGCTTCCATTCATAGATGACATTCCCAATTAGAAATATTTCTTCATTCACTTGACAGGGTTTCTTAATATGCCACTTGAGATATTTTATATGTCTTTCTCTCCTATCCTGTGATTGTTCTTGTTATTATTCTTAATTAATAAAATAGCTGTCACCTCATGTGCATTAAATGAACCCCAGGTAATGATTCTAACACTATTTGACTATGAAACAATTTTCCTTAATTTTTCCTCTGTATACAAAGATTACATGACAGCAGTCATTGATTTTTAATGCCTTACTTCCCTAGAGCCCACTGACTCTCACTAAACTATGTCTATTTCTTCATGATAAATACAGACAAGAAGAATTGATAAATTAAGCAATCCCTTGAATTTTTAATAAGAAACTACAAACCAAAGCTAGGAATTACTGGTCAATTTATTTATCATAGCCTTCACCTACTTCTATTTATACCAAAATATCAGTATTAGCTATTTTAACATGATTTAATACATATAATTACTAAAAAAATTAGGATGATGATAAAATATTTGTGTTCTTTAAATATTAAGTACCACAGTCCCAGGTATGTTAGCATTCTTTAATCCTGGCGCTATGAGACAGAGACAGGCAGATTTCTGTGAATTTCTGATCTTCATGCCAAGTTTGGCCTGCCAGGGTTACACTGTGATATTTTGTTTAAAATAAGATCAAATAGTATCTTAATCAGCATTTTGACTCTTGTGATATCAACAACAAAAGCGATTGTGGAAGAAAACAGCTCTCAGCTAGTACTGAGATAAATCAGGGCAGGGACTCTAGGCAGGAACCTTGATGTAGGAAATGAAGCTTAGGTCGAGGAAAAATGCTACTTATAGATTTCCTCATCACTGCTTGCTCAGAATTCTTTTTTATACCAACCAACACCACCTACCCAAGGATGGTGCCTACTGCAGTGACACAGTAATGCAGCAACTCAGTGACTCAGTGATGCAAAGATGCCGTAATAGAGAGATGCCACAATGCAGTGGTGCAGTGATGAAGTGGTGCAGCAGTGCAATGATGCAGTGAATCAGGGATGCAGGAATTCAGTGATGCAGGGATGCAGTGACACAGTAATGCAGTGATGCAGTGACTCCGTGATGCAGAGATGCAGTGATAGAGAGATACCACGATGCATTAGTGCAGTGGTGCAGTGATGTTACGATGTAGCAATTCAGTGATGATGCAGGGATGCAGGGATTCAGTGATTCAGGGGTGCAATGACACAGTGATGCAGTGATGCAGAGATGCAGTGGTAGAGAGATGCCACAATGCAGTGGTACAGTGATGCAGCAATGCAGTGACACAGTGATGCAGAGATGCAGTGGTAGAGAGATGCCACAATGCAGTGGTACAGTGATGCAGCAATGCAGTGACACAGTGATGCAGTGATGCAGAGATGCAGTGGTAGATAGATGCCACAATGCATTGGTACAGTGATGCACCAATGCAGTGACACAGTGATGTAGTGATGCAGAGATGCAGTGGTAAGAGATACTACAATGCAGTGGTACAGTGATGCAGCAATGCAGTGACACAGTGATGCAGTGATGCAGAGATGCAGGGATTCAGTGTTGCTGTGATGCAGTGATGCAGTGATGCAGTGATGCAGTGATGCAGGGATGCAGTGATATTATGATGCAGTGATGCAATGATGTCACTATGTTGTGGTCTGTGCTTTCCTACATCAATCATGAGTCAAAAACAAACCAAAATAAACACTACCAGAAACATTTTCTTAAGTGCAATTCTAAAATACCACTAGCTTGTCTCACTTTGTCATAAAACTAGATAGCACAAGAAGCCCAATCTTTTCCATTTCTTAACCTTACCTGGCCCCAACCCAACAGCCACACAACCCTTAATGTTTAAGTACCCACTGGTTATCTATGTTATTATCATTACATTAGTCTGTTAGATATTTTAGCAACACCGCCTCCATTCTTCCATCCCTTAGATAACCATTGATTTTATTTCCCTTTTTTTAATCTGCTGAAGATTTTATTTACATTACCAAGAATCTCATGCCAAACATGCTTCTTTCCATCTAGAATCTTACACTCAGAAAAATTTTTCTGAGATACATCCACATTATCAAAATTAGATAGTTTCTTCTTACTGTCAGAAAGGATTGCACAGTATTACTCTGGCATTTGGCAGTTGGTCATCTCATTTGGGCTGTTTTCAGTTTTCAACTAATAAAAATAAATCTGTTACAAACATTGCTTTGCCAATCCCTGAGTGAGAATATGCTCTCTGTTATCTTGATTATTTACAGACAAAATGGTTAGAAGATAGTTATACATCTGTTTAGACTTCTTTCAAGAACTGCTGTCACTGCTGCAGTGTGGTTGTCAAAGGCTTGGTGCATCCCAGTCCTGCATCAGATTTCAAGTGGCTCACTCAACAATTTGTCGCATTCAAAGTTTTCTTCTTATGACCTTTGTCATATTCAAACTATGTATTCCAATTTTAAGTTGACACCTATGATCTTTTGTTTGTAACATGGAATTCTCCTTCTTAAGTCTGCAGAGTCATGGATTACAAGTATGTGCCACCACAACCCACCATCACCATTAAAGACAATATGAGCTGAATTTTTTCTATGAAATCTGTTAGCAGCTTGAGGAGGTCTGTTTTGTTTTGAGGTAGCTGAGGGATATTTGTCATTTAGCATTTCTAGACATTTATAATTGACTTTAATTATTCAGCAGTTTAGCTATTCCTAGATTCATATTTTCCAAACAGTTTTCCCAGATGTGTTGAGTACAAACAATGCAATTAATGAATTAGGCATGGAATTAAACAGAGCTCTCAAAAATGAATACATATGGCTGAGAAACATTAAAAATAATCATATGTGTTGTACCTTTCAATTGTGTTAATGGTTTATAATAATAATGAAATATATTGGCTTGTAAAAATACAGATTATTACTTGTCCCATACTGTACCTAAGTATTATTAATATTGTATGTTTAATTGTATGACAATAAGTATCTTAGCAGATACAGATATTTCCTCCTGTCAAAATGAAAGTATAGTATACTTCTTATACATTGTTTTCAGATAAAATACCATATTCAGCAACTCAGTCCACTTTCCTGAATATTAACCATAACAATGATCAATTCTTATTTTATTATTGCTATTAATAGTTTTTATCTTATCATATATCTGTCAAGAGTTTGTTTTATTTCTTCTGGTTTAAGATAAGTTGAATAAGTTATTACATGAATTAGAATTTTAAAAATCAAGTAACTTTTGTGATAAGTCTCACAATGTAACTCCGGCTGGCCTTGGACTGGCTCCAGGCTAGTTTCAATCTTAGAAACCTCTGATCTCTGCTTCCTGAGTACTGAGATTAAAAGGTACATGCCAACTGGCCTAACGAGAAAAATGTTAAGTGAAATACTTTATGAATAATAGAGTTTCCATGGACTTTAACCATGATGCATGAGGCCAAGACAACAACAACAACAACAACAGCAACAAGATAAAACAAAACCTATCATTTGGATTAGAATATGCATTACTCTCCCCTTTGTTGAATGGTAGTTGTGGATTCAGATATCAGTAGCTAAGGGAACAATGGTACATGAGAAAGATTCTGTGACACATAAAATCCCTAAAAGTATTTTTTTGTCCTAAGTGACAATGTGTGCTAACCAATAGAGAAGATCACACACATTTAACCAGAGTTACATTTCTGATTAGCAAGATAAGCAAGCAGAAAATAAAATATTTCTGGACGCTGTTGTCAAACTGTTGCTCTGTGGCTCTTGACTGTCTTAGGTGGGAAGAGTTACTCTAGAAACTAAGATATTACAGATGTACTTCTGCTGCCGAGTTTTAAAGGCTGTGTGCATTAAAGCTGCAAAGGCACCAGTGGTCCTCTCTGATGTGCTTCCAGCAACTCTCCTTCTATAGTCATTCACCAGTTGAAGCACGTCATCTTTTGTATGTAACTATTCTTATATTATTCTATTACTATGGTACAGTAGAACTTCACAGAACACAGTTAGCGTCAGAACTTGTAGCATATACCGGTGTCTTCAAGTACTTCGAAGGCAGAGGTGGGATACACAGGCCAACTTATTCCATCCAACTTATTCCATTTTGACCCAGGGCCATCAAGAAATAGTCTCTGAAGTTTGAAAACTTGAACGGTTTTCGTTTATACCTTTGTACGGGTTTTATTCAACCAGTGACCTCTTTTAATCATGTCATTTAAAATTTAAAAGTTTAAATTGGTGTGTGTGTGTGTGTGTGTGTGTGCACACGCGCGATTCTGATACACCGATTGATCTCGCTCATCATATACAGCTGCAGCAGACTTCATTTGCATCCTTTTCTTGATTGATTTATTTTCCTCTCTTCGCATTGCATTGCTTTCTCTCTCTCTCTCTCTCTCTCTCTCTCTCTCTCTCTCTCTCTTATTTTCTGTTTTTTGGAGAAAGGCCAATTTTACTCATAATTTATGATTATACCATGTTTCCAATAGGTTTGTACACATATAGTCTCAAACTAAACTTTTTTCTGTTTAAGTAAACACTTTCAAAATGAAAGTTCTCAATTATTTCCAGAGCATTCCCTTACTCAGGGACTTCCTTCACTTCTCCACACTTGCAGTTTAACAAACACCCTGGAGTACCAGTCACGTCTACATCAGAACCTCCCTTGTTACTTCCCACTTTATTCTTCTTGAGGTTCTAGTCAATCCATATTGAGCTTTCTCTCAAGATTATAAAACGTGTTCCAATTTATGATACAACTAGTTAGTAGCATTTAACCAGCAAAACACCCTACAGTCTCCTATTATACTGGAATTGGACTTATTGTCAGGTACAATTAGAAGTACAGTTTTCTGTGATTGCCCTGATGTGAAAGACGAAAGCAGCTATCGTTCTCACATTGAAGATCAAGTCTGTGGTTAGCCTTGCTTGATTTCTACTTCTCTCAAATGATTACAATATCACACAGTTGTGTAAGGTTTCTAATTGACTTTCTACAGGGCAGGAACATCCAAAATCCCTATATCACATTTTATTTTATTATTTCTAAAAATTCTGATTGATAACAATAAAGTCATGAAAAAGAAGGAAAGATATGGGCATTATCATTCCTTAACTGGGCACTACTTAGCAAAGTAAGTAGGTTGTAAGCTAATTGCCCTTTAAAACACTAGCAGGCATCACTGTAAGCATATATGGTTTGATCTGACACTTGTCACAGTCAACCTTACAAAAGAATATTATGAAAGGTTAAAAAGAAATCATCTGACCTATATAATAATAATAATAATAATAATAATAATAATAATATTAATTCCTGTGTTTGAAAACATATAATCTGGGTTATAGAAAATTTAAAACTTTATGAACAACGAACTAGGCTACCAAAACAATAGACATTTACTATCAAGTTTGTATTTGTAAATTCTTTTAAGTTGTATACAATCATTTCCCTATGTGACAGTTTAACTGTTGACTGATTTAAATAGGCAACTTGTTTCTAAATTAATGTCCTTTTATTTGATGATTTTGACATTTAATCATTGTTACTTAAATGAAATAGACAAAGTTCAATCAAGGTGAGTAGAATACTATAATTTTACTTATTTTATGACATCCAGATGACTCTCAGATAAGGTAATTCTTCCATGTTATCATTATTATCATTATACTTTATCCTTACATAATTCACAAAATACCATAAGCTATACATTTCCCCAACTCGACGTATGATAGTTCTAGTATAATTTTTGTTTTATATATACATATGTGTGTGTGTGTGTGTGTGTGTGTATTATCCCAGGGGACTGCAGTCTTCTATCTTTGATAAAAGTATCAGTTAGATCATCACAGTTATTCTGAAATTGAAGTCTTTTGAAATTAATTGTTTTTCAACTATACAGTTGCTATGTTTTTTAATTTTTTGCCCCAGTCTTAATAGCTCCTAGATTAATAACATTTGAATATCAAACAGAAATACAGTCATCAAACTGACTTACTTATATTAGATTACTAAATATCATATTGTTCCTTTGGTGAAATAGACCCTCAATCTGTGCACTTCTGTCCAAAGAACAAATTAAATCAATTCTTTCATTTAAGATGGCATTTTACCTGATAAAAATGGAAGAGGGAGATTGATAATTTTTCTCTCAGTTTAAGAATGGTGTATTTCAAGCATTCAGGGAAAAGAAGTAAAAGGATATTTTCCCATCCCTCCCAGACATACGATTGCATAAATCTCTAATATCTGATTATCAGATAGAGGGAGACTGGCAGGGAGCACAAAATACTTAGAAGACTATTTTAGTTCCCACTGAAAACTGTCTGATATAATAAAGCCCCT
Organism: Grammomys surdaster; assembly: GCF_004785775.1. NCBI lineage: Eukaryota > Metazoa > Chordata > Mammalia > Rodentia > Muridae > Grammomys > Grammomys surdaster. The sequence goes on from NW_021621071.1 coordinate 3,740,820, forward strand.
TACAGAAAAGGGATGACACTGCAAAAGCCCTGACCTTGATTCAGTCTGAATGATTTGTTAAGAAGGTTGTTTCCTAGAATGTAATCTATTCAAGTAACATTGCTGAATGTCTGTGTTCCATGAATGGCCAGTCACAGAGAACTTGACTGTCATGACCCAGAATTTGTATAAAGAAATTGCCTTTGACTTGAAGTCAGTACTTACAAGAATATCACCTGAAAGTCTATTTTGGTGGGAGACATAAACTTAAATGGCAGGCTGAGACAAATTCTATCTGTTGAGGAGGAATAAATATAATGTTTACATTAGATATGGCAAGAAGTTAGGGAAGTTAGACATGTGCTGAAAGAAAAACGGGTGAGAAACAAGTCATTGGCAAAGTTAAGCAAAAAGGGTAATTTGAGATAAACCAGCAGTTTTGACAATAAGTGATTTAATTTCAAATAAGTACATTCTAGAAAGCTTATGTTCTGAAATGGTCTTTCCACTTCAAGTTGCTACATCAGATTGCTAAATTCTATACTTTCTTAGTACATCTATTCTGAAAAAAATTCTGTATAGAAGATTTTAAAAAGAAGGGTGAGGAATCTTGCTTAGTGTCTTATAGAGGGAGGAAATATCAAAGAAGACTATGTAAGAGTAAGAGGGGGCTCACCTTCTGAAAGCTAAAGGAATCTCACAGTAGCTTCTCCATATCCTTTAACTTGTGAAACACACATTAAATCTGTTTGAATATTTAAATTATCTTAAAAGATATTATGGCAGTTTTCTTAGCAATAATAATTAATAGGAAAACTCATTTTAATGGATATGAATCTTGAACATTTTGAAAAATAAAAGAGGCAGGATGATGGTAGTTCACCAAAGGTTACACAGCTTAGATTCAAAAAGTCACATGGTGGAGGATATCAATGGAATATATTTGCCAAACTTCTCAATGTACTTTGAGCTGCAGTTGTGGCAAAAGGTGAAGATAAATGATTAGGGTCATACAATACTTACAAATAAACTTAAGTTCCTGGGAAATTTCTGGGATTGCTGTTAAGGGATTGCATGGATCAGGTTTCTATGTGCTTTATCTCCACCAAAATCAGTATGTTCTATTACTCTTAAGTTGCTGGGTGATATTTTTTTAATGGTGTAATTTTGATTTATCTTTGTTGAGATTTACACACAAACCAGAAACTTTAATGGAAGCTTGGGTTTCATTTTTGGAGATTCTACCAAGTGATTGCTTTGAAGTATACTTATAAACTTTGCCCTTGGGAGGCAAAACCAGCAGGATCACACTTTGTTGACCAGACTGGTCTGTATAGTGAGTTCTGTATGAGCATAAAATAAAAAGTGAGAATGTATCTCGACAGAATAGAGATTGATAGGAACTTAATCTTAGAAATTTCAATTAAATATATATTATGAAAGGAAATTGGGAAGGAGGAAAGGTCCCTAATTAAAGTTACTGGTCTCCAAAATTGTATAGTTTGACTTATTTGGTTTAGTATATAATTATGGTGAAAAGAGGGATCAAAGGAAGAAAAAGATGTTAAAGACAGACTTTATTATTTTCAACCATGACTAATGTAGGCCAAACAGAATAATACCTAACTAAGGAGCTGTGTGCTCCTCACCCCTAGTGTCCCCTTTTGCTGGTTTCAGGTTTGTCTTAATCTCCTACTCACCAGAATAAAGAGACCATTGGTTTCAACATCTTGTCTCTGCTTCTTATTGCTTTAGACACGTCATATAACTGGAATGATCAAGCGTGTGTTCTCTGTTATTGAGACTTTTTACTAAGCATAATAACTTATAGGTCCACTCACATCATGACAGATAGGAAAATGTCATTTTCTGTTATGTCTGAATAATATTCCATTGGATAGTCCCATACCCACAGTCATTTAGACCATTCGAGGTTAAACCCTGTGAGCAACAAGACATGAACTTGGGAAGGGACATATAGGGAGGAGGGACAGATGATTTAGATGGGATATGGCTAATAAAATGCATTAAAAGCATACATAAAATTATCAAAAATAAATTTAAATAAATGGTATAGTGTGTGTGTGTTTGTGTGTCTGTACACCTCCATACATTCACATTTGGGGACCAGCCATCTACATTTCAAGGTTCATTCAGATGACAGAGATAACTTTTGTAATGATCATGACTTATATTTTTTAATTAGCAATTTAATTAATTAATTTAATTAGCAATTGATCTGTAGAATAATGTTTAATAATTAAAATCTAGAAACATAAACCTATTTAAAATACTATTCAAACTTTAGTTAATATATAATTATATTATAAATGTTTGTCACTGTGTGCACTGAGAGCAAGAACATGAATTTAATGGAAATATTTCTTTCTCTTACTTGTAAACTACTCCATCTGGCCAGAACTTAAATTGTGTTTTGCGAGCATTCTCAAATTATTCAGAATGTTTCTTCCTCCTTTAAAATCTTACCAGAAACCTATTGTCCCCTTTTCTCAGTGGAGCCAGGCTCTTGAAAATTTTATAGCATCCCTGTAAAATGCATTTACTTGACAAATCACATTTACTTATGCAATTGTATCCTGACACTTCTGGTGCTCAATGCACTTATCCTCAACTTCTGGATGCATCCAGAGATGTGACTAGAGTTTTTCTTTTTCTAGTTCAGTTTCTGATGAGATTATAATTAAGTAAGGCCATAGAGTGTCAGTAAAATTATTTTAAACATAGGTAGCCAGGCAGTAGTTTAAAAGTATTAGAATAATCTTACCTGTAGATCAGTAGTAACCCATCTAGGCCAGCATTCACTAAGAAAAACAAATCTACACTTGCATCTTGATAAACAATACATACTTACCCATGAGAACAGTCTTGTTTCATATACTCTACCAATATGCACTAAGCCTGTATGTCTGTAGACTGGAGTTACCTAGGAGAACAAGAGCTGATAGGCAAAATGTAATGGTAAGGCAAGAAGAGAAGAGGGAAGAACGAAAATGTGAACTGAGAGTCAATACGAATGATGGAAATAAGACGGTAACAAACTTAAGAGGAAAGATGAAGGAGACTTTAAAACACAATCATGTAGAAAGGAAAAATGGCATAAGAAAAAAACTGCAAAAATGATCATGGTGCTCATGAACCAAACAACTGTGATTGTTGTTTTGTTTCTTTGTTTTTGACATTTGCAGTACATATTTATTGTATGTAACGTCTCAGTATCATTTGTTTTTTTTTTCTTTCCTTATTGTCATAAGACACTTATCATTTCCATGTGATGTCTGTTACTGGACTCACAATTGATTATAGGTGAATCTCTTTGCCTGAAGACATACTCCTCACAGAAGAGAAATCATGTGACAAGGGAAGAGACAGAGAGAGAAAGAAAGAGGGGGGGAGAGAAAGAGACACAGAGACAGAGAATAAAAAATATTATGTTCACATATTCTCCTGATGACAAATCTTTGAGATGTGTATTTTGTACCATTTTCCAAAGTTCTGGGTAGATTTGGTTCCTGGGGCATACAAGGGGGGGCTAATTTCA